>NC_059119.1:49811333-50111333 GCF_020740685.1 Jaculus jaculus
GAGAGAGAGAGAGAGAGAGAGAGAAAGAGACGGAGAGAGAGACATTAAGAATGGGTGTGCCAGGGCTTCCAGCCACTGCAAACAAACTCCAGATGTGTGCACCCTCTTGTGCATCTGGCTTACGTGGGTCCTGGGGAACCGAGCCTCGAACCGGGGTCCTTAGGTTTCACAGGCAAGTGCTTAACCACTAAGCCATCTCTCCAGCCCTGCTTATTTTTTTTTTAAGTTTGTTTGTTTTTTTTTTTAATTTACTTGCAAGCAAAGATAGTGAGATAGAGAATATGAACGGGGGTGCCAGAGCATCTTGCCACCGCAGACAACTCCCAGATGCACATGCCAGTTTGTGCATCTAGCTTTATGTGGGTACTGATATGGGAATTGAGCCCTGGCCCACCCAGGCCAGAAAGCTGTGCAGGCAAGCACCTTTAACCGCGGAGCCCCTGTTTCTTACAAACGTTAATACAATGTTGGGTCCTAAAATTCCTTTGCGAAGAATTGTGTTTTAAAGATCACAATTTAGAAACTGGATATGGTGAGAAGAGAGGATAGGGAGGGAGCTATATTGATTGGAGGTATTATGGCAGTAGATTTGATAAGACTTGATGGAAATGAGGGCATTAAGAAAGAGGATAATGGAAGGAGGGCAGGTTTTTCTTACACAGTTTCTGAGTCTAATGGCACCATCTTCCAAGCTAAGTATTGGGGAAAAGGAACAGATGGATGGGAGAAGATACCAAGTTCATCATGTTTTGACATGCTTGAGGGACATCGAGTGGGACGCCGCTGTTTAACCATTGCAAACCTGGGGTCTAGAGCCTAGAAGTGAGACCTGGTCTAGACAAAGGAGTCTTTCATGTATAGATGACATTTTATGCCCCAGTGAGTGGGGATTACCAGAGAGTGAGAACAGACTCCAGAGGCATCAGTGGTTAGTAAGATGTAGAAAGACTTCTCAGCAAAGATTATTTCAGTAACCTGATTTTCTTTGGGATATGCTTGTTCGTTTCAAGATCCATGAGCATTTTGCTTGGTTTGTTTTTCTGCAAAGTACTTGGGTTCGCCCATGTAGGAGCTCTGTTCTGTGGGCACCCCTCTCTGGCTTGGGTAGTCAAGAGGAGCAGCTTCACCTGCCCCTTGGCTCCCTAAGGGGTCTACTGATTCTTGGCCCAACCTTTAGGAACGTAGGGGGGAAGGTGGAGCCATCTTGCATAGTTAAGTTTTTGAGTGTTAGGTCCTTAAATGTAACAGGAGAAATAATGAAAGAGAAGTATTCCACTGGATTAAGCAAGTTCAGTGGATTTTAATTTTTCTGGTAAACTATTATTAAGAAATTGTTTGAGAGATTTACTCTCTGAGTAGGATTAGCTAACGTACATTTTTCATTCGGATAAGTAGTTCTTTAATTAGCAAGCAAGATTGGAGGAATGGTTCCCCACCCCGCCCCACTGGTTTATGTCGTGCGGAGAAGGGGAGTGAGACTTTCAGATCAAAGTTCTCGTCGTGATGGCTGGGAGCAGGGAAAACAGAGGAAGTCACAATTTGCTAGGAAAAGGATTTTCTTCATGCAGTGTACCTGCTTCTTTATCTTCAATTCTGGAAGACTGGTGGCAGGGTTTTTTCCCCTCTATTCTTGTCCTGCCAAGAGCTGCATATTTTTGGCAAAATGTTCATTACTGGCTAGGAGTGTACAAGACATCCTTTGCCAGAGAATTAAGCAAGCAGAAGTCTGTCAAAACAAATATTCTAGTTTGAAAATATAGTCCTGCGGGGGAGGGGAGGGTGGATCATGGAGGAGGCCAGGGCATGTTCTGAGGCTGAGTATTTATTTCATAAGAATTCTGGGTTCTGAGAGACTCTTGTTTGTAAATGCCAGGGAAGCAGGATTGTGGCACATAAAGCGTACTGATGAGCAAGGATGGATTTTCTGGGGATTTTGGGTTTGCTCTTGTGTTTGGTATGCAGCTCCTATGATGACAGCCTCGACTAAGAGTGAAACATTTCGATAACAAATAGCTTTTTAAATTTAATTTAAGAGACATTTAACAAAACTTATGTTTACATGGAAAAACTCTGAGGCCTGAGGATATTAAACAAGCACAAACAAATATGCACATAAACACCAGTCCATTTCATAAGCATTTATTTGGTGTAGAAATTCCAACTTTATAGAACTCTAATCTTAAAAGTATTCATGATTGATTTTAAAAGGGAAAAGTTGTTTTCTCTGTCACTTTTTCTGTAATCTTTCTTTGTTACTTTAAAAACATTCTTCTATAAATGAGTAAGAGTTTAGATTGGGTAAGTGTGAGCTTCTTAGATTTCTTCACGGAGTGCCCAGTTACTCCTGCAGTTGGAGAAACGTTTTTGTTAGTGAGCTGACATTTTTGTTAGTGCCACTGGCATGGGTGTGGGCTTTCACCATGTTACACTTTAAGGTAAAGCCACTATTGCTAAAGTTCTTCTGGATTTCCTGGCCAAACATATACATGCAGCTGATATTGCCTAAGAGAAATTTTAAAATATACCACCTTGTAATATTTCCATAGATGATCATGTATGATAGTTTATAAATAATAAAAATTCTCAAAATAATGTAAATAAAATACAAATCAATTTATTATTTCCTTCTGGCAAATCTTAGACCTGCTGCCTTAAGCAGTTCAAGGAATGACTGTATGCCGAACAGTGGGAGGAAGCCTTTTTACCCTGTGATTC
This sequence comes from Jaculus jaculus, assembly GCF_020740685.1. NCBI lineage: Eukaryota > Metazoa > Chordata > Mammalia > Rodentia > Dipodidae > Jaculus > Jaculus jaculus. The sequence continues at coordinate 49,814,049 of NC_059119.1, forward strand.
CCTGACTTGATAAACTTTAGTTACTGTAAGAAAGATTAATTAATGTAAGATTTCTTCAGTTATAGTAATTCAAAAGAATAAAAATTTAAGTGCCTGAAAAGATCATGGTGCACTGTTGGAATTTGCCTTTAGTAAATGTAACATTTGTTTTCTAAAGCATTATAACAACATACTTAAATTCCAGAACAGTAAGCAAAATAGCTTAAGTTCACTGACTTGAAAAAACATTCTTTTATACTGCACGGGTCTAAAATAAATACTTAAAAGAAACAGAGGGCCAGCCATTCTATCTTGGATTTCATTTTCCTCCACATAGAACAGCTAGAGCAAACATTCTTGCTAGTTAACATTGCCTGTGTTTTTATGAAGTTAATAACCGACCTGTCAATCACGCCCTATGTAAATACGGTAGTTGAATGCTTTCTGCTTTAGAAGCACTTTTATTTACAAGAGCTGCCAGCCAAGATTTCCAAAGGACTCCACGGGCTGTTTGCTTTGATCTGTTTTGAGGGCTGGTCTCTTTATACCTGTTGGTTTGCTCTTTATGATACCTTTGTGTAATCAGGTATGGGGAGAGCAGATGTGCAGAATAAACATGTCTTAAGGAAACCAAGGCTCAAGAGAAATCTTGTAATTATGAACTAACAGCTCTAGAAAATAGAATATTTTCTTAAATCAACTTGGTTGCTGTTATGACAAGAGAACAGATGTCATGGTATTCGCCCCAGAAAAGCTAGAGCTTTTTTCTAACCCCAGTTCATAATGGATGGAGGTGGTGTTCTTTCCCGGCAGACTTGCTTGCCTTAAATTTGTAACTTAGCTGAGATGTCGCAGCCCTTCGCAGTTGACTTTTGCCTTTGACCTTTTTCCTTTGCTCTTCCCTAGGAAATGTTTACCACATGTCTGTATCCAAATAATCTTCTCTCTGTGGGAAGAGTTACCTCTGCATTTTGAACTGGAAATGCTTTTTAATGTTTAAGGCAGGTTTCAAAACAGGATAGCTTTTTGTTGGTGGTTTTATGACTTTGACTTGGAGTTTCCCCAGTACTGAGGGGACTGAATACTAAATTCTTCTTTTTCTTCTTTGTAGTCCACAGGATACAAGAGTGCTCAGTGAATGAAAAAAATCGCAAAAATGAAGACAAACCCCAGCTCGTGCCCTTAAAATGACCTATTCTGAGTTTATAGAGTTTTTTTCTCCTTAGTTGAATATTGCCCTAATAATTCCCACATTATTATATTTACATATCACTTCTCTCTAGGGATCTGAATATTTAAACATATTAGGAAGGTTGTTTGAAACCAAAATCCCACCCCACCCCCAGGCTTGCTTACACTAGAAATTTGTCATCACTTTCCAGTGCTATAGGAGGAGACAGGATTTCCAGGCACTTGCAGTGGTTTTTTGGAAGTTTAGAAAGTTCTTTACACTTTTCTTGCTTATTTCACTGGCCACTAATGAATCTAGGTTTTCTGTGGAAAGGTACCTGAATGTGTCTTAAGGGCTAGAAAGGGTTAAAAAGCAGATCTTTTACTAATCAGAGTTTTCTCCTTGCTTTTTGCTTAGAAAATTGTCAAAATCTACCATCTTTAGGTTACTGTTGCAGCTTAGTTGGTTTCTGGTTGATAGTTTTAGGCGGCCACATCTCCATGGTAATCAAGGTACAAACGACCTTCTGCAGTCACTTACTAGACTAGAGGTGCTTGGTAAATGTTAAGGTGTATTAAAGCCAGGGTTCACTCTCTGAGGTGGTCAAAAGCACAGACAGACTGGCTCAGTTGTAGTCCTGTGGTCTGTGTGGAGGCAAAAGAGGCTGGAAAAGGCCAAAATCACCTGTGAGCATCTTTGGGCCTTTGTTGAAGTGCTGGTGAGGGCCATCCAGGATGGAAATTTGTAATTAGATTTTCTCAACAAAAGACCTATTAACCTGCACCATCCACGTTGAAAACTAGCAACTAGCTCTTCCTTTGAGGTCCATAAGGAAACCTGTAGTGCTTAAAGCAAAATAAAGACCCTAGTCAGGTTTGAGGGGCAGGTGTCGTGAGGGATTAGGTGTTGTAGGATTGAGTTTGCCTTTCAGAAATCATTTTTCAGTGTTGCTTAAAATGGGTCTTTCAGTGGTTCGTACTCAGGTACATGTGATTTACTACCTGACCTAACGTGTAATCACAGCGATAAGATTTTGTTTAAATACTCTTGGAAAATATGTTGGTTTCTGACCTAACAGCATAATGTTTGTATTTTAAAACTTCTCTCTCTGCATCTTTTTGTTGTTCTTGTTGTTTTAGTTTTTTTGAGGGAGGATCTTGCTCTAGCCTAGGCTGACCTGGAATAATTCACTATATGGTCTCAGGCTGGCCTTAAGCTCACAATGATCCTCCTACCTCAGCCTCCTGAATGCTGGAACTAAAGGGGTGTGCCTCTGTGCAGGGGGAGGAGAGTTATGGATGCACCAAAGCCTACAGCCACTGTGGACATTAAACCTTTTAAGACAGACCTAACCATAATTCATCATGTTACTGCTAGGCTTACATTTCAGGTGGCTTTCCTGAATTTGAGAAATCGAAATTGAATTGAATTGAATTCATTAGCTTGGCATCTAAGGTCTCCTAGAGCCTTTTTTCCCCAACCTTTCCCTCTGTCCTAGACAGGCATTAATGCATCTGTGCCTTAGCAGTTAGCAGTGTCCTCAGGCCATCCCTTTCTATGCAGAGTTTAAGAAGTGGCAGATACCACCAGACCATGCTTAAAGAGAGAGAGAGAGAGAGAGAGAGAGAGAATGGGCGCGCCAGGGCCTCCAGCCACTGCAAACGAACTCCAGATGCATGCATGCACCACCTTGTGCATCTGGCTTATGTGGGTTCTAGCTAATCGAATCTGGGTCCTTTGGCTTTGCTTTTCTAACCCTGTTAACACCCTGGTTTGTCTCGGTCTGGAGCGTTCCTCTTGGTGACCCTCCCCAGTTGCCCATATGTCCAGAGTATTAGTATTCTACTGCCTTTCCATCATGGTGTGCATATGTATTTTGACAACTTCTATACTTGCAGACAACAAACCATGGTATTTCCCTCCCCTCCCCCACTTTCTCCTTCATAACTGTGCTCTCTGTTATATCCCTTCCCTCTCTCCATTAGTCTCTCTTTTAATTTGATGTCATCATCTTTTTCTCCTATTATGAGGGTCTTGTGTGGGTAATGCTAGGCACTGCAAGGTCTTGGATATTGAGGCCAAATTCTGTCTGGACAGCTGTATGTATATGTAAGCAGAACAGATTACAGGGAGGGGAAAGGCCTAAGCAAGCTGTGCTTGTTATCTTGATTTTGCCATTGATATCTATCTTGTTTTGTAAGTCAGGTTTAACATTCCTTGGGTCCTAGAATTCTCTTATATATGTAAATGCCCTCCAGAGCACTTTATAATGCTGGATTCTTGTGTGTCAGTTGGTTGGTTGGTCATGTCTCTAGCCCAGGCTTGACATGTTTGCAGTCTGTAAAGACGGTGAGCTATTTTCAGAACCACTGGGTACCTTTGTACCAGGTTTAGTTTATGGCCTGTCACCTAACTAATGGAGATATTCAGCCTAGTTCTTCCCAGAAAATCTATTTTCCAAATTTTTGTATAAGAGTGGTGGTGTAGACACACACTGGAGCACTTTCAGCTGAGGACTGCCAAGTCTTTCTCATGTTGCCTGGCCGACCTGTGATGAGTGTTCCTTAGATCTTATTTCAAGTTTCTGGTTATTTTTATTTTTAATTATTGTAGGTCTTATTTTTAAGACTTTTCTTGGAGTAGATGCTCTTGAATATTCATTAAATGTTTACTCTCTTGACTTTAGCTTACTTAACAGGTGATAACTTAGATGGCATTATGCCTTGACATGACCTGACAAGGTCCTTGTTCATGGTAGTTGTTGGCTTTTCCAGTACTAACCTTGTATGTATTGCATAAAGCTAGCTTTCTAGTACCTAAACCATACAAAGAACTGGGCTTCTTTAATTTTGCACTTGGAGTTTGAGGAAGACGTGTATTTTACCTGGCTGGGACTTTTGAGGCTTGGGTGATAAACCCATCAGATCTGAACATTACTGGCAAAAGCACTATTATTGCCAACTGTAAAATCATGTTTAAATAGTGAATGGCCTAGTATGACTGACAGCATGCTGTTGGCTTCTGAAAGTTTAGTTAAGCCAGAGAGGAGGACTTTAATAAGCGGTTATGGACCTAGGAACACAGTCAGTGATCTTTCATATGCAAACAGCATCTCTCGCATAGCAACTGTGTGGTATTTATTCATTCATTCACTGTTCTGTTGTTTTGTTTTTAGTACTGGCTAGGAACCAGGCTTTGTACTAAACAAGATATTTGACTCTTCTATTTGTTTGTATGAGATAGGGACTCATCCAGCTGCAGGTGGCTTTGAACTTGGTATATAGCCAAGGATAACTCTTAACTTTCTGTGCTTCCTGCAGCTACCTCCCAAGTGCTAGGTTGACAGGTGTGTACCCCCAGTCCTGGCCTTACTATTTCCAGCCTATTTCCTCTCACTGGACCATCCGTTCCTTGGGGTGAATCTGCAGACTTAGTCTTACTCACTGTTGCATCTGGAACACCCGGGGCACCCATTGCCTGCACCTAGCCAAAGCTCTGGAGCTGGCAGTTGTGTGCGGATCTCTGGGGAAGGATGTGTTACTATAGGAGCCGGTGTGAAAGGCATGTAATCTGGGCTTGGGGAGATCCAGGAAAATGAGAGCAAGAATGATGTGCCCGATGCAAGCAGAGGGGTGGCTGGCAGCCTGGAGCAAACTAGGGACTTTGTCAGTCAACTTGAAGACATGGGAGCAAAGCACGATTTCAAGTACAAGTCCACAAGGACTAGGTTTGATTTAGGGTGATCATTTTGGCTGCTGAGTGGAAGATAGACTGCCGCTGGATTAGAACTACAGGCTAGAGGCTGGGAAGATGGCTCATCAGGTACAGTGCTTGTCGGGGAAGCATGAGGACCTACGTTCAGATCCCTAACACCCACATAAAATGCTGGCTGTGGTGACACGTGCCTGTAATGCCTGTTGCTGGCAAGGCAGAGAGAGACAGGAGAGTCCCAGGGGCTTTCTGGCCACCTTTTCTAGCCCAGTCTGTGAGCTCTGGGTTTCTGGAAAGATCCTGTCTTAAAAAATAAGATGGAGAGCGATAGAGCAACATACCAACATTGCCTCTGTCCGCCCTACACATGATCACATGTGTACATGCAAAAAGAGAAAAAAACAAACAGAACTAAAGCCAAAGACTAGGAGATCACTATGGTTACTTGAGTAGTTTTGTTTGTTACAACAGCATAGACAATTGGAACTCAGGCTTGGATTTCATCAGCCTTTTTTTTTTAATTTTGAGAATTAGCATAAAAAGATTATGCTTTTTATTTTCCTAAATAAAGACACCGAGAAACGACCTGGCCAGGATAATTTCTTTTTTTATGATTAATTATATGATTATATTGTTTAATGTTAAAAAAAAATAGCAGCTCCTTCTGAGTAGCCTAGTGAGTAATTTGCATTTAGTTTTATTTAACATTTAGTTTTATTTAAAAATGAAGGTTGGGCTGGAGGACATGGCTCAGCACTTAGAGGCACTTGCTTGTAAAGCCTGATGGCCTGGGTTCAATTCCCCATTACCCATGTAAAGCCAGATGATCAAATTGGTACATATATCTGAGTTCATTTGTAGTGGCTAGAGTCCTTTGTGAACCCATTCTCTTTCTCTCTCTCATTACAAATAAATAAATGAAACTTAAAAACATAAAGGTTAACCTACATTATGAACTAGAAAGGAGTAACTTTGTCAGTAAGAATATACATTTAATATAGAACCTGGTCAATAAACCATTTTGGTCAAAAGAGTCCACTTCTTTCTCCTCCCCACCTTCTCTCTCTCTCCCTCTCTCTCTATTTTTCTTTTCTTTATTTTTATTTTTTGAGGTGTAGTCTCACTCTAGCCAAGCTGACCTGGAATTCACTACACAGTCTTAAGCTAGTCTCAAACTCACAGCAATCTCTTCCTCAGTCTCTAAAGTGCTGGGATTAAAGGTGTGTGCCACCATGACTGGCAAGTCCATTTCTTTCCCATTATTAACCTACTATTAAAAAATAAAAAGTGAGGGGCTGGAGAGATGACTTAGCAGTTAAGGCGATTTCCTGTGAAAACTAAGGACATATGTTTGGCTCTCCAGGTTCCACATAAGCCAGACACACAAAGGTGAGGCAAGCACAAGGTCGCACATGCCCACTAGGTGGTGCAAGCATCTGGAGTTTAATTGCAGTGGCCCTGGCATGCCAATTCTCTCTCTCTCTCTCAAAAAAAAAACCCAGGATAATTTCTTAAAGTGAAGGATATTTTATTATACATTCCCTTTCACCCCTTGTTTCATGATTCTCAAGCCAATGTCAATGTTAGCTATTTAATGGAATCCTTGGCCTGTGGAGATGGCTCAACATTCGGAGGTACTTGCTTGTGGACCGACCAGTCTACTGACCTGGATTCAGTTTCCCAGCACCCATGTAAAGCCAGGCACAAAAACATGGTGCAAGCATCTGGAATTCACTTACAGTAACAGGAGACACACACACAAGATAAATAGAATCCTTTAGCTTTATGTAAAATTTACTAGTTTTCTCCTTTCCCTAGTGAATGAGAACCAGTGCATGTGTGGCATGTGCATGCTGGTGACCTATAGTGGTGTAGGCGTGTTGGTGACTGGATTTAGGCAGTGAGAATGGGAGTTGGACGTGGAAGACAGGAGGTAGAACCTCAGAACTTGAAGACTTCAGAGGCCCTCCTGATGTTGCACTGTACTTGATGCTGGTGGTAAGAAGAAGGGTAGCTCTGTTAGCACAGTCACCCACACCACAGTACGATGAATGGAAATGAAACCACAGGTCAAGTGATGCTGGACTCTGTGGGCTCCTTCACATTGTCCTGGTTTTGCTCTCACTGCACAGTCAGAAGGAAAGGGAATCCTGGGTCCCTGTGAGTCATGTCTTTTAGGTCCAAGCACATGGTTTGGTTTGTTCTTAGACTAAAACAATATTTTAATGATGACTCTTTGACTCATCTTTATCTTGCAACATTATGTATCCCCAAACCATGAACTTTAGTAACCTTATTAGATATTAGATAGGCCAGAGAATGCTAAGTAACCATTTTTAGCCGTACCATATATGTATGTATGTATGTATGTATGTGTGTGCATATATATATATATATATATATATATATATGTGTGTGTATATATATATATATATATATATGTGTGTGTGTATATATATATATATATATATATATATATATATATATATATATATATATATATATATGTTCCCCCCCCCATGTTACCCTTGTCCCTCTGTAAAGAAATCTATCATCCCCTTTCTGGGTTTTGTCCAGTGAAGGGTGTTGAGCAGTAAGGCTTTGTGTGTACGTAAGGATGTTTATGTCCTATTACCACTAAATTTTTAAATTTTTCTTTTTTAGAATACTTGCAGGATCAAATAATTTGGTTTACAGACAATTCCACAAAGAAGGGAATAGATTTTAAAACAGTTTACTCCTTATGGAAATGATAAAAAAGGAAATTAGTAAAAAGAACAAAATTGGACTTAAAGCAGGAAAAAATGAAGCAATAACAATTTGGACAAAAGGAAAAAATGTGTTAGAAAATGTTTGTGGGCAGTTCCCTGTAAATAGCTTTATAAACAACATTTTTGGTGTGCAGTCATAAAAATCTCCTGACCTATGAAACACCAATTTAGTGGAACTAATTTAAAATGAGGTAGGTGCCAAAATTTGCATATGAAAACTATTAGTAACTGTTTCTTCAATTAGTTATTTTTGTTTAGTCTTTGTATCAATCATTTTTGTAGGCTTCTTGTTTTCTGGCAAATTTAAAGACATTTTTAGAAAAATATTGAGTGACAAACTATTTCAACACAAAGTCAACCACTCATAAGTCCATTGTAATCATTTAAAAATTTGGAAAAATAGTTTTCTTTTCCAAGGATGAAATAACTACTTGTTACTGAAATGTCTTACCTGTTTGTAAGTGTGAGTGTCTGTTTTTACTACTGTGATAAGCACATCAAAAACATATTACAGTACATGAGCAAAAGATTGTGAAAACAGTGTTATATGTACATGTTACCATTTTTATCTTTCTTAATCACCTCATATGTGTTTGTATATATGTATGTATGTGAATGTTTATGTGTGTGTATGTATCTAGACACACTAATAATATTCCATTTTGAGGTTTCTTTTTGGCTTTTGGCTCATAGGTACACACATAACTTAGTATTTGAGTCTCTTATAAATTGTAGGTGTTAATTTATTCAGAATATTATGTAAGTTTTTATGCCAAGCTTGAATTTTAATTGTTATTTATTTTTAGATTTTATTTTCATTTATTTATTTATTAGAGATGGTGAGAGGGAGGCAGAAAGAGAGAGAATGGACATACCACTGCAAACAAACTCCAGATGCATGTGCCACCATGTGCATCTGGCTTATGTGGGACTTGGAGTATCGAACCTGGGTCCTTAGGCTTCACAAGCAAGCACCTTAACCACTAAGCCATCTCTCCAGCCCTTAATTGTTATTTTTAATGCATGCATTTTATGTATTTAGAAAAGCTATTTGTACTACAGGAACAAAAGTGATTTATGAACTACGGTACTGTTGGACCTTAGCATCTTAGAGTATGTTGACCTTCATGATAATTTTTACTAATCTCTACTATCTCCCTTTCATCTCCTGTTTAAAGTAGGAAGGGATGAACTGGAGAGATGGCTTAGCGGTTAAGCGCTTGCCTGTGAAGCATGAGGACCCTGGTTTGAGGCTTGATTCCTCAGGACCCACGTTAGCCAGATGCACAAGGGGGCACACGCATCTGGAGTTCGTTTGCAGTGGCTGGAGGCCCTGGTGCCCCCATTTTCTCTCTCCTTCTGCCTCTCTCTCTCTCTCTCTCTCTCTCTGTAGCTCTCAAATAAATAAGAATAAACAAAAAAAATTGAAAAAAATAAAAATAAAACAAAATAAAGTAGGGAGGGAAGGAAGAGAACTGGGTGGCAAGAGTTAAGTCCAAGAGCAGTGGTTTGTGATCTGTGGAGAAACAGCAGTGTCAGCTTTGTGGGTGTCATTTCCATTCTCGCAGTTACTCCACAGAGCAAGCTCAGCTGCGCCCGTTGTGTAGAGCACGCGGTGCAACGGCGCTCAGCTGGGGTGAACAGACCCCGAGGTCTCGCCTGCCTGTGCCGGCTGATTCCAAGGCACTGCTCATTCTGCACTCGGGGGTCCTCGTTTCTGCCCCACCACAGAATAAGCAATCTAGGGAGTGGTTCAGATATTATTTTGCTTTATAGTAGCATCCTTTCAACAAATGAAATAATATACATATTATTCATAAAACTCACCATTGAAAATAGGCTTAGTATAGACATGCAGTATTTGACCATCCTTAGTTTTGCAGCATATTGAAACCGTAGTATTGTTTGAAACATGATTATATCATTAAGATGAGTATTTTGCTTAACACTTTTGAGTTTTTCAAGGTTTTAAGACTACTTGGAGATATTTATATACTTCAAATATTTACTGGGAAGTACCTTTGCAAAGTTAGGTGAAATGTTTCACCAAACCCCGAGTTTCAGTGCCTCTGTGTTGGGAAAGGTGAAATAGCACCGTAGATGCTCCTTTGCGTTTTAACCAGCTCCTCTGCTCAAGTAACAGTGAATATAATCAGTGGTGTCAGTAATTCAGGTCATAAAGCCAAAAAGACTTAACCACGGTGTGGTCAACATTTTGACCATAGGTACAGTATGTAAAAAGTTGGTTAGCTGGAAGGATTTCTTGCTTCCTTAGTAACTATTGTGTCTTCATTTCTTTGGAGTCATGGCTAAGTTGGTCAAAAAGGAGGAGGAGGAGAGTCTTTTAATTTTATGATTAGAATTGGTATTCTTGAGAGTCACACAGTGGGACACTTGTGTGGATGAACATGACCAGAACTTAGCCTTTGAATAAACGCCTTTATGCCGTATTGCTTACTCAGGTGGTCTTCATTTAGGTCCTCCTTGATGGCCTGGCTTTTAACCTTTGTTTGACACATTATAGTACTTAATGTTTCTGATTTTAAGTAGCAGAATTATTCTTTGCATGGGAGCAAGGGAAAATGACTGTCTCTGTGTGTATTTTGAGTGAAGAAATAACTGTCACTTAAAGTTTATATAGTCAGTAGTAGAAGAAAAATATGGATTTAAAAAGAATGAATTCACTAGAAACAGATAATAGGGACCAGAATATACCCCACCAAAAAAAAAAAAATATATCAATATTCTCAGATATGGGACTGGGGAATTGGCTCAGTGGGTAAACTTCTTCCTCTATAACTCTGAGTACCTGAGTTTGGATCCCCAGGCCTCACATAGAAGCCAGAAGCTGCAGTGGGCTTCTGGAATCTAGTAGGCCTCGAGTGAAAACGGAGGTGAAAACAGGAGATCTTGATGGGAGCTTGCAAGCAGAGCAGTGAACGGGAGATGTTGCTTTAACGAGGCAGAGCTAGCAGCAAGACACGCGTGCGTGCATGCTCGAGCGCGTGTCCACACACACGAGAAGGACGGACGGAGGACTTGCTAGGTGGATAGATAACGAAGTCTGAGATAGCTTACTGAAGGTTAGTACATGAAAAAGAACAAGATTGTCTCTTTCTTCTCCTCTCCTGTTCTTTCCTTTTCTTATTTTCCAGCCCAGATAGACCTTGATTTTGTGTTCCTCCTGCCTCTGCCTCCTGAGTCTTAGGACTGTGCGTGAGAGCCACCATGCCTTGCTCCAGATGATACTTTTAGAACAGTCTGAGACTGAGAAAGAGCCATGGAAGCTTTTAAAATACAGCTGCTCAAGTGGAAATTTAAATACATGATGGGAGGTAGAGCGAAACACCTCTTGGAGAGACTAATCTGGAGAGAGAGCGAGCGAGCGAGCAAGAAAGAAAGGAGCTGGAAAGGAAACTAAGAAAACCACATAATTATTTCAGGTGATTCAACATCTAGGTTGTAGGAAGTCAGGAAGAAGAGCAAAGCGAGGGCAGAAAGGTCTCAGAGCAGCACAAGAACGCTCCTAGAGCTAAAGCGACCGAGTCTCAGCAGTGAATGAAAGACAGTTCACCTAAGATCAAGGCCGTTCTAAAGAGCAGCACAAGAACGCTCCTAGAGCTAAAGCGACCGAGTCTCAGCAGTGAATGAAAGACAGTTCACCTAAGATCAAGGCCGTTCTAAAGAGCAGCACAAGAACGCTCCTAGAGCTAAAGCGACTGAGTCTCAGCAGTGAATGAAAGACAGTTCACCTAAGATCATGGCCTTTCTAAAGAGCAGCACAAGAACGCTCCTAGAGCTAAAGCGACTGGGTCTCAGCAGTGAATGAAAGACAGTTCACCTAAGATCAAGGCCGTTCTAAAGAGCAGCACAAGAACGCTCCTAGAGCTAAAGCGACCGAGTCTCAGCAGTGAATGAAAGACAGTTCACCTAAGATCAAGGCCGTTCTAAAGAGCAGCACAAGAACGCTCCTAGAGCTAAAGCGACTGAGTCTCAGCAGTGAATGAAAGACAGTTCACCTAAGATCAAGGCCGTTCTAAAGAGCAGCACAAGAACGCTCCTAGAGCTAAAGCGACCGAGTCTCAGCAGTGAATGAAAGACAGTTCACCTAAGATCAAGGCCGTTCTAAAGAGCAGCACAAGAACGCTCCTAGAGCTAAAGCGACTGAGTCTCAGCAGTGAATGAAAGACAGTTCACCTAAGATCAAGGCCGTTCTAAAGAGCAGCACAAGAACGCTCCTAGAGCTAAAGCGACTGGGTCTCAGCAGTGAATGAAAGACAGTTCACCTAAGATCAAGGCCGTTCTAAAGAGCAGCACAAGAACGCTCCTAGAGCTAAAGCGACTGAGTCTCAGCAGTGAATGAAAGACAGTTCACCTAAGATCATGGCCGTTCTAAAAGTTTCGAGTCGGGGGACGTAGGGCACTACGCCAGTTTAGAGGGGTGTATGGCATCACAACAGTTTATCGGCATAGAGTTAAGGCTCCCATGGCAGCAGACGTAATGCAGGGGAACATCTCCTTTAATGTGCTGACATTGAACTTCCTTCTCGTTATCTGTGTTTAGCTAAAATTCGTAACCAAACTTGAAGATAATATAAAAGAATATATTTATTTGCAAAGTTTTCTTTTAAATCGAAGACAAGAAAAATAATACATTTCTTTTATGACTTCTGATTCAAAAGTGAGTATGGAGCCTAAATGTTAATGGAAATAATTTTTTAATTATTTATTTTTTGTTAATTAGTTTTGTACTCAGTGAATAATGGGAATAATTTTCCGGACAACATTGCTAATTCAGCTGGCCTACATTTGCCTCTCCTTAAAAAATGAACAGGCTATGTCATGTATACAATTTGGCATTTTTGTATGTGTGTATAGAAATCTGTAGTGTATCCACTATGTGATGTGTTTTACAGTTCATTTGTATATGGCCTGTTCTTATATTTTTTGAGGTGCACATAGCATGTGTAGTGTGATGTGAGCATGTTTAGTGTGTGTCCATGCACCACGGACATGTGTGCAGAGGCCACTCTTCTGCACGTAGCATGTGTGGTGTGATGTGAGCATGTCTAGTGTGTGCCCATGCACCACGGGCATGTGTGCAGAGGCCAATCCTGTGCACGTAGCATGTGTGGTGTGATGTGAGCATGTCTAGTGTATGCCCATGCACCACGGGCATGTGTGCAGAGGCCACTCTTCTGCACGTAGCATGTGTGGTGTGATGTGAGCATGTCCAGTGTGTGCCCATGCACCACGGGCATGTGTGCAGAGGCCAATCCTGTGCACGTAGCATGTGTGGTGTGATGTGTGCATGTCTAGTGTGTGCCCATGCACCACGGGCATGTGTGCAGAGGCCACTCCTCTGTTGCTCTTCCGTATTGTTTCCTTGACATGGACTCTCTCTGTGAACCTGGCACTGCTGTTTCCAAGACTGGCTGGCCAGCCCGCTCTGGTGATTCTCCTGTCTTTGTCTCCCACAGCGATGGAGCTATAGGCACAGAGGGGCTATTCCCAGCTTTCTAGGTGGGCACTGAGGATTTGACTGAAGCCCCATCAGGTCCCCTTGCTTGTGTGGCAGGCACTTCTACCCACTGGACAGTTTTCCCCGGCCCTGCTGTGCACTTCTCAGTGAGCACATAGTAATTGTAATTGTAATTCGTAGAAAATAACTTAAAAACAGGGAGAGAAAACAGACTAAATTTAATTTTTATTAACAACAAAACTGTCGGAAGCATGTGGTGTGTCTGCATCATGGTCTGGTGCTATAGAAGGCGCAGCGGAAGGAGCGCATGCAGCCTTGCCTTGACCCTTGAGGGGAAAACACGTGTGGATGGTGGTCGCAGTGCCCAAGTCTCCCTCTGTGTGATCTCAAGGTACCGGCCACTCTGGGGACACACAGATGGTTTTCTAGGATCTGCAGAGATGGCATCCACTCACTTCAGAGTTCTTTTTAAAACCCAGTGTTTGTGAGAACACCAAACATAGACACTGATCTTGAAATGTATAATTGAATAAATTGTATTTTCATTTAAACAGAAACCAACATGCTCCCTGTTGCTAGCTCCAGGAGCCAGGCTTTTGAGTTTTTAACAACAACAACAACAATGAGTTATTCTTATTCCATATTTGTTTTTTGGCTCTTCACAAAACAAATGGCTAAGATGTCCAAAATGGTCCTTTCACAACTCTGCCAAATACTGGCCTTTTCCCTCTGACTGGAGATCCAGCCAATCTGTTGAAAATTATCCCGTCTTTTGAGTACTTCCAGGCAGTTTTTTAGTGAGAAGACTGAGTCCTCCAGCCTGAGATAGAAGCCCACTAAATGGGGCGTTCTTAATTCTTCTGTAGCAGGGGAAAAAGCCACTTTTTATCCTGAGTCTTGCTTCACTTGTTGTCTGGGAAATACATGTGTCTGGAACCTCACAGCATGCCTGGTTCTGGGTGGTTTCGTGTACTGATTGGAAGTGTAACATTTGCCTGGTGGCTGCTTGGCTTTGGATTTTCCTCATAAACAAGTCTTGACTGAGTACCCCAGACTAAAAACTTAAAAAGAAAAAACCCATCATACCCACTGGGGAAAGTGGAGCAGTTAGTCTGAATAAGATTAAGTACACTCCCACCTCCCTTTTCTGATGTGATTTGCGTGGACATTAGATTGGGAAGAGGCAGAGAGAGAGGTTAAGGGTGTCTTAGTAAGATTCTCTTAATTTGAATACAGGAGAGACAGGAGACTTATTGAACCAAATGGAATTATCTGTGGTCCAGTGATCTCTGAAAATGCTTTGTAAGAGCAGATGAAGCTTTTTACAGATTAGTTTGGCTGGCAGTTTGCCTGCACATCGAGCCCTTCAGATGCAGTGGGTGGTCCTGGCTCGGTGTGTGGGAGTAGGCGCTCAGGTGAGGAGCCTTCCTCTGACTGGGCCAGGCTGACTGGCAGCACTGGAGAGATCGCTGTCCCACCAAATCACAGGGCTGTGAACTCCTTTGGAAAGTGGCCTGTCTGGGTCATAGTGTGCCCTCTGCTTGTTTGGTATCTGCCTGGCATGGGGATGGTTGGATTACCTATGCACCAGAGGGGGAGCGCCCGGTGACAGATGGAAAGACAAGAGAGTTGGGTCCTAGGCTTGCACTTGTTTTCTAGTGATTAATAATTGAAGTAGTAGATCCTACTAGAACGTTAGTTCTGGTTCTAGTTTGTCCCTGAAGTCTGGGATTGTAGAGCTCCCTTACCCTCTCCTGAATGAATTTGAATTGGCAAATTAATATTAAACTTAGTGAAAAAGTCTCTTTATGGCTTAAGGTGGACTCCTAAAAGAGGTAACTGAAAAATATTTGAAAGATAGAAATTCAAAAACTTACTTTGGGGGGGGGGAGTCAGCGGTTAAGGCGCTTGCCCGCAAAGCCTAACGACTTGGGTTCAGTTCCCCAGTACCCACATAAAGCCAGGTGAACAAAGGGATGTGTGCGTCTAGAGTTTGTTTGCAGGGGCCGTAGGCCCTGGAGTGCCCATTTTTCTGTCTTTAGTCTCTATCTCTCTTTGCTTGCACATAAATAAAAATATCCTTTTTTCAAAGACTTTCTTTGGGATATTAGACCTTATACTAGTCTCTTGGCTTTCAGTGAAGAACAGGAGAATTTGCCTGGTGCTTACTTAACAGTGTGTGAGCTGAAACAGTCAGCAGCAGGTGAAACTCTGCATATTTAGTGCAGCGTATGTAGTTGGCTGGGGTATGAATGCCCGTGTGATGCTGCCTAGAATGACCAAGTGCGCAGCCTCGTATGTGTCTAGTCAGCATGGTGAGGTTAGCCGTCTGGTTGAGAAGACAGCTCACCCGTAATTAGGGCGGGATTTGTGGCGTGCACTTGTCAGGCAGCAATAGGTCCCAGGTACCTCCTCTGTCCTGGATACCATTCTGGATGCAAGGGTTAGAGCAGACACAAGGCAGTCTGGGGTCTCAAGTAGCCTCGGAAGAGTAACTAAGCTTTAAACACGGTTCCGTAAACCAATAGTAGCTGGTAAAGTTAGGCAACAACTAACCCTCATGTGGTAGGGAATGGGGGCAGCGGTGGATAGAGTGTGCTACTCCAACTAGGGACGATGAGAACACTAGGAAGTGGGGAGATAGACTGTAGCCAGCCCTTCCTGGCCTCCTTTTGCCTGTGCTTCAGGTGGAACGGAGCTTCTGAAACTCATGATAGCGTTTCGAGGCCTGTTCTTGCAGAATAAACGGGAGGTCAGACCCGAGGGTCATCTATTCCAACCCTGCTGTGACACAAAGAGCTTCGATTTGTTTTCACGTAATGACACATTGGATTGTGATAGCATACATGCAGCTTAAAGTTTACCGTTTCCAGGTGGACACTTCAGTGGTATTAAGTGTATTTGTATTGTTGTACAACTATTACTACCCCCAGAAATCTATTTTTTAAAAATTTTTTATTTATTTATTTGAGAGCGACAGACACAGAGAGAAAGACAGAGGGAGAGAGAGAATGGGCGCGCCAGGGCTTCCAGCCTCTGCAAACGAACTCCAGACGCGTGCGCCCCCTTGTGCATCTGGCTAACGTGGGACCTGGGGAACCGAGCCTCGAACCGGGGTCCTTAGGCTTCACAGGCAAGCGCTTAACCACTAAGCCATCTCTCCAGCCCGAGAAATCTATTTTTAAATTTAATTTTATATATATTATAACAGGTTATTTTCTTCTGTCCCATCACCTGGGCTCTCGTTACCCTGGGGGCCCTCCTCAGTGGGATTATGGTGTTCTCTGTGGGGTCATGAAGACCTTAGTCTGTTCCTGCGGGGTAGCAAGGGAGTAGGGAAACATGCCTCAGAGTATTTCTATCTACTCTGGCTCTTAAAATCTTCCCACCCCTCTTCTGCAATGACCCCTGAGCCATGGCTGGCCTGTTGGCAGTCTGATTTACTGTTGCGTTCTCTGTAGCTTCTGGATTTCTGCTTTGATAGGTTGTTCTTGATGACTGTGTCTGCCGCCATCACCCTGGAGCTGGTTGTCAGGCTAGCAGTGAGTTCCTGACATTGCTTCCCTGCAATCTCTCCTTCAGTCCCAGCCCTCAGGAGGCAGAGGTAGGAGGATTGCTGTGAGTTCAAGGCCAGCAGAGACTACAGAGTGAATTCCAGATCAGCTTGGGCTAGAGCAAGACCCTATCTCAAGGGTGGGGGGGGAGGAAAAGAAAGAGAGGGAGGGAGGAGGGGCGTGTGTATACCAGGGACAGAGCAAGAGGGCTCGTGTGCACGACTGGGGAAGGAAAGGAGAACACACAGGGTTAGAGGGTGCCCGCATCAGGGAGCAGAGCAGCTTTTACAAGTGCCTCCATATTTACCTCTGGTGAGTCCTTTATTTCTTCATTTGCACGACTGGGGAAGGAAAGGAGAACACACAGGGTTAGAGGGGTGCCCGCATCAGGGAGCAGAGCAGCTTTTACAAGTGCCTCCATATTTACCTCTGGTGAGTCCTTTATTTCTTCACCTAAGTTCAAAGTCTTGGCTTCTCATGTCCTTAAATACCAACCCTCAGGATTCCTTTAAATAATTCTTGTAGTACAGGTCCAATGATTATGAGCTTACTTAGTTTTGTTTATCTAAGATGTCTTAATTTCTCCCTCATTTCTTGTTTTGTTTGTTGGTTTTTGTTTTCATGCCCAGGATGACCTGGAATTCACTATATGGTCTCAGGCTAGCCTCAAACTCACAGCAGTCCTCCTACCTCAGCCTCCTGATGCTGGGATTGAAAGTGTGATATTTTTGTTGTTTGAGATGTCTACCCCAGGTTGGCCTTGAACTCATGACCTTGCCTCCGTCTCCCAAGAGTAGAGCATAAGTAGAAGCGTGTGTCACCACACCCACATCTCCTGGACTTTTGAAACATATTTCACCAAAAATTGTGACTCCTAATGGAGTTTTGTTTGTTTCACCATTTAAAAAAGTGTATTTATTTGTAAGGAGGGAGAAGGAGGGGAGAGGGAAGGAGGGAAGGAAGGGGGAGAGAGAGAGAGAATGGGTATGCCACAGCCTCTTGCCACTGTAAACAATCTTTAGATGCACATACCACTTTGTATGCCTGGCTTTACATGGGTACCAGGGAATCGAGCCCAGGCTGTCGGACGTTGCGAGCAAACACCTTAACTACTGGGCTATCTCTTCAGCTGTTTCACCACCTCTGGCTTCCAGAGCTTACGGTGGGGAATCTGCTCGTAATTGAAGGATACCTTGTGATGAGAGGACTGTCTTCTCCCAGTGCTTTCAATTATTTCTCTTTGGTGTTGGACAGTTTGAGACGGTATCTTCCTTAGTTCTCTACCTAGAGTTTGTTGAGCTGCTTTATGTTGATGTTCATGTCTTTTATCAAAATTGAGAAACTTGGGCTGGAGTGATAGCTTAATGGTTAAAGTGCTTGCCTGTGATGCTTAAGGACCCAAGTCAGATTTCCCGAGAACCATGTAAGCCAGACACAGAAGGTGGGCATGCATCTAGAGTTTGCCATGGCTGAAGGCTCTTGTGTATCCATTCTCTCTATGTGTCCATTCCTTCTTTCCTTCCTTCCTTCCTTCCTTCCTTCCTTCCTTCCTTCCTTCCTTCCTTCCTTCCTTCCTTCCTTCCCTCTCTCCAATGAATAAATTCTTTTTAATTGAGAATTTTGAGCCATTTTTTCCTTACATATTATCCCAGGCCCTTTCTCTCTTTTCCTATTGAAAATCTCAAAGTACACATGCTGGTCTTTTTGACTGTGACCCTCAAGTCCCTTAGCCTCAACGGACGTTGTAATATTGCTTTTTGATTTCTGTTGCTCAGGCTTAATAGTTTCAACTACCATATGTTCAAGGTGATCATTTCTTCTTCCTGTTCAGATCAGCCTCTAAGTCACTTTAGTGAATTTTTCACTTCAGTTATTCTACTTTCCAGTCTGGGTTAAAAAAAAAAAAAGTGTGTGTGTGTTATGTGTATTTGTATGTGTACATGTGCATGTGTGTGTGGAAGCCAGAGGTGGACATTGGGTTTCTCCCTCAGTCACTTTGTTTTGAGATAGGGTCTCTCACTGAACCCAGAGCTCAGTGATTCAGCTGGACTGTCTAACTAGCAAACCCCAAGGATCCTCCTGTCTCCCACTCCCAAGCACTGGTACATGCTTCTGCACCTGGAATTTGTATTGGTGCTGTGGATGTGCAGTCTTTATGTTTGTGCAGCAAACACTTTACCAACTGAGCCATCTCTCCACTCCTCTAGAATTTACTTATTTGTTTACGTTTTCCTCTTTTTGGTGATCTTTCTATGTTGTTAATTAATCATTTTCTTGATTTTTTCCACATCTTCCTTTAATTCATTGAATATTTTCAAGACTATTGTTATAAATTTTTTGTCGAGCAAGTCCACCAGCTGGTCTTTCTCAGGGATAGTTTCTATTGTATATTTTGGTCTTCTTTCTATGCGAATGGGCCATAACCTTTAATTCTTTGTGTGCCCTTGTGATTTTTGTTTTTGTTGAAAACTTGATATTTGAATCGTGTAATGTAAACCTAGCAGTCAGATTTTCCTTCTTCCCTAGGGGTGTTGGTTTTGGCTTGTATCTTGAAGGTTGTAGTCTGTGCCTGTGCTGGGGATCACTTGAGCTATGTATGTAAGTTCTTTTTCGCTGTTTTTAAGCCTAAGCATTTCATTGGATGTGTTACTGTCTAAATTCCTTAGAATGGCTACTTTTTACATATATAGCTTTCAAAAGGAGAAACTAGAACCAGGAGAGACTAAACTGTAAGCATACCAGAGCAGGTGAGATCTGGGTGGGGCTGATGGAACCTTACAAGCAAGGGAGCGACATTTAAGAGTCGAAGGTGAGGAGACATTGACCTCAGAAGCAGACATAGGACGAGCACAGCAACAGGCAGAAAATGGCCTCCGGACGCTGGAAGAGGCGACATGGCTTCTCTCCCAGGGCCTCCAGCCGTGCCTGCTGACACGTCAATACTGACTTCAGACTTCTTCTCTCTAAACGGTGAGGAGTTCCGCAAAGTTCAGACCCTTGTTACCAGCTTTTGCCCAGTCTGACTCAGTGTCTTCAGTACTATTAGAGCCACATCCAATTCACCTGGATGCATACATAACAAGGCACCCCAAAGTTTAGTGGATTAAAATAAAAGCTGTTTATAATTGCTCAAAATTTCATGGCTGGCTTAGTTCAGCTGACTGTTTCTTTTATACCCCTTGATGTCATCTGGGATCTCTTAGATGGCTGTATTCATCTGAGACCCCAACTGGAGCTAAACAGGCCAGGTTGTTCTCACGGTCACATGCCTGGTACTGGGATTGGGGGCACAGATGACTAGCGGCTGGCGGGGCACTTCCAGCGGAGCACACAGAGCATCAGGAAGGTGAGGCACGTTAGGAGGCACCCTGCCGTAGAGGCAGTGGAAGAAGACAGGAGTCTGCTGCTCATCTTTGGAAGCAGTCTATTGTAGACTGCTTAGAAAATGATTGCTGAATTAACTCTTGGAGATTACTTGATTCTGAGAATTTTGAATTGACAGACTTCAACAAGAAATACTTTCTAAGAAATGATTCCTGATGAGAAAAAAGTCCATATAAGCTGCTCAAATGGAAACTTGTACACATGAGGAGTTTAAAAGATGTAGGTTTACTCACCAGCTGGCTTTGAAAGGCATGGAAATGTGTCTGTTTTCAGACCTTCTTCTGGGCCAGTCACTCCCCAGGGGATAAGTAGCAGGGCACTTCCAGAACTTTCTCGTCTCTTCCCAAAGAGAGTACTACAGTGGCCAGTTTCGGGAGCAGCTCCTCACAGGGGAAGGGCTAGAAAAGCATTCAGCAAGTCCCAGAGTCTCTCAGCTGTCTCCAGAGGAAGCAAGGAAAGGAGCCCGGTGACCTGATAGGGTTAGTACTCAGAGGTCCTGGGCCCATCCCTTTCCTCAGCCTCACTCAGCCTTGGCTTGAAGATTAGAACCATTGTTAAGATTACAAAGGCTTGGGGTTTGTTTTGTTTTAGTGGTGTCAGGGGTCAGACTCAGGGCCTTGCACTTGCTAGACAGCACTCTACCACTGAGCAACATCCCTGGCCCCAGGGCTTCTTGAGTGCTAGATTCCCACTGTGGGACTCCAAACATCTTTCCTTTCTTTTTTTGTTTGGCTTTGATTGATTTTTAGATAGGATCTGTGTAGCCCAGGCTGCCCTCAAACTTGATCCTCCTGCCTCAGCCTTTCAAGTACTGGGATTATAAGCTTACATCAGCCACCACTGGCTTTTCTTTCCTCCTTTTTAGTTACAGCATAAATCGTACCTACCCATTCACTAATTTACTTACCAAAGCTTTTGAGATATGGGCTGGTGTCAGCCAGGTCAGGGATGGGGAGAGGATTCCAAGAAGAGAGTTAGAGATGGTCCTGGTGGGATTCCAAATCCAGGTTTCTTTTCAGTGAGTTGTTTCTATTTCATTAGTTTGCATTTGATCATATCCTTTGAAATTTGTTTTGTAGGGTAGCTTGCTGTTTTATCAGCAGTCACTCAGTCACTGCAGCGGGAGACCAGCCCTTAGCTGAATCTCTCCTGGGGGTGGCTGGTATTGGCCAGATTCTAGGGAGCAACTGTTTTAATAGTTCATGGGGTGCCCATTTGAGACACCACGTGAAAACGTCCAGGTTTTTGCCTTTGCGGTTTGTTTCCATCTGACAGTGGAGTCTACAGTGCTTGCTCCGCGGCCGGTCAGTACGCTGTGTCTCGTCAAAGCTGAGTCCAGCCTCTGCCTGCCCTTGCTGCTGCCCACTGTGCACTTGCTCCTCGTGCCATCTGCTCTCCTCGCCCTGGCAAGCTTCTTGCCGTAGTCTTGTGCATACTTCTCGTGCTCCCTGTTCCTGAGGGTTTGAGAATAATGAGGTGCATGCCCAAGAACTGTTTGTGAGGATGCCCGTCATCTTCCTGCATACGTGTCTCAGCGAACCCCTTCTTTCACCAGTTAGCTGAACCAGGATGCTTTTGTTAAGCTCTGAAGCATACACTTCTGCCTTTTTCTTTTTTCTTGTGTGGCACATCATAAGGGCAGGGTTTCCACGAGAGTTGGTTTTTTCTGGTTGTTAGATGGCAGCCTGGACCAAGGGGTCAAAACTTAGATGCTTTCACAAAATGCAAGGCTATTATCTATCAAGTGTTGTCAGTATTATCAATATTAAATGTGGAATGTGCAGGCACAGGGCCTTCACGGCATGGCTTGAGTAAGGACCTCCTGCACAATTTAGCCCAGGTTAAGTCCTTCTAGACTAGCGTCTGGGTTAGTGCTCTGACAGGACCTGTGAGCTCTGGGAAAACCTGGAGTGGACCAGACAGAGCTGAACATGAAACTTGGTGGATTTGTTTTGTGTGAAACAGAGTCTCACAGTGCAGATTAGGTTGATCTCTAACTTATTATGGAGTCCACTCATGATCTTCTTGTCACCAGCTCCCCAATGCTGGTGCCTCCATGCCCAGCTTAGCTGTTCTTGACATATTCCTGAGTGTAAAAAACCAATCATATAATAAATAATACATAAATGAGAGAGAGGCATGATAGACATCAGATCATCAAAGCTAAACTCGGAGGGGGTAGTGACTGGGGTGATGTTTAGATTTTTCTACGCCACACTTTATTATCTGAGTTTTCTTCTATAAACAACTAAGGCTAGAATAACTTTATAAACCTTTTAATTTAAAACAAAACGATGCTGGGCAGATAGTTCAGTCGATTACGTGAACTCTTGTTGTGCACGTGCTCTGTCCCAGACCGCGGCCAAGTCCCGTGGAGTCGGCACTTAGCGGGTCACCGCCGCCTCCCGAGCACCTTAAAGTGATGCGAAACAAACAGCTCTGCGTGCTGCCCGTTACTCCTTGGGCTTACAGATGGGGTAATGGATGCCTCATTCTTCTATGCTCTCTTGCTAAGTTATGAATTGAATTGATATAAGACTGTTTACTGGGAGAAAACCCATTTTTATTATGTGCATATTCACAAGAACCCCATCAGATTTGAGACTTTGAGAACCAGATGAGAAAAGCTTGCAGCGGCGTTGCTTCCCAGCTGCAGACAGGAATGGGGCTGTGGCTGTAGAGATGGGACAAGGTGTGGGAGAAGGAGAGGAGGAGTTAGTCGTGCGGCCAGTGGAGGCGTCCTTGTCCTGCAGACCCGCCAGGTTTCAGGTAAAGAGCTTCTCTGAGCAGTCCTCCTCCCTCTGTCCTTGCACAATTGCTCTGCAGGTGTAAATACTGTCTCCAGAGCTGTTCAGAGCGCTTCCTGAGGCTGCAGTTTCTAAGCATAACCAGGTCAACAGGGGCCAGTGAAGTCTATCTGTGCTCTTGTACAGTTGTACTTTGGGGTGGTATGTCCTGAGCCCCAACAGGCATCTCCTTGGTTCTACTGGCATGTCCTCACATGGTGGGACCTGGGTTAACACACCTCTTGCAGAGTCTGACAGTTCTGGGTTTAAACCTGCTTTGGGCTCGTCCTTTATCCTGGCTGGCCTGTCTTCACCAGTGTCTGCCTGTTTCATCCCATTCACAAAGTTTAATTGTCTTTCCTCTTCCTCCGGGTTTGGTTTTCCTTTTTGGTTATCCCTTCTATTGTTCCCTAAAGTTGCTGGGCTAGTTTTGACTGCACAGATAAGCAGGTTTGAAATGGCTTGTCACTGAAGAATTTACCCTCAGGGCTTCTTATATCTTTGGAGGCAACATCAGCCTATTTGCTTGTTTGGGTGAACTAAAATTGAACTGTTTGTAAACCAGTGAGATAAGCCTTATCTGTTTGTGTTTAAGAAATGTCAAGTCCTGACAGGCTGTGTATTACTCATTGAAGAGTCTGAATACCATTTATGGATAACTAATGATGAACTTTGTGAAATTGTTGTTTTGTTACCATGTTAGTCATAATAATTCCTCTTTTCCTTTTCTATCCATTCCTTTGCTTTTTTCACTCAGCAGCTATTTCTTAGGGGTTGTTGTTTTAAACTGATCTACTCTTTTTTTCTGACTTTTGTTTTTTTTGGTTTTTTTTTTTTATCTTGAGGGTGGAACCCAGGACCTAACGTAGGCTAGGCAAGTACTCTACCGCTGAGCTTTTTCACCATCCCCGTTTTGGGCTTATTTGGGGTGATTGTTTACTGGGTACTAAGCTGTGAGCTGGCATCATACTTAGATGAAGCTCGTGGTAGTCTGTATTCTGATGGGGGAGTGAGCAGGAAGCGCCGCGCATGACGTGCACGCAGTGCTGTGGCTGGGACAGCGCAGGCTGGGGTGTAGGGTAAGCACAGGTGCCTCGGTCAGATGCAGAGAGGGGTCGAGGGCGTCCCTCAAGGGTGCGTGTGTGGCACTGCTGAGGGTGAAGTCTGAAGAGGGGCGCCTCTTGAAGGTCATCTTTGAGGGAAGAAGCAGTTCTTGTGGAACCCTGAGTGAGTTGGTTGGTTCTCACAAGAATATATTGTAACAGGAGTGGTCTTGATCCAAGAATTGCTCTCTTGTGTCCCATTTGGTGATGTAATCTCTTTCTTCCAGAAATCCTCTCAGCTGGTTTTGTTGTCTTTATCAGAGCCAAGCTGATGCTGGAATCATACCTGTACCTCTCCAGAATTATGGACAAATATTAACTGCTTTATACACACATACACACTACCTTTAGACATTTTGTAACTGATAAACTATCATTAGACTTAAGATATCAGGACCCACAATGTCCTGGAAGATAAGCCTGCCCCAGCCAGAAATGGAAGTATTATTTAGAATCAGGCTTGTAAGAAGGGTGGGAGTGTAGGGGAGAAATATTCTCAGAAGAGGGTACATTTGCCCAGGTTGACCTGGAATTCACTATGTAGTCACAGGTTGGCCTCAAACTCATGGCAGTCCTCCTACCTCAGCCTCCCAAGTGCTGGGGTTAAAGGCATGTGCCATCATGCCTGGCAATTTGGGCCTTTTAAAGTAAGTTTATATGACAGAGCTGTACAGGCAGCCTGGTATCTCTGAACACAGCATGAGCACCTCATGAGCAGTATTCTGCATGCAGTATGCCCACAGACTCTCGTGTCATCATGGCTAGCACTAGGGTACTGCCGTCCAAGTGAGGGGGCTGTAGACCTTTGGTGTGCTGACGTGGGGGTGAGGGAAGCTCGGGTGAGCTGCTTACGTGATTGCTGTGTCTCTCCCGCCGTCACCGCTGGCGCTTGGTCCCCGGCTCGGCCCCGTCGCTGTCGCGTAGCTCTCGGGTGAGCGCGGGGAGCTCAGCCTCGTCTCGCTGGTGGGTGCAGAGCCGGGCTGACGCTCGCAGACGAGCTTGCAGAGCGCGCTTCGTTTCTGTCTTCTAGACTTGGAACCTGGCCCTTTGGGTAAGCTAAAGGAGAAAGCCAACGTTTCCTAAAGCATTGAATGCCTTATTTAAGCATTGCAGGCTAGAAAGACAGCTGTTTGCTCCAGAAAGCAGCACAGAAAGGCTCGCGAGACGGCTGTACTGTTGAAGTGCTTGCCCGCAAATCCCAAGGACCCCAGTTCTGTTCCCACGGACTCACACAAAGCCAGATGCACAGGGGGGCACATCACTCTGCAGCTTATTTGCAGGGGCTGGAAGCCCTGGTGCGCCCATTCTGACCCCTCCGGTATAGGTCACTTTCTCGGTCTCTCTCTGTTTCTGCCTCACGCTGTCTCTCAAAGACATGCATAAAATACTTTTTAAAAAGAAAAGACCACTTAAGCAAAGTCAGAATTCTCTTTGGAAAAATAATTGTAGCTTTCCTAAAAACCTTGTACTTTAAGATTATCTTTATTACTCTTGATTTACCCCTTGGCATGTCTATATACCTTTTATAATCTTTTCATCTCAATACATAGTTTTTCCTGGAATTATACTGCATTTGTAATGAATTCAGGGAGAATTTCATCTTTAAAATGAATATTTTAACCGTAGATATTTCATGGACCTTGGTGTGAAAGCTCAAACCATAGTAGAAGAAACCATAGAAAAACCTGTGGTTCTTTGAAGTAGGCAGTGTATGTGATGCTGAGTCTTCATTCAGCAGAGCGTCTGGAGTTGATGGAAGTGACAGGCTAGGGAGTGTTTGTGCCACACTTTCTGAGTAATTCTTGAATAGTTACAGGGACTGACTACCCTAAATGTTATATTTAGCTTGAGATTTTTAAATTTATTTATTTGAGAGTAACAGACAGGGAGAGAAAGAGGCAGAGACAGAGAGAATGGGCATACCACGGCCTCCAGCCACTGCAAATGAACTCCAGACGCGTGTGCACCCCCTTGTGCATCTGGCTAACGTGGGTCCTGGGGAATCAAGCCTCGAACCGGGGTCCTTAGGCTTCACAGGCAAGCACTTAACCGCTAAGGCATCTCTCCAGCCCTAGCTTGGGATTTTTGGCTTGCTGTGTAGTCTTAGGAACTATTTTTAGGACCTTGACTGAGTTCAAGAATTGTTTTTATAAAGATGGAAAAGGTAATCCTTGTAGGTGTCGCCTGGAATTAGCAAGAACCTTACATGCCAACTCTGTACTTCTGGTCACCATGCTCCAGAGCAGTGGTACTCACTCGGGCCATTTTCTTCTGAGCAAGTGCTTGGTCATATCTGGAGATCATTGACTGTTATGATTAGAGAGAGGGTTGCTGGCCTAGTCACACCTAGCTAATAGATATCTTAGCATCTCCTGACCATCCTGCAACACAGCAGACAGACCGTGCAGGTCCCAGGTTGAGAAGCCTGGTCCGGACCCACCCTTATCACCGCAGAGGGCAGAGCCAGGCGGGGATGACTGTGCTTGTAGTTCAGGTCACTTGTGCAAACTTGGCATGCTTATCTTGCATATCTCTTCCCTGACAGAATTCAACATCAAGTATTTGTAGACATACATAATCTTAAGTGTGGGGATAGAAGTCCAGGCACCAAGAGCACTTCCAAAAACATAATTATATGCACTACTTCTCTTAATTGTTAAATTGAAATTGAAGATGCAGTGGGCTTTCTTCACTTTATCTCATTAAATATACGACAGATGACCTTCACTATCTTCCTTTGAAGGGGGAGGCAAAGGCATTGTTATCAGATCAGAAAAAATGAATGATCATTTCTTTCTTATTTCTCCCGCCACAGAATGACAGGCAGAGAGTTCTTCTCTCGTTTCCCAGAACTGTATCCCTTTCTTCTCAGACAGTTGGAAGCTGCGGCCAGTACAGTGGACAGGTAAGAAGGCAGGCTGGCCAAGTGAGGACCTGGCGGGGAGCATTTTATGTGAAAGAAAGATTTTTGTTTAGTCAGCATTTTGTTTTGTTTTGTTTTGTTTTTTGAGGTAGGGTTTCACCCTGGTCCAGGCTGACCTGGAATTCACGATGTCGTCTCAGGGTGGCCTCAAACTCTCGGTGATCCTCCTACCTCTGCCTCCCAAGTGCTGGGATTAAAGGCGTGCACCACCACGCCCAGCTCTAGTCAGCAATTTTTAATCAACTTCTTTGTAACATCTATGGCTTTAAGAAAAAACAACGAACATATAATTATATCATTGAGTTGTGAATGTAACTTAGTTGTTAAAGTGCTTATATGTCTGGGAGTAGCCATGAGTTTGGTCCCTGTACTGTCCAAAACAAGAGCCTTTAATACTATCATGTTGCTTGGCTAGATTTATACCTGAAAAGTTGTGTTTTTGTTAGATTTTTAGATTTAATTTTGTCTAGTTTAATCTTGTTTTCAGTACCAGTTAAGGACTAGCTTCTTAGACACGTGATGATTTCTCCTGTTTCTATTTTCATGTGGAGTTTGCTTATTTGAGTATCAGTTTTTATTACTGTCCTGTTGCAGCTCACTGTTGTGAAACTAGAGCTGTTAGCTAACTAACCTGGTTACTTGTGATCAGGCATGGGTCTGCCTAAGCAAAAATGACTAATAACTTTGAAAGCTAAGCAGCATCAATAAAAGGCTGCCAGTCTCATCAGGGCAGAGAGAAACATTCGCGTTGCCCTTGCAGTCACACTCTGCAGCTGGTGATCACACGTTCAGTGTGGCTTTCTTGCAACATGTGCTTTTTGTACTCCTCCGGCATTGTTTATATGAATTGTCTGTCATGGGAAAATAAAATTACATTGATAACTTTTACTTTTGTTTATTCTTTCCTTGCATTACTGGTTTGTGCAGACAGGGCTTTCTGGCCTGGTAAGTAATGGTCTGCTCATGGTTTCTTAAATACATTTGGACCTGGAAGGCGTCACATCTCATACTCTGAAACAGCACATTCTGCTTAAGCAAATGATTAACTTTGAAAAGATGCTTGTGTGCAAAAGCCCAATTCCTGTCCCTGCAGGGACTTTTCCTCCTGATTCACACTAGGAAGACGGGGCGTGAATGGAGAAAAGTGACCAAAGGAAAGCTAGCCCTTTGTGCTGTATTCTCACGTCATATTCATAAGTACTTAATGACAGTGTTTGAAAGTGGTGTCTGACTTCTTCCATCTTCAATCTTCTGTACAATGACTTTTTTTTTTTTTTTCAGTGAGATGGAAGGGCCAGATCGTCACCCAAGCATGTTCCTCTTGCTTTTGATATTGGAGAGACTCTACCCATCCCCGATGGATGGCACATCTTCTGCGCTCAGCCTGGCACCTTTTGTTCCTTTCATTATCAGGTAGCGTTGTGCTCAAGGGAAGTGATTTTATATTTTGGGAAGCATCTAGAAAGGCAGAAGCCTGACCCTCTCTGCCATGGCGCCTTACTGGCCCCCAGTGCTCTGGAGGAAGAGGCTTATATTGTGGGTGTGGACATTCATTAGCACCTACTATGGAAGTAGTCTTTGCCTTAGTGTTGACCAGAGATAAACCATTTTCAAAAACATGCCTATCACTTGTATTATGCCTGTGTTGTACCTGGACAGCCTGGGAAGGAATTGGTCCTGGGACGTATTCCCTGTCCAGTGGAGTAAGAGCACATCAGGACATCTGTCTCTGCACTCTGGAGGAGTCAGAGCCTTCCGAGGTGGCAGTCCTGGGCAGTGCCACATAGCACATGTTCCCACTCACCTTCTCTTTCAGACTTGGAGGGTCTTGAAGCACCTTAACCCTGCAGTACCCGGGGGATTCGCCCATAGCCCGCTTTCCTGCCTGCAGGACTGTTGCCGCAGACCTGTTTCAGGTTCGGGCCCCGTCAACTCCTAGCCACGTTTTTTACTTTGAACACAAAATGTTGCACTCACCCTAACGTGTTGGGCCTCCAAAAAGTGTTCACCTTTTCCTGTGAAACATGTCAGAATCCTATCACATTAGTTAGCTTTTATCCTTCTTAACAAATCAACACCTGAAATGTGTCTACTGAAAATCAAAATGGATTTAGAAGTATAAGCACACCAAGCTCAAGGAAACGTGTTCATTTGTGTAGTTCTCTGGGTTCCACTTGCATTTCAATGTGAGAAACCATTAAACACAAGATTTGGACATGTGATTGCTATTTGTCACCAAACCCTGTCTGTGGCTATGTTATCTTTGATCACACAGATGACTCACTCGTACTGCTTTTGTTTCCTGCTATACCAATTTACCATTTGCCTCATCCAACACTTGGTGATTCATTTTAGGAATATGAGTTGTAAATTTTACTTTCAAGAGCCTCAAAAATGTTCTCTTTCCTGAATACTTGGGGGGGTGCACAGAGGGAATCTTAAATGCTTTCACACAGTTGGTAGGGTAAATACACAAGCAGAACCACAGTGCATTTTAGAGATTAAGATGTGCCAGGTTGGGAAGAGGGTTCAGCGGTTAGGTGTCCTGGTTAACCAGTCCCCATGAAAAGTGACGCATGTGTCTGGAGTTCGTTGGCATTTAAAAATTTGAGAAACACTGTTCTCTGACACACACATACACTCAGTGACTGAGAGTAAGAGGCCCTGGTACGCCCACTTTCTTTCTCGCTGGGTTTTTTTTTTTTTTTTTAAATCTCTCTCCTTTTCTCTGCTTGCAAATAAATAATAATGTTTTTTAAAAATTTGAAAAAAGGAATGCCCTAGAATGCTATCATCTGTATGAGGACATTCAGTTGGCAGCTTTTTACTGGTCAGTCTATTATCTTGTTATCTGTTGTATCTTAGAAGACAGAAATTGCTACAGTGAAAATATCTATCCAAACATACTTGTTTACATATAATCAGAAGGTACACTTATCAGATTTCATGTACATATTTGCTATAATAGACAAGGATTACATTCATATGGAAGATTTAAATATTACTCTAAAGCCAGTGTCCTTAGTATATTGTTGGTTGTTTACATGATGCTAGGAATCAAACCCAGAGCCTTATATATGCTCAGCAAGCACTCTCCAGGGAGCTATATTCCAGCTTGATACATTGTTTTTCTAAACTCAAAAAGGTTTTTTTTTGTTGTTTTGTTTTGTTTTTCAAGGTAGGGTCTCACTCTGGCCCAGGTGGACCTGGAATTCACTATAGTCTCCAGGTGGCCTTGAACTCATGGCGATCCTCCTACCTCTGCTTCCCGAGTGCTGGGATTAAGAGGTGTGTGTCACCTTGCCTGGCTCAGGTTTTGTTTTTTGTTTTTTTTTTTTAACTCAACAAAGCAAGAAACTTGCTACTTACCTTGTCCTGCCAGTAAAAATGCCATGGCTGACAGTTCCTATCTGTCAGAATATAGAATTTCAGAATGCCACCAACAATAGAAGTTCCACAGGTTATTAATCCTTAGAGAGGCAGTGAACTCTCAGTCACTGAGTGTATGTGTGTGTCATAGAACAGTGTTTCTCAAATTTTTAAATGTAAACCTACCACTTGAGAATCTTGTAAATTCAGATTCGGGAGATTCTGGGGTGAGTCTGAAAGTCTGCCTTTCAAATAAGCTCCAATCTCCAGGTAATGTGATGCTGCTGGTCCCTGGACCACACTTTGAGTAGCAAGATTAAGTTTGAGCTATTGAATGTAAACACCATCAGAGCCACACACAGAGACACCACTAATAAACCAGGCAGCAGTGGAGTCACGCTCAGGTCAGGCCATGTAAGGGGTTCTTAAGAAGTGGATTTTGACCCAGGAGTGCAGAGAATGAACAAGATACTATTCTGCGTGGAGTGGTCAGTGGAAAATAGATCAACCTTTGTTGGAACCTACCTTTTTATTCGGTGCTGACCATTTTGCTTACAACGACTCTGAGAGAACATGCTGTCACCTCCATTTTCCATTGGGAAGCAGGTTCAGCAAATGCTCCAGTTACGGGTAAACTCTGAACATGAGTGAAGGCTTTGTTCAGAGTGGAAAATGTATTCTTTCTTTCCTTTCTCTCAGGTTTTTTTTTTTTAAGATAGTGCCTTGATAGATAGCTGAGGGTGGCCTTGAACTAGCAATTCTCCCATCTCTCAGGAGCTGGCATAACAGATTTTTGCTACCATACTTGGAATCACATATTCGTTCTGTTGTACCAAAGCAATTAGCTTCCTTTGTGTGGCCAAGTACTTCAACCACACTGAATGCTCCAGAAGGCCCAGTTGTGTGCAGCTGGGAGGTGAGGAGCTCATGCCCACCGTTGCTCCATGTGCGTATAGGATGTGTCCTGGCTGTGGGAGTGACGTCCCCTCCAGTGGCAGAAGGTACTCACCTCACTCTCCTGGGAGTTTGCTGGTGGGGCTGCTCAGCCACGCGTGCTCAGGGCACCCCGGTGAGACGGTGGCGTGGGATGAGGAGCGTGTCCTGGAACACACAGAGGAAGGCTGCCTCCTCTTTCTTGGTCATCTGTTGTAAAGGAGAAGCAGCTTAGATTTAGGAAGCCCAGCTTGGAGTTTCCTTAGTGTACTAGAAGGACACCATATACTATCTACAGTATTAACTGGGGAAAAGAACCATAAGCTGATGTTTTAAAATAGTGAAAATGACTTAAGAAACAACTGCTGGGTGTGTGGTGCAACCTTTAACCCCAGCACTACTGATGCAGAGGTGGGAGGACTGCTGTGAGTTCAAGGCCAACCTGGGACCACAGGGTGAGTTCCAGTCAGCCTGGGCTAGAATAAGACCCTACCCTGAAAAAACCAAAAATCAAAAACAAAACAAACAACAACAAACGCCCCACCACCTGTATACGTTAGGTTTCATGACTAAAGGGAGAGAGAGACTGACCATTGAGCCTATAACCGCAAGCAAGGCTTGTGCTGCTGCCTGCGGTCAGGACTGCACGGGTGAGACTTGGCGTACCAGCAGAAAAGTGGGTGGGGATCATCTGTTATTCACGGTAGCATTCACACTTGGGAGAATTCTGTTCCGGCTCCAGGGTACACGTTCACCTGCAGCAAATAAACTGGTAGGAGTGCACCGAGGCTGCTCTGGCCCTGCCAACGTGATCGCACCAGGCAGGCAAGAAGGAACGCCTGTCAGCGCGTTTTATGCGCCTTTGATTTGGTGTGCTTACCTCCTGCTCACTTCCTCTCTGCACTACTAAGTGTATTTGTAGGTTCAGCTCTTTATTTCACATTTCAAAACTACCCAAGCTTAGTTCCCTCTTGGTTTTCTTTGTCACCTTGAATCTTAAAAGTTACTGATTCAGATTTTCCAAAGTATCATGTTAGGATGGCTGTATCATCTTGGAATTCAGATGGTAATATTAGTCCCAGACTATATTCTTAACAATTTTTTAAAATCTGGTGTATTTCATGTGCTTAATTCTGTGCTTAATCCAGAGACCCAGACCTGTACTTTATCAATCAACATGATGTCTTCAGTTTAAGACCTTTCCCTCTTCCATTGAAAGTTCACAAAGCAGAGTAATTCATATTTTAAAAGGAATCCCAACTAGCTCCCCGAATACAGCTTACTAGTGCCCGCTTGCCCAGGACTTTCTGGAGACTTAGGCTCTTTTCTGACACTGAAAAGGCTCTGGACATGAACCTTGGAATTCGTTCCCGCTCACGGGCAAATTTCACGTGGGAGGCCGCCCGGGACTGTGACCAGGGCGTCCTGAGCAGGCCCAGGCCCAGCAAGAGGCTGCTGGTTCTCCGTGCACTCCGCCACTCGCTTGTCGTGACCCTCGCGCAAAGCCCGATGCCTGCTCTGGACCGGTGTGCTGGCTTGCATGCGTGTGAGAAGGCCTTCTCCTGCTGATGGCCTGAGACCTCAGCATCTGTTTAACCCCTGAGGGAGAAATCCCTTCAATGCCTGTCACTTGTTTGAGTTTTTTTTTGGGGGGGGGGCAGATGAGGGGTGGGGACCGAGCTTGTAAAAGGTTTTCCTTCCCTTTCGCTGCCCGACTTACGCTGTTTTTCCCCTAGTCCATTTTAGTCACTGTTTTCGGTAAAATCTGTCCTCCTTTCCCTGACATACAATGCAGCACGCACAGCAGCGCAGTCTTGACTAAACGCACAGCCGTTAGGAACTGCCACAGGGACCTGTGCAGAGGAAACCTTTAGTGGAAATATGAACATCTAGTTAACAATCTAGGAACGGAAAAGTGTATGTTTCACATTTTTATACATTTTATTTATTTATTTGAGAGAGACACAGAAGAGAGAGCGAGAGAATAGACCTGCCAGGGGCTATGGCCACTACAAAGGAGCTCCAGACACTTCTGCTACTGTTGTAGGCAGGTTTGCATTCTGGGTAGAAATCACCCAACCAAGAGCAGCTTCCGGGAAAAAGAGATGTATTTTTGTTTACAGGCTCGAGGGGAAGCTCCAAAATGGCAGGAGAAAACAGTGACATGAGCAGAGGGTGGACATCACCCCCTGGCCAACATAAAGTGGACCATAGCATCAGGAGAGTGTGCCAAACACTGGCAAGGGGACACTGGCTATGACACCCATAAGCCCGCCCCCAACAATGCATTGCCTCCAGAGGCGTAAATTGCCAAATCTCCATTAGCTGGGAACCTAGCATTCAGAACGCCTAAACTTATGGGTGACACCTGAATCAAACCACCACATTCCGCCCCTGGCCCCCATAAACTGATATCCATACATGATGTAAAATACAATGCATTCAGTCTGACTTTAAAAGTCCCCATAGTTTTAATCAATCCCAATGATGTTCAAACATCCCCATAATCCAAGGTCTTTTAACTGAGCCATAATAACAAAAAATAACTTCAAAAAACCTATAATGGGACAGAATAAACATTCACACTGCAAAAGATGGCATTGGGCATAGCAAAGAAACATTCAACCAATACAAGATTTAAAACAACCAGGCTAACACCAAACTGTAGCTCTAAGTCCAGCAACTCTAGCCAGTGACAAATCTCCAAGTCCGATAATTCTAACCAGCAACAAGTCTCTGGAGTTCCAATTCCATTCCTCCAGTGAGGCTACTCACAGTCCTGGAAAACTTCATCCCGGGTGGGCAGCTTTCCTTAACAGCCATCTCGTGGTCCTGGCATTTCCACTGGGTCTTCACTGTAAGCCACGGTTCATCCTCATGGCCCCATGGGGTCTCCATGCAGGCATCCAGCAAACCTGTTTCACACTACCCATGGCCATTTCCAAAACACAAGACCATGTTGCAAACTCAATGACCCTCTCTTTCCTGCATTTCTTATACTCCACAATACCAGGTAGGGTGCCAGTTTGTTAATCCAGGGGGGGAATAAAGAAGACTTTGAAGAACAAGACACTCCTTGAGCACTCAGGCCCCTTCCAAAGAGTCTACATTCTTCATGTTGCCCCAGTACAGGTCAGCTGGCCCAATCTCAATGTTTGTAATCTCTCAAACAATTTGCAGGTGAATGGGCAGCCACTTCAGCCCAAAGATTTCTTTTTTTTTTTTTTTTCTGTGCCACATCCCTCTGCTCACACCAGTTCATTTCTACACAATGCAACCCTGCACAACTTCTCAAGACACAGGCATCACAGCAAGCTTCTCACATACACTGCTAGCTTAGTCCAAGCAAAGCTCTTTTTCACCCTTGTAAGCCAAACCTCACAGTCCATAGTTCTTACTGCATTCAAGTCTTTCAACTCTGACCAGAATGGTCCATCAAGCTGTACTTACAGCACTGCAAGACATCTCTTAGGCTAAGGTTTCAAATCCTTCCACATTCCTCTTAAAAATCAGCTCCAAAAGGCCAGAGCCACACAGTCAGGTGTCTAGCAGCAATCCCACTCCTCAGTACCACTTTACTGTTGCAGTCAGGTTCACATTGCTGGTAGAAATCACCCAGCCAAGAGCAGCTTCTGGGAAAAAGAGATGTATTTTTGCTTACAGATTCGAGGGGAAGCTCCACAATGGCAAGGGGAAACGATGGCATGAGCAGAGGATGGACATCACCCCCTGGCCAACATAAGGTGGACCATAGCAACAGGAGAATGTGCCAAACACTGGCGTGGGGAAGCTGTCTATAACACGCATGAGCCCACCCCCAACAATGCACTGCCTCCAGGAGGCGTAAATTCCCAAATCTCCATCAGCTGGGAGCCCAGCATTCAGAACTCCTGAGTTTATGGGGACACCTGAACCAAACCACCACAACTACCTTGTGCATCTGGTTTATGTGGGTACTGGGGAATTGGACCTGGGTCCTTAGGCTTTACAGGCAAGCACCTTAACTGCCAAGCCATCTCTCTAGCCCATGTTTCACATATTTTTAAAGATACATTCATTATTTGCAAGAAGAAAGAAGGTAGGGAGGAGAGAATAGTTACACTCCCAGGCCACTGCAAAGAACTACAGACACTTCGTGCATCTGTCTTTACATGAGTACTTAAGAATTGAACCCAGGCCATCAGGCTTTGCAAACAAGCGACTTCAACTGTTGAGCCATTTCCCTAGTCCTGTTTTATGTATTGGAAAAATATTTCACAGACCTTTTTATCAAGGAAGTAGTCAGCTTCTCTTCTTTTATATAGCACTGATAGACCCTTTGTATTGAACTAGTCTTACCAAAGAAGGGGGTGGGAATACAAAAACTAAGTGTTGGAAGCTGGGCATGGTGGCACACACCTTTAATCCCAGCACTTGGGAGGCTGATGTAGGAAGCTTGCCATGAGTTCAAGGCCACCCTAAGACTACATAGTGAATTCCAGGTCAGCCTAAGCTCGAGTGAAATCCTACCTCAAAAAAATAAAATAAATAAAAATTCCCACTAAGTGTTGTTTGTTTGCTTTGTTTCTTGAGGTAGAGTGTTGTCCTAGACAGGCTGACCTGAAATTCACTATGCAGGTTGCCTTCAACTCACATGGATCCTCCTACCTCTGCCTCCTGAGTGCTAGGTTTAAGGTGTACACCACCACACTGGCCCACTTTTGTTCTGTTTCTTAAGCCAAGCAGTGGCATTGGGAAATAATACTGACTCTGGCTTTGTTTTCTTTTAAAGTTACATAATTGCTCCTGACCAAGGTGATAAAGCGAAACAGCTTGTCCTCCATGATGGAGGCTTTGCAGGAAACTGTGATTGGTTTCTGCTTTCATTTGAGTCCTAACACCAGGAACTCTCCTTCCAGGATGTGTCACATTTCCGTAACACGCGTGTGCATGTGTGCGTGCATGCGTTTTGAGCAGGGTCACAGGTAACCCAAGGCTGACTGTGACATCACTGTAGCCAAAGGTGACCTTGAAACTTCCGATCCTCCTGCCTGCACCCTCCAGGCGAGCACTGCCATGCCAAACAGATGGTGAGCAGGGCCGTTAGTGTGCTAAGGGTGCACTCTAGTGATGGAGCTTCCTCCCTTTTCTACCTGCCCTGCCTTCCCAGAGCCCTGTCCATAATGAGAGAGAAAGGAAACAGGCAGAGTGCTTTCAGCCTCGCCAATGTGGATGGATGTCTTGCCCTTCGCCCCTCTGCCCCTTCGCTCCTGTCTGCCCCCTTCCTGTGAAGTCTGAAGCATTTCTTTGAACTTCCTGCCTTGCCAGTCATTAGCACTGTCTCATACTATAATGCTCAAGCATGTCTTCTCTTTTTTTTTATTGTTTTATTTATTTATTTATCTGAAAGAGAGAGGCAGAGGAAGAGGCAGGTAGAGAGAATGGGTACATCAGGGCCTCCAGCCACTGCAAACTCCAGACACATGAACCACCTCGTCCATCTGGTTTACATGGGTCCTGGGGAATCAAACCTGGGAATCAAACACAGGCAGGTTCCTCAACCACTAGGCCATCTCTCTAGTCCAAGCATGTTTTCTTTAACTCAATCTTAATCGCTTTCCATGCAAAGCCAGCTATGGCTTTTGTTGTTTTGTAGTATTTTTCTCTACTTAGTCCAGACTTGGGCCCAGAGTTAGACCGAGTATCGTGAAACTGAAACTAGCATGTAACTGAGACTGTATCGGAGCCGACCTGTCTATCTCTGAAGTGCTCAAGAGTCCTGTAGTTCTGCAGCGTTGGAGCCACGTTTTGTATCCCGCCAGCCACTGGTCTTGTAGAGAGGAGACCCAGCTGGGCTCATGGTTTACCCAGCCTTTAAGGAGTCAAGACATTTGCTTATGTTGTGAGTCACCTCTGTGACTTTTGGCTTCCTTTTTAAACAAGTTTCAGTAAATTAAGGTCTTGGACTGGATGTTATCGAAGTCCCCTCTGGTCTCATTATTCTACCTAGACTGCACTCTTCTCTGGCTGTGCTCCAGGGAGGGCTGTGGAGGCCACCATGTAGTGCTCTGCTCCAGGCTTTAGAGAGGCCTGACTGATAGGAGAGAAGAGACACAGTTATATAACTAAGCCAAAACATTAATAGAGCGTGAATAGAGGAGCCTATAGAAGAGCCTCAACGTGTTTCAAGCTATAGATCAATATAATAAGGGCAGATCTCCTACTTTAAAATAGCACTCCTAGGATTGCTTATTCATAAAAATTCTACAGAAAAGGATTAATAGTATATAATGGGGAGAGGAGAAAGGAAGGGGAACACTTAAAAATGGCTTTTGGGCAGGAGAGATGGCTTAGCGATTAAGGCACTTGCCTGCAAAGCCTACGGACCTGGGTTCTATTCCCCAGCACACCTATCAAGCCAGATGCACTAGATGGCGTATGCATTTGGAGTTTGTTTACAGTGGCTACAGGCCCTGGCATGCCAATTCTTTCTATCTGCCCCTCTCTGTCTGTCTCTCTTGAATCAATCAATAAATAAGTGAAATTATTTTTTTTTAAATGGTTCTAAAGTTGGGGTTGGGGAGACAGG
Organism: Jaculus jaculus; assembly: GCF_020740685.1. Taxonomy (NCBI): domain Eukaryota; kingdom Metazoa; phylum Chordata; class Mammalia; order Rodentia; family Dipodidae; genus Jaculus; species Jaculus jaculus. Next base: position 49,851,783 of record NC_059119.1, read on the forward strand.
TCAGTGGATAAAGCACGTGCCATGCAAGCAAGAGGGCATGAGCTCGGTCCGGAGGGCACATGCAGGGCTGACACCGCGGGGGTGCCCTTCGCCTCAGCAGACTGCTGCCGGGAGGGAGGCGGGGACAGGCGACTGCCGCAGACAAGGTGGAAGGTGAGGACTCGCACCCAGAAGTTGTTCCTTTACCTCCACACGTGTGTAGGGAACATTCGTGAACATGCGCACGCATGTGCGCGCACACACACACACACACACACACAATTGTTTGAAAATTTATACAGAGTGGTTGTATATATAACTGTACCTTTTCAGTATATTTATACTGTGTGTGGTCAGTCAGTCAGGGTAAGCGGTAAGTCCATCACCTCGTACGTTTGTCATTTCTTTGTGTTGAGAACACTCAATTCTGAGAGTGCAGCCTTTGTTAGCATCCCCTGTGTCATGGCTCCACCAGTGAGTGGGCAGGAAGCATTTAAACCAGCTGCAGGTGAGGTGCTGAACATCCCTGGACCCAGAGAAGTGGACCCAGAACCATGTCAGCAATACTTGGGAAATGTGGGATGAGAATGTTGTGCTAGGAGCCCACAGAAAGATTTTCAAGGGAAAGTGCGTATTTGTTAGTGTCCAAATAGTTGAATTAACATTGGTCATTTTCAGCCAGATCATTAAATGGATTTCTTACAAGTGCTTAAAGTGTACTTTATTTGCTAAGAACCAGAAAGGATTCTCTAAGAATAAGTCATGCCTGAGTCATCTCATTGTTTTGATAGTGTTGCTAGGCTGTGGATGTAGACAGTACAATTGTAGTTAACATCTGAATTACATAAGTGAAAATAGACCTGATTGTGTGCTTATCAAATATGTATATGACATAGGCAAGAGAATCAAAATCCAGAAAAGTTCAAGGCAAACGCAAAGTCAGCACATGGCCCTCACCTCCATGTGGTTGCAGAAAATGGAAAAAAATTGGGAAACCATACTCGGATGTTTCAGTTCATCTGCGATGTGTTCCCATGCTGGGTGCTGGGCAAATGGTTGAAGGTGCACTGTTTTGTTTGTCTGATATAGTCAGTAATTGAAAAATAGGGTTCAAAATTGCCTTATAAAAGCAGAGGCTGAGACTACCAAGATAATATTTAATTTGGTTTTTGTTGTTTGGTTTTGCATTTTGATTTTTCTAGGTAAGGTCTCCCTCCAGCCCAGGCTGACCTGGAATTCACTATGTAGTCTCTGGGTGGCCTCAAACTCACAGTGATCCTCCTACCTCTGCCTCCCGAGCACTGGGACTAAAGGTTTTTCAGGGCTTGTTTCTACTTTTTTGAGGTAAGTTCTCATTCCATATTCTGATTTTGTTGTTTTTGGTTTGTGACTCTTTAAGGTAGAGAGACCATTTCATATTCTAATTTTTTAAAGTCAAAATTATATATGTATGAAGTGAAGAATGTCTGTTTTCATAGCAGCTTTTTTAGAAAAGGTCTTGGGTAATGACGTGTTCTGAGAGTCATGAGAAAGCAGTGTGACATGCAGCGAGTCTTCCCGAACTCCGCTGCTTAAGCTAGACCCACAGCATTCTGTTTATTATTCTGTTCTGGGATTCCCATTTTAGGAGGGTCATTGATAAACTAATATTTGTGCAGGAGCGGTGACCATAATGAGTAGGAAGCTAGGCATCTGGAAGTAGTTACCCTGGGAAGACTTGGTTGGCGACAACATGCTAATGGTCTTCACATACTGACGGGTCTGCCATATGGCAGGAGGCACATCATTTGTCTTGTTTGCTCCAAATGGGAAAGGAGAAGAATCAGCTTTCAATACAAAAGAGAGTTGTGAAAGTCAGTGGTCTCCATCCAGGAAATGAGGTTCCCTAGTACTGTGCTGCCCACCAGTGACCAGGTCTAAGGGAAACTGGTCATGTGGTGGCATATTTTCTAAAGGGTTTCTGGAATGCACCTGAGGTTTGGCTAGGTGACCGTCAGGGTGTCTGTGTGGGGTATCTAATTTCAGAATGGGGATGTCTCAGCTATAGATCCCACATGGGCAGGAAGTGCCATGGCGGGCCTTCTTCTAAGCCCACGAGACATGTTTGCATATTTTATGGGTTCCCAGTCTTGCAAATAGAAGAATTTGGCGTGCCATTCTTCAATGGCCCACAAGGTAGTGGTGGTCTACTCCCAAATGGTGCCCTCCAGGAACTAAACCCCTTAAATTTAGCTTCTAAGTAACCTCTGCAGCTTTGTTCTGGATAGTTCTGAAAATATTCTTTGGCCTATGTGATATTATGTCTGAAAAGCATCCCTTATTAATTTAATTATCTTTTTGTGGTTGCTGTATTTTTCTTCATTCCAGATGTTGGCTTAAGCCACATTTGTGTTCTGACAAGCATAAGGAACATCTGAGTCTGGAGAAGTCAGCGATGCTGTTCTGAAGTGACTGAAACAGATAACTCTTTGTTGTCCAAACTTCTCAAAGCTTCTTATTTGAACAGAGGCACCTGGAGAGAAATCACTGAAATTCCAAAGTCTTGTCCACTGCATGTGGAAACACCTGAGGCTTGGGCGTTGTCACTGCTGTGAAGGCGGAGTTTCCTCTCCTGGCTAGCCTCGAGACCCCAAACTCCAGCGCCCAATCCGTGAGGCTCAGGGAATGAGTCTTCCCACCATCCAGATCTGCTGACAGTTGTCGGGTTAAGGAAGGATCGAACTTACTGCCCTGTCATGGCCCCAGGTTCCATTGGCATGACTGACTCTGGGGACGCCTGATCAGACTTGGGCACCTTGGCAAGGTGCACAAATTCACCTGTGCTCAGGATGTTTGCAGCAGCTCATTGTTCCTCGCCTGTAAGCCAGACTGGCACCCAAGCCTGTCTTTAACAGGTATGCCAGTGAGCCCAGTGTTGTCCTCCTTATGCTAAGTGTTGTAACAGAGAGATGTTCCTTTGAACTAAGCCCTGAGACGGGTGGTGGCCTTTTAGGCCATGCCTAGGGGGGAGCTTGGAGCAGAGGGCCCAAGTTCTTTCCCCTGCTGTGAACCCTTGCTGCTGTTTCCTGTGGCTTTGCACTGGGAACTGTGCTGTGGCCTCCTGGCTTCCCAAATTCTGTCCAGGGATAGTTCAGGCATGGCAAGTGGAATTTCACGTTTTCTGTTTTGTGTAGGTTTTTATTTATTTCTCTTTTTGCAGAGAGTTCTGGCATTAAAGGTTTCTCTGTCACTGATTTTTCTCTCAGTTCCTAGAGAGGGGCCTAACCACCTTCATCTGGGGTGCCAGATCTCTTTAAGACTTTTTCTAAATGTGTTTTTGAGCAACAGGAATGAGGAGTTCACCTCTTATGGAATGCATTGAAAGCAAGCTAGAAAAACAAAACCTGGAGGGACCGGATTTTCTTCAGTGCTGTCTGTTACTTCAGCAGGCCGGTTCAGGTCTTGTCAGAACAAGTGATTTGATCTGCAAACACTCTCATTCTTGGGCGAAATTTCTGACAATGATGGTAATCCATGGCCTATTGCTGCCATGTACTCGGAAAGTTAGAATGCTGTCAGTTGACTGATTAATGAAGTATTTGCTAAATATTTGTTGTGTACCTAGCTAGTGTCAGGCTTTGAGTAAGTTGGGAAGAAAAGAAGAAAGGGTCATCATCCTTCCAGAACTTGCTCTGTAGCTAGTGAGGTAAAGTGCAGACATGTAAAGCTGACAGTGCGTAGATTAACCACTTTGTTACGTGATAGGTCCCCTTGGGACCCAGGCTGCTGGGTGTCAGAAATCCAGCAGGCTTCCCAGTCGCAGGGCATTGGGGCTGAGGTGGTGAGGACTTGTAGAGACCACCCACGGTGATCTCCTGTGCCTAAGAGCACATTGGGGCTGCCCCACTCTGTGGACAGTGGGGAGGAGAGGCATAGTTTTATGATTTATGACTTGGAAGTCATTATAGACTGTTACTTCCATTTGAACCAAGGAAGACCCAGAAAATTCACAAAACAACTGGTCTGCCTTTTTTTTTTTTTTTTTAACAGGAGAAACCACTGATGGTGAATCTTTGGTAACTTCAATAAAGAACAGTATTTGCCCCAAAGATTGTGCTCAAGTTTTGTGAAAAGAATGACTAGGAGTAGAGAAAATTTGAAGTCAGTGATATTTTACATTTGAAAAATAGTAAGCTTTTGCCAAAAGAAGGTTTATTTCCTTGGTCTTAAATATTTTTCATAAAAATTTTGCCACTTTTGGAGAGATGGCTTAGCTGATAAGGTGCTTGTCTGCGAAGCATAACCCATGTAAAGTCCAATGCACAAGGTGGTGTATGCATCTGGAGTTTGTTTGCAGGGGCTGAAAGCCCTGGCCATTCTTTCTCTCTCTCAAATAAATAAATAAATATTTTTTAATTAGCTATTTTTCAGGAGCCATTTTTGGTGCTATAAGCCCCAAAAGCTTATGAATTTGCAGTTACATAATAGAGAGCATTTAAAAAATATATTTTGGGGCTGGAGAGATGGCTTAGCGGTTAAGCGCTTGCCTGTGAAGCCTAAGGACCCCGGTTTGAGGCTCGGTTCCCCAGGTCCCACGTTAGCCAGATGCACAAGGGGGCGCACGCGTCTGGAGTTCGTTTGCAGAGGCTGGAAGCCCTGGCGCGCCCATTCTCTCTCTCTTCCTCTATCTGTCTTTCTTTCTGTGTCTGTCGCTCTCAAATAAATAAATAAATAAATAAAAATTTAAAAAAATATATATATATTTTGTTTATTTATTTGAGAAAGAGAGCTAGAGGGAGAAAATTGGCATGCCAGGGCCTCCAGCCACTGAAAATGAACTCCAGACGCATGTGCCCCCTTGGGCGTCTGGCTAACATGGGTCCTGGAGAATTGAACCAGGATCCTTTGGCTTTGCAGGCAAACACCTTAACTGCTCGCTAAGCTCTCTCTCCAGCCCTCCCCCCGTTTTGTTTTTAAATAGAGAACATTTTAAAGTCAACATGTATTTTTCACTTTCTAGGCAGAAAATCAAGGTTATGGAGTAGAGTAGGCAGATGAAAATAATCATAATATAGTCACGGTGTATTTTTGTATCTTTTCTTTATTGGCATAATTTTTTTTTTTCCTTTTTCCCTCTGAGCTTACTTTAGAATAGTCTCCCCTGGTTTTAGGGAATATGTTCCAAGATCCACTGTGATTTCCTCGTATCACAAGTTGTACTGCACGCACTACTGTGTTTCTTCCTTTACATATAGTTCCACACACATGTCATGACATTTCCGTCTTAACTAAACACTTCTTCCACACTGTCGGTGTAAATGTCAATTTGATATACAACCTCAAAACTTGTACAGATTTCTTTTGGGGGGATTTTTTTTCTCTATATATAAACTTTGCAGATAGAAGATACATTCTTACCATAAATCTTAGGAACTTGTTTTTTCTATTTTTATTTTATTTTTCTTTTTTTATTTGACAAAGAGAAATAAGCAGGGAGAGAGAGAGAATGGGTGCACCAGGGCCTCCAGTCACTGCAAACAAACTCTAGATGCATGCACCCCCTTGTGCATCTGGCTTATGTGGGTCCTGAGGAATCAAACGTGGGTCCTTTGGCTTTGCAGGCAAGCGTCTTAAACACTAAGCCATTTCTCCAGTCCTCTCTTTTCTATATTGATGACTTTCTTCTTTTCACGTAAAGGAAGCACATTATAACCTTTCTTTGGCATCTGAGTGACCTTTGAGGCCACTGGGAACTGCGTTTCAAGACCCACAGTGGGGTATGGTGAAGTAAACTGTGAATTGAACGCAACCACTGCTTTACTGTAGCGGTCAGTCTGGCAAGTGAGATGGCTATGGAGCGACTCCTGGCAGTTAGCACGCAGAGTGGGGTGTGCCGGCTAAAGAGGGACTCACGTCCTGGGCAGGCAGGGTAGTGTAGGACAGCCTGAGATTTCACCACCGTACTCAGAATGGCTATGATTTCAAACTTAGGAATTGCTTATTCCTAGAATTTTCCAAGTAGTACTTCTGGGCCACAGGTATAACTGAAACTGTAAAAACAAACAAACCTCAGAGCTGGGCGTGGTGGCGCATACCTTTAATCCTGGCACTCGGGAGGCAGAGGTAAGAGCATCACGGTGAGTTCAAGGCCACCCTGAGACTACAGAATGAATTCCAGGTCAGCTTGGGACAGAGTGAGACCCTGCCTCGAAAAACCAAACCAAACAAATGAATGAAACAGAGCTTCAGAGGGGGACCAGAGTCTCCATGCAAAGCGAGCTGCACAGCGAGCTCGAGGCTTGCAGGCTTGGGCTCAGCCCCCTCCCCCACCGCCCGGTCTGCACACCTTGATCTTTGAGGCTCTCGGCTGCTCACCGTCCCCGCTTCACCACACGTGCTTGGCCCTCTCTGATTTGGTGAACATTCTTTGTCACTGGTCCTTCCCGTCTGTGAAACATCTTTACCAAGTGTCTACTTTGTGCTGTGTTTGACACAGTAGCCCAGCTTTCCTCATGTCCATGAGGGTGCCCACCCTCCCCCCAAAGCTGTTTCTCTTCATATCAGAGGTACAGTTAATGCATCGTATAATATGCCCATTTAAATGTAGTTCTAAATTACATTGTATTTGTTTTGTTTACTTGCGATTTTTTAAAATTTTATTTGTTTATTTGCAAGCAGAGAGAGAAAAGAGAGACACAGAGAGAATGGGTGCACCAGGACCTCTAGCCATTACGAAAGAACTTCAGATGCACGCGCCCCCTTGTGCATCTGGCTTACATGGGTCCTGGGGAACCGAACCTGGGTCCTTGGGCTTCACAGGCAAATGCCTTAATGGCTAAGCCATCTCTCCAGCCCTGATTTTATTTTTTAAAGCAGGGTCTCACTATAGCCCAGGCTGACATGGAACTCAGGCTGGCCTGAAACTCAGTGTGATCCTCCTACCTCAGCTTCCCAGTGCTGAAGTTAAAGGCGTCTGCCACCGCGCCTGACCATAAGTTAACATTTTAAATGTGGAATGTAAATTCATTATATTTACGGGATTGTGTAACCATCACCCCCATCAACTTTAGACCATTTTCACCACTTCAGAAGAAACTGTACGTCCATTTCCGTTCCATTCTTCAGCCCCTAATCAGCAGTCTACTAATTTCTTTCTCTATGGATTGCCTACTTGAGACATTTCAAAGAAATGTAATAATAAAATTGTGGCCTTTGTGGCTGAATTTGTTAACTTAGTTTAATGTTTTCAAGATGCAGCTACATTATAGCATGTATCAATATATCACTGAGTTCCATTGAGATGATTTTTCGTTTTATGTCATACTTTATTTTATTGTTTTTGAGGCAGGGTTTTGTTGTTCTTTTATTTTTAATAATTTCATATGTGTATGTAATATGTTTTGATCATGCTCACCCTCAGTTGTCTTCTCTTATTCTCCTTCCACTCCCGCTGAACCCCTTTTCCCTACTACTCCTCTTCCGGCTGTCATTTTTGTTTGTTTGTTTGCTTATTTTGTTTTTGGTGACCCACTGGGTTTAATTAGGGCTCCAGCCTCCTCCAGGATGGGTTATTTTACTGGATGCTGAGGAGCTTCCCAGTGGCCTCATTACCCCCTCTCCCATTCATGGTGGGATGGGTAGGAAGTCACAGCTGATGAGAGTTCATGAGGTTGACAGACAGCCTTGTGTCCAGGAGACAGTGTTCCACAGCACTCCTTCCGTCCTCTGGCTTACGTTCTTTCTGCCCTCTCCTCCGTGACGTTCCCTGAGCCTTGGAGAGGGCGATACAGAAGTCCCGTTGAAAGTGAGCAGACGATATTCGCTCAGCACTTTGAATAGATAGGTGCCTCTGCATTAACCACTGCCACTCGGCATGCAGCGGCTGGAGCAGGACTGGGCAGCACCACTAGGGCGAGGGTAGGGATGTAAATGCCTAGAAGGAAGCTGGATAGCTTGTCCGTTTGGCACACCTTGGTAGAAGGTTTATCCTTGGGCCTACGAGCACCTCAGCCACGGGCTTTTAGCAGGTCACAGCGCCAGGTATGAATTCCCTCCTGTGAAGCGGCCTCAAATTCAGTCTGAAAGCAGCTAGTTACCCCCATAACCACCATGCCACAGTTGCACCAGTGAGCATGTTTTCCCTAGTAAATCAGGTATGTGGTACGCAGGGTCCACAGCCAGATAATTCTGTTGATGGCATTTTCCTCCATGCAGCCTACACAGTGCCTTCCGACACTGTGAAAGACAGACAGAGAGAGGCAGCTCCCTGCTCAGCTCCAGACAAGGGTCTCCTTGGTTCTGTGGCTGACCCTGGGGAAAGGTTGTGTTCTTGGTCCTTACTTTCCTCCTGTTCATTCCTTAAAGCGCTGCAGCCTGCCTTTCTCCCATCATTTAACTGAACTGTGCCTGGTTTTCAAAGCCATTAGGTGTTTTGCAGTCATATTTTCTCCTTTTATCTACAGCTGACACTATTGCAGATCTTCTTCATATCACTTTCACCAGGGGCCTCTAACCATCATTTTTTCTCTTGTCTAAGTCCCACCCTCCTCCTGTTGCCTTTCAAACACTGGCGCCCCTCCTTGCCCACCGCAGCCCGCTTCATCTCCCCTCCCCTGCGCCCTTCTGGCCTTGTCTCACACCTGCGCTATGAATCCTTCCAGCTCTTGGACTCGATGGAGTCAGAGACTTTTTAAAAAATTTTTTCTTTAATTTTCTTTGTTTATTTATTTGAGAGCAACAGACGCAGAGAGAAAGAAGCAGTAGAGAGAGAGAGAGAATGGGCCCGCCAGGGCCTCCAGCCACTGCAAACGAACTCCAGACGCGTGCACCCCCTTGTGCATCTGGCTAACGTGGGTCCTGGGGAACCGAGCCTCGAACCGGGGTCCTCAGGCTTCACAGGCAAGCGCTTAACTGCTAAGCCATCTCTCCAGCCCATTCAGAGACTTTTTACTGGGCAATCCACTAACTGTCCCACAGCCATCCAAAAGCCAGAACTTTCAATTACCTCTGCATCCCTAGGGCCGAGCAGCCAGCCCCTAGGAAGCAGTGTACTGTCTGCTGCTGTACTCCGCTTCTCCACGGGGAGCGTGGCGCAGGGAGGCCTCGTTGCAGAGGCGCCCTCGGCTGCCCTTGGGCATTGGTCTGAAAAGATCCCTGGCTTCTGAGAGCCCTCCAGGATTTAAAATGATTTCTTTTTTTTGTTTTGTTTTGTTTTCCTTAGATTGATTATTATCAGTTTAAGGTAGCTAGTCACAGGAGTTGCTAACAGGCCCAGGAGGACTAAGCCTAATTTGTCAATAGTAGAAATGTGACTAAGGAGTCAGGGGTGTTGGTTCATTCATTCATTTATTCACTAAACAGGTGTTTATTGGGAACATGTTCAGTCACTAAAATAAGAGGGTGAGTCAGACAAGGCTTTGTCATGTAAAGTGTTTGGTGCTCCGATGTCATATGAAGTGTCCTATGCAATGATGCTTCTTGTCTCTCTTTTGCTTTTTTTTTTTTTTTTCTATCTGATTTGTGATTGGTGATAATAATTAGCAAGGTTTTAGTATGGGCCAACCACTGTTTAGGACTTTCCCCCTCGTTTAATCATCAAGGCAACACTATTGAGCTAATTGCTATGATTATCTGCAGCTAGGTCACACTGCCCATGCGTGGAAGGCCTGGGACTGAGCCCAGGTGGCCCGGCTCCGGAACCCAGTGCCTGGGGAACGTGGCTCTTCACCCGGCAGCAGACCCTCCCTCCCACCTGCCTGTTTCTCGTGCCGCGTGAGACCCGGCCAGCTGTCCTTCAGCCCGCCAAAGTGGACCTGCAGTTGTAACCAGCAAGCATTCGGACTGGCTTGGAGATATTCGCCCCCTTGGGCGTTGCATTGGCAGTAGTCTCATTTTCCCATCTGAAATTAGCAGAAAAGGAGGAGAAACTTGCCATTAAGTCCAAGTGCTGTGACAGGTTGCTAAATAAAACTGGCCCAACTGAAGTTCTGTTCTTGAGAAATACTGGGAATTTCTTACGAGAGAAGTTTTCCTTGTTATAGGAAATCATGGGTCATTGCACAGTGACAAGTGTCTCAATAAAGGGCGCGTGTGGCTTGAGGCTGAGAACCGTGAAAGCTTAATGCCGTTGTTTCTGAGCTGCCGTTTATGCATACCTCTCAACTGTCACCAAGTGTTTCCCATCTCATTTTAGTATGTCAGCTTGTTCCACTCTTAATAATTTGAAAATACTCAGGGTTGCTGAAAGAGAACAAAAGAACAGTGACAGACATTTACAAAGTACTTTTACACATACGACGAGTCGCATGGGTAGCGATATACATTGCAGTTTTTTAATTACCAATACTTTTTTTTTACATGATAATTCTAAACTGATTTGAAAAGGGGTAAATATGAATTAGTGGATTCTTTAAATTAGTGAATATTAGGAACAAAAGTTGCATTTATTCCAGGATGTATCTAGCAATTTCAGAGTACTGTAGCCATGGCACCTTGTTAATGTGAGATGTGTAAAGTTGGTTAAAAATCTCCTTTTTTCTTAATTTTGTGTCTTATATGTGCTCAGTCCTACTTCCCTCCATCACTAGCCCTGGGTTTCTAGCTGAAACCTGCTTGGCGGCACACTGAGAGGAAGGAGTGCGCCCCTGAGGGTCCGGCTGGCCAGCAGGGCTCCCGGGCCGGGACAGTTGTGCCAGGACCACTGTTCTACCCTCCAAAAACACCACATTGCTCCAAAACACGTGAAATCTCTTACCCCAGAAGCAAACTTTAGGCCAGGCAAGTCTAAATAATCACAAAAGCAACACAGTGTGTGCCCACATTTGTAAGAGTTCCCTGTGAGTGTGCACGTCTAGTGTGTTTGCCGACCCGTCACTGGGAGGATTCCCCATGAGTGTGCACGTCTAGAGTGTTTGCGGACCCATTACTGGGAGGATTCCCCGTGAGTGTGCACTTCTAGAGAGTTTGCAGACCCGTCACTGGGAGGATTCCCTGTGAGTGTGCACGTCTAGAGCGTTTGTGGACCCATTACTGGGAGGATTCCCCGTGAGTTTGCACGTCTAGAGCATTTGCAGTCCCGTCACTGGGAGGATTCCCCGTGAGTGTGCACGTCTAGAGCGTTTGCAGACCCGTCACTGGGAGGATTCCCCGTGAGTGTGCACGTCTAGAGTGTTTGCAGACCCGTCACTGGGAGGATTCCCCGTGAGTTTGCACGTCTAGAGCATTTGCAGTCCCGTCACTGGGAGGATTCCCCGTGAGTGTGCACGTCTAGAGCGTTTGCAGTCCCGTCACTGGGGGGATTCCCCGTGAGTGTGCACGTCTAGAGCGTTTGTAGACCCGTCACTGGGAGGATTCCCCGTGAGTGTGCACGTCTAGAGCATTTGCAGTCCCGTCACTGGGAGGATTCCCCGTGAGTTTGCACGTCTAGAGCGTTTGCAGACCCATCACTGGGAGGATTCCCCGTGAGTGTGCATGTCTAGAGCGTTTGCAGACCCGTCACTGGGGGGATTCCCCGTGAGTGTGCATGTCTAGAGCGTTTGCAGTCCTGTCACTGGGAGGATTCCCCGTGAGTGTGCACGTCTAGAGCGTTTGCAGACCCGTCACTGGGAGGATTCCCCGTGAGTGTGCACTTCTAGAGAGTTTGCAGACCCGTCACTGGGAGGATTCCCCGTGAGTGTGCACGTCTAGAGCGTTTGTGGACCCATTACTGGGAGGATTCCCCGTGAGTGTGCACGTCTAGAGTGTTTGCACACCTGTCACTCAGAGGAAATTGCTGCTGTGTAAGTCAACACACTCCCTTTTGATCACTTAACTGCTCAGGAAAATGTCATCTGGTCTGTTACAAATTATGGAAATTCATCTAGGTAGCCAAGGAAAAGCTGAATTGTTACTGAAGGATGTGTCACACAGACAAGAAAAGAACTTACAAAGCAGTAGGCAGAGAATATTGTTAATACTCCTAAGTGAGTCCCTGGGACGATCATGTGATGGCGGGTGAGTGTGCCAGATTGTTTCCTATTGCACTGCTTACTCGTTTTGTTGTTTACTCGTTTTTGTCCAGAAGAATCACTTTTTCCAATTAAAAAAAAAGTTTAAGGTATAGCTTCATTTTAGTGTTGATAAAACAAAAGGTAAAATTCATTTTATACTAGTTATAATCCATATATATTTAGTAGAAAAGCCTAAAAATGGAATTCTTGTGAGCTTCAGTATCATAATAAACGCAATTCAGTCGCTTTAGAACATGTTTCTTTTATTTTGAGGTGAGGGGGTCTCATGTAGTTCAGGCTGGCCTTGACCTCCTGGGCAGTTTTCCTGTATCACCCCAGAGCTGGCAGTACAGGCGCAGTCTCCACACCCTGCATTTCCTTGTTGTTTATCCATTTTTCTGCATGATTCAAGGCACCAAGATTTAAATTTATGACCACATGAAAACTGGGCTTAGAAGATCTTGGAAAGACTAAGTGAGCGATTTGCATTCTGCTTGCCTGGATGAGCGTGTCCCTAAAGTATCAGCCTTAGAACGCCATGTCCTGATAGAATTCCCCATTGAAGACACGCAGAGAGCAGCTTGCCTGAGCACTGGGCGTGGTCACAGGCCCTGGGTGTGAATGCAGGGAGCAGCCCAGGATTGGTAGCAGCGATCTCCTGTCGCTGGGTGATCCACGCTCTGATTTAGAAGCCTCAGGCTCTGGGTTTTAGAATTAGTGAGCTACTCTTACTCCACCTTAGATAAATATTCCCAAATTCTAAGTAACAGGGGAGATTCAAAGGCCTATTTTTCTAGAATTTGCCCCCTCTACCCCTCACAACTGGCCCCTGGCTTAAGAGATCTGAGTGGAACAGCTATGTTCAGGGGGAGTCAGGGGGCACTGCTGCTACTACTCCCCCAGTGGTCCTTTTCTTTCAGGAATGAAACCTCTAGCTGGGCCAGTAGACCACTCCCTGTGTAACCTAACCAGGCCAGACTTCGCTCTCGTGGTAGTAGAAACCTATGTGAAATCACTTCAGTGCGCTAAAGGCAGTGCCGTCTGCATATCCAGTATTCTCAGATGCCACCTTCATCTTGAGCTGAGTCTTGAAAAGTCACAGGGAGATTTTCTTGCTTCTAGTATGCAGTTTTGATCCCCTCTAAAATAGGTATCTCGGGATGAGGAGAATGCTCAGTGGTTACTTGCAAAGCCTGTGTTCAGTTCCTCAATACCTACATACAGTCAGACACAGGGGAGTGGGCGAGCTTCTGGAGTTGCTTGGAGTGGCAAGGGGCCCTTGAGTGCCCTTTCTCTCCCTCTCTCCCTCTCTCCCTCTCTCCCCTTCTTCCCTCCTTCACAAATAAACACATAAATCAGGATTTTTTTTTTTATTTGGGTGGGGGGCTTGAGGTAGTGTCTCGCTCTAGCCTGGACTGTCCTGGAATTCACTATGTAGTTTCAGGGTGGCCTTGAACTCACAGAGGTTTTCCAACCTCTGCCTCCCAAGTGCTGGGATTAAAGGAGTGTGCCATCATGGCTGGCTTTAAATAATTCATTAAAAATAAATAAAATATGGGGGCCGGAGGGATGCCTTAGTGGTTGGTGTGCTTGCCTGCAAAACCAAAGGACCTAGGTTCAATTCCCCAGGACTCACATAAGCCAGATGCACAAGGGGCCACATGCACCTGGAGTTCCTTTACAGTGGCTAGAGGCCCTGGAGCACCCATTCTCTCTCCCTCTCTCTCCCTGTTTCTCTCTGTCAAATTAATAAAAATAAAATAAACAATCAAATAGGCATCTCAGTGGATGGAAAGTTTCCTTTATTAGTAGTCACCTGTGGCACAGTGTGACTTAGACTTGTGCTGTTTTGACGGGAAGCTGACTAGAAGACGGCAGGAAGCGCATTGTCTCCCTCCCCTGTATGGCCTGGTTAGAGAGCTGCAGCAGCTCCTTCCCCACCAGCACTGGCTAGCAGGCTTCCCATGAAGCAGGGCACCTTATTCTCCATGTACCTCTCCCTCCTGGCAAAGCCTCCAAGGTCTTTTTACAGCTTTGACTCCTCCTTAACCCTTCTAGATGTGATTCTATTTCCTCTCGGAGAAGAAAGCATCTTTGTCCCCTCCTCAGATGGTTCCAGGCAGGGGAACACAGTGAATCCCTCCAGATAAAAGACCCAGCTGATAAAATGCCAGATTGTTATCAGAGAAGTGAGCGAGGGGAGTCAAGTCCCGACCATTAATTACTTCATTATAGCTTTGTTTATATCCTGTTCACCTGGGGTGTGTTTTTCTTGGACAGTTTCTTGTCTGTTCAGAACTGCAGTCTGAGGTTTGTAAAGCTCCCAAAGGTCAGGGGAATAGTGGGTTCCTTCTTGTTTGAAAGGCTTAATGGCCAGGGAGAGAAGATCAAAGTTTCTGTCTTCCATCTGGAAGGAAATGAACAGATGCTTGTTCAGGGTGGTTAGTGCCTCGCCGCAAGCAGCCGCGCGTGTTGAACGAGCTCCAGCTTTGAATGTTGCCGGAAAGTAGAGTGGCATTATCGCTGAAGCCATGACTGTCAACCGGTGGTTGACTGAGTGCTGAGATATCGAGACCGGAGTCCAGTTGCATCTAAATAAAACGTCCTGGGCTGGAGAGATGGCTCAGCGGTTAAGGCACTTGCCTGCAAAGCCAAAGGACCCAGGTTGATTCCCCAGGATCCACGTAAGCCAGATGCACAAGGGGCGCGTGCGTCTGTAGTTCATTTACAGTGGCTGAAGGCCCTGGCATACCCATTCGCTAGCTGTCTCTCTTCTCTCTCTTTCTGCTTGCACATAAATAAAATAAAGAATTAAAATAAAATGTCCTGGTAAATGCACCTGACACCACAGATCCATGTACTTAAAAATGGCCACAATGTTAAAATACATGTTATGTGTATTTCATCACAACAAAAAATAGGTAATACCTACCTTCTGAGTTCTACTACCTGGATCACAGTGGGTTGGACTTCATGGCCTGCCTTATTTTGAATGGGATTGTTGTTGCATCTATGAAACTGTTAATCTTTTAAGATAGAACCACAGCTATAAAATGCCTTAAGGAGGACTGGAGAAATGGCTTAGCAATTAAGGCACTTACCTGCGAAGCCTAGCCTAAGGACCCAGGTTCAATTCCCCAGAACCCACATAGGCCAAATGCATAAGGTGGCACATGTGTTTGGAGTTCCCCACCCCCACAGTGGCTAGAGGCCCTGGCATGCACATTCATTCTTTCTCTCTCTCTCAAATAAATAAATAAAATACATATTTTTTAATAAATACCTTAAGAAACCCAACAAAGTGAGACCATTTTGCCTCCACTACATAGGTACAGTTTGGGATTGGAAGAGACTTTTCTGTCTTGAAAATGACTATCTATCTCTAAACCATGATAGCCACTCTCCTGCAAATGAACCAGAGATGAGAAAAATAGGTACTCTGTCATACATGTGTATATTCTCTCTCTCTTTCCTCCCTTCCTCCCTCCTTTTCCCTCTCACCTATCTCTGTAGAGATAGTGTCTGTTGCTCTGATCATGAAATAGTGGCAGTGATGCACTCCATGACTTGAGCAGTATTAGATAGTTAACGTCATCTGTGGAGCCTTTCAGCCATTGAATAACCAAACACCATAGTCATCTTGCTAGGTTCTGCCTGTCACCCAAGCCAGTTGTGGTGGTAAGACTGCTATCATGATTCAAGCCGCCCACTCAGCTTCACTGGGGATGGGGCTTCTGAAGACTAGACGCTGCAAGCAGAGCCACAGTAGGGACTTTAGACAAGAGAAACAGAAACACTGGGTTGAGCCCTGTTTCCAATCCTGAAGCTTCTGTTCTTACTAACCTCGAAAGCCTCGCGCCGCAAGCGCCGGCTGAAAGATGTCTCTTCTTTCCATGGCTGTCTCTGCATGTGTCCTTGCCATCATTTCAAGATAGCTATAAAACCTTCACCGGGATTTTAGCAATGATTCTTTTACACTTAAATTCAGTACTTTTCTTAGAGAAGGCTTGAAAAAATATATGGACTTAAAAGAAGTTAAATATAAAGTACGTAAGTGCTTTAGATGAAAACCAGTATTAAAAAAATAGCCTGATCTTCTCGCAGGTAAGAAAAAAGGAAGTTGAGGTTAAATATATTTATTCTGTATTGCCCAGGCTGACCTGGGACTTACTATGTAAACCAAGCAGCCTCAGACCCACAGCCTCGCTGCCTCCCCTTCCTAAGTGCCAGGATTATAGGCATATGCCACCGCACCAGGCTCAAAAACTGCACTCTTTAGAAAACAAAGACTTTGCCAGAAATAAAATGGGTTGTTAAGACGGTCTGGTATGAAAGGTGCTTCCATGTAAAAAATGAGATTTCTTTGCTTTCTTGGTGACTAATGGTTTTGTCAGAATAACTATTTGGATAATAAATGAAGTACTTTGAAGTACATAAGGGAGTAGAGAAATTTCTGTGCCTTGTACGAACTGGTGATACTGATTATAAACTAAACGAAGCCAAATTCCACCAGTTTTCTTAGGATCCAAACACTAGCAAATGTAGCCAAAGCCATAGAATCTATTGATGAAGTCATGAAAATTAGTGGAAGTGATCCAGATTGTTTAATTTTTTTTTTTTGAAATGTAGTATTTATTAGGCCTCAGCACCCAACAGTTAAGCAGCATTGAATTTCACACATAGCACTTTATTTTTAATCTTAGCTTGAAGGTTATGTCCTTGGCATGATAGAAGAATGACTCATGTATTCTGCACTGACTTATTTATTTTTGATAGGCAAAGAGGGAAACTAGCAAGTAAGATGATACTGAATTGAGACTACATTTATTAGTTGATTGAACTCAAATGGAAATGATATTTTTATTTCTGTTTACATTCATGTATACATGTTCTGTGAAGATTTCTTGAATGCTCCTTGTGCTTACAATAGTATAAAATAACCCCAGATTGTGAAAATGAGCAGTGGGGTCAGCGGGAGCCAAGATATTTTTCTCGAGTGCCTCATGGGCATTTTGGAGGTTACAACCAGTCTTCTTTATGGTCATGTTCCCCCATCTTAGAACACAGTAATCAGGTAGTCAGCGTGTTAAGCCAGTCACCATCCAGGAAAGACTTGCTGGTAATGTGATTCTTCTGATAATTAGCAACCTAAAACAATGATAGTGCGCCTCAGCTCTGTAGGAATGTAGCTCCCGAACGAACACGACGCCACCACAGAACTTGTCCTCATGACCCGAGTGCAGTTTTAATTAGTGCCAGGGCGTGCGCATGGACAATCAGTGTGGCTTCTTGAGATGTGGCACAGCAGTCTCCATTGTGCATTCGTTTAGTCTCTGTTAGGGAATAAAGCACTGCTCTGGCTTCTGTTTTTATAGAATTTATATTGATTCAAATTGCGATTAATTGAACCTTTCTACTATTGTACAAGTCAAGTTTTTGGATGTTCAGGATATTAGAAAGAAGGCTTAACGTACCCAAAGTAGGGATAAAAATCTGCTTTCCCTTAATAATTCCATGGACAACTGTACTGCTAAATGCAGGTGAGTTGATTAAAGGTATCCCAACAAATTGACATCACATGGTCAGATAGTTTGAGTTCTCATGCATGCTTGAAAGGATCAGAATTTAGGTTCTTTTAATATGTGCCCTTCTTGTTCATTTCTGTGCTTATACATGAACTTTAGGCTGGGTAGGATGTCAATTACCTATAATAGCCTAGCCCTGGGAGGCTGAGGCAGGAGGATGTACTAGGTCAGCCTAGGCTACATAGTGAGACACCATTTCAAAAACAAGCAAGGAATAAACAAACAAAAAACCAACGACAACAAAGCAAACAAATTCGTACTTTAGAGCTGAGGTGTGCTGGCTTTGACAATTAGCACAGGTTTTGGCTTTAGACGCATCTGACCTTGAATTTCAGCTTATCCATTCACTTCCTGTGTGAATTTGAGCAAGCTAACCCTCTCAGCTTGTCTAGAATGTGTTGAAGATTCAGAACATGATTATTATAGGAGTTAAGTATTGATTGATTTGCTTTTATGAACTCCAGACACATGTGTCACCATGTGCATCTGGCTTACGTGTATACTGGGGAATCAAACCTGGATCCTTGGGTTGCACAGACAAATGCTGCCTTTACCATTAAGCCATCTCTCCAGCCCTGATTTGATTTTAAGAGAATACAAGGGAAAGTTAATTATGGTCATTAAAGTTTAAACAAGTTTCTAGGCATGTTAAACCTGAAGGAACACTTAGGATGATCTAAAAATGAGAGGATAGGAAGGGAAAGCAAGACAAGATTATAATGTAACCTGGAATGTATGTGAGTTGTTTTTTAAAAAAACAACCTAAGATCTGGCTGACAAGCTGTCCAGATGTGCAGTTCAGTAATTTTGTATGCCCATATAACCATCACCAACATGACCAAGACAGTGAACATATTGTTTTACCCTGCCCTCGCCCACCTGCCTGGCAGTGGCTGCTCCATGCGCTGTCACTGTAGATTAACTTGCTTAGACCTTTTTTTTTTTTTTTTTTTTTTTTTTTTTTGCCTATGTGTATGGGCATTGTGTGTGTAATGTGTGGTGTACACATGTGTGTGTGCAGATGTATGTGCCCCCCCCCATGCATGTGTGCAGAGATCAGGGGAGGATGGCAGGAAGGGTGTCCTTCTCTCATCACTGCTCATCCAAGTATTTTCTTGAGGGGTTTCTTCCTAACTAGGGGCGTTGGTCCATCAGTGAGCCCCAGCCTGGTGTGGCTCTGCTGCCCCGCCTCCGGCCTACTGTTACCTGTGGCCACACTCAACCTCTTACTGGGATTTGGTATTGTTGGGTGAGAGGCCCTTACTCTTAAGCAACAACTCAGATTCCATGCCCTTTGCATGGAAAAGAGAATGGGGGGGGGCCTGGAGAGATGGCTCAGTGGTTAAGGACCTTGCCTGCAAAGCCGAAGGACCCAGGTTCGATTCCCGAGGACTCATGTACAACCAGATGCACAAGGTGGCGCATGCATGTGGAGTTTGTTTACAGTGGCCCTGGTGCCCCCATTTTCTGTTTCTCTATTAGCCTTTCTTTCTCTCATAAATAAACAAATGGCTTTAAAAAGAATTGTACAGCACGCATTATGTTTTGTCTCGCATTTTCCCCTCAGCATATTCTGAGATTCCGTCATGCTGTTGTGTATCATTAGTCTGCTCCCTTTTATCACAACATATTATTTCACTATACTGATCTACCACAGTTCTTTTTCTCTCTCTCTCTCTCTTTTTTTTTTTTTTTTTTAGCCTGTCTAGTGATTGTGTAGTGGTCTCTCATTGGGTATCTCTGTGCATACATAAATGTATTAATTTCATTAGTGAATATTCATTCTACATGGCACTGGGCTATACATGAAAACATTTTCAAAAACATATAATGTACTTTGAACTTCCCAAATGACTCGATGTTAAACATCTTTACATGTGGTTTTTTCCCATCTATTTATCTTCTTTGCTGAAGGGTGTGTTCAGAGCTTTGACCTATTTTTTTTTAATTGAGTTGTTTGTTTTCTTCTTATTCTAAATATATTCTGGACGCAAGTCTTTTAAGCAGAAAAATCATTGACTTCCCTGGCATGTAGAACCAGAAAAATGAAATTAAACTGAAGCAAGAGCATAATTATTGTGAAGGAAGAACTTTTAGACTGGCTGTGGGGCAGCCAAGGGAGGGTGAACGCTTTCTCTGCAAGAACTGAAAAACAGCTGGCTGGCAGTAGTCTATTTGGGATGCTGTAGGTGTGCTGGAATATAACTCAGTTTACCTAATTGCAAAGAAGACCTCTGGCGTGGGTCTGTTGCTAACATCTCAATATCTCTTCCTGTTTGGTATTATTTTTGCAAGCCCAAAAAAGTGGAACTTCTTGGAATTTTTCAAGACTTTCCATGCACTTTATGGTTTTTAAAGATTCGTGCTCCATGATTTTAGTTTGGAGTGTTGCTAGGAAACATGAGGAAGGTCATTCAGGGGCATTAATTAGCTGCAGCAGAAACAAATTGCAATCTCTGCAGGGCAATAATCATTAACAGAAGAGCCCCGCTCTCTTGTGTCCAGCAGCAGCCGTAGCCACTGTGTCCGCTGATGTTACTAGGTAGATTCACTTGCTCTGAAAAGGCAAAATAATTAATCCAAATGATTAAAGGAGTTGGGCTTGTTGTGACCTCAGAAGGAAAGAGTGAGGGGTGCTCTAATAATAGGATTCCAATAGTTAATGAAGGGCTTTCCTGTGTGGAGAAAACACTGGTCATTTGTCTCCTATCCATAGAGGCTCAAGCTAGAGAAAACTGGCTTTGGCTGTAGAGCATCAAGCATGGTTAGTGTTAGGCATAAAACTTTTATTATCAGTATCAATATTGTTTTGAGGTTAAGCAATGGAACAAGTCAAGAAAGATCATAAAGATAGGTTAAAATAAAAAAAAAGATAGTTATCTACCTTGAGTGTTTAAATGCCCCTTGATTTATAGGATTTTATTATTGAGGGGACTTTAGAGATTCCTTCTAATTGCTTTTACAGATGAGGATGTGAAAGGACGTTATGTAACCTGTCTGTGGCCACATTATTAGTAAAGAAACGCATGTTTTAATTGCTGTCTTACGTAAGGCACAGAAGAAACCGTGTGTTCCTTTTGCACTGGTAGACTCCACTTCACCAAACCAGTCACTGGAAGCTGATGGCAGTGTGTGTGATTTTACTTCTGCATCTCTGAAGGGTCTGCCAGTGGGTGGACCTGTGTATGTCTCTACTTGTCAACGAAATCTTAGATTCTTATTCTTGGCATTCTGAAAATATTTCCACATAAATACAATATTGTGTTTTATTTTGAAATTTTTTGTTTTGTTTTGAATTTTTAGAGGTAGGGTCTTACTCTAGCCCAGGCTAAACTGGAATTCACTATGTAGTCTCAAGGTGGCCTTGGACTCAGGGTGATCCTCTTTACCTCTGCCTCCCAAGTGCTGGGACTGAAGGCGTGCGCCACCACAAATACAATATTAATATTTTGAATGGTGGGTTTACCTGTGGTTACCAATAGTCATACACGGGCCAAAGGAGCTGGCTCAGTGGATAAAGGGCTTGCTAAGCAAGTATGAGTACCTGAGTTTTGAACCCCAAAACCCACTTAAAGCCAATGCTATATCACAAGTGTCTGTCACCCCAGCACTTCTACAGTGAGAAGAGAGGCAGAGGCAGAAGACCTTCCAGAAGTTTGTGGGCCAGGTAGCCTGGCAAATGTAGCAGTGAATATTAAAAAATCCCTTTTTCCTCAAATGAGGTGGAAGGAGAGCATTGACACCCAAAGTTATTATCTGACTTCTACATACCTGTGCTAACACATAGGAACACTCCCACACGTCATACATGCACACACGTGCACACACACACACACCCCAAAACTAAAAATAATAGTAATGATAGAGGACATCTCAACTTCCTTTGTGGAACGTGCCTTGATCTTATGGCTCTCCATAAACTGCTGGTTGACATGTAGACAAGTCTACGGTTTGGTAGACGGTTTGAAGTTGAAGCCTTCTAACTAATATGCTTCCCTGAAGAGTAACATAAGAGTTTAGGCTTTGATAAATGCTAGTTAGAGTAGCAGAAAATATAAGCTGCCAGCTTAATGTGAATGAGTCCTGCAAACATGAGTTCTAACCATTGGAATTAGGTGGATAAATTGCTTCAGAAGGAACTTGGCACAAGGCGTTTTATTTGGTTGTGGTTACATTTTATTTGGTAACTGATTCTGTACATGTTCCCACCAGACCTTCTAGAACAATGAAAACTGTGTGTGTGTGTGTGTGTGTGTGTGTGTGCGCGCGCGCACGTGCACAATATTGTATATACACTGCAAAGGGCTTATCCTGCTACAAAAAATAACCGGGATGAAATATTCGCAAGTACCTAGGGTGATGAGACCTGCCTCCAGCAGACACTCAGGAGCTATTCCTGCCTTCCTTTCATAGAAAGTATCAGCAGTGTTGGGCCGGGCATGGTGGCGCACGCCTTCAATCCCAGCACTTGGGAGGCAGAGGTAGGAGGATTACTGTGAGTACAAGCATGTTTGGTCCTTCACCACTGCCGGAAATGATGCTCTCAGCGCCTCTCCGTGTGGGCTCCTCCCAGTCTGCCAGCCCCCAGGGTAGATCCGGAAATGCTTTTCCTGCTGCTTCCGCTGCAGACCCTAGACCAAGCTTTATTAGTTCCTTGCTCTGGAGCTAGGGAGAAACCTCCAGATGGTGCCAGGTTTCAGTCTCACACCACTGGCTGCTTTTTTTGTTTTCGCATTACTACACTCCATTTTACTTTCAGTGAGAACCACAATTAATGAATTTTCTTTAATCCCTAAGGTTCCCAGTATCTTTGCATGTATGTGGCTACAAAGCCTTTCTCATGTTTCCCTAGAGTTCGGAAAGAATTCTTGCTAAGGTAGTCCAGATTTCAGAGATCCAGAGGGGGAAAAAAATTTTCCTTTCCAGCTGTCTAAAATGCTTAGCTGGTATCTCAAAAATTAGTTTCAGATCTTATTTGTTGTCTAGACAAAATTTTTTACAATTGAAATATATTTAAATGAAAAATATTTAAATGAAATTTCTGATGAAATAAAATTTATTTCATTTATTAAAGAAATATTTATAATTCTGAATAACTGAAGCATGCTGTCCCAAGAGCTTTTATAACGTAACTGCCATGCTGTATAGCTCCCTTGCTGGGGAATTCTTTTGCCTTATTTTCTAGTACTAAAATGAATGCATGTAGCCACCCTTGTCTCTGCGACCCTGTGTCCTTGCCGCATGATGCGCTGAGTGTTGTGCCGTCATTGCAGGACAGGTGCAGAAGTAACCGCCAGAGAGCGGCGAGCCTGGCAGCTGGAGGCAGAGTGGAGGGAACCTCAAAAGCACGCGTCTCCCAGAGCCCACACTCTGGTTGGCTTTGCTCCCAAGTGGTCACACTGCAGTTTTCCAGTATCCTCTTAGAGTGTGTTGGCAGCATGTCTTCATAAAAATATTTTACAGGTTTTTTTTAAAATTATTTATTTATTTATTTATTTGAGAGAGACAGACAGAGGCAGAGAGAGAGAGAGAGAGAGAGAGAATGGGCACGCCAGGGTCTCCAGCCACTGCAAACGAACTCCAGGTGCGTGTGCCCCCTTGTGCATCTGGCTAACGTGGGTCCTGGGGAATCGAGCCTCCAACCAGGGTCCTTAGGCTCCACAGCCAAGCGCTTACCCGCTAAGCCATCTCTCCAGCCCATTTTACAGGTTTTAATCTGTTAACTAGAGTTAATTTGCAAAGAATAATTACTGCTTTGAGCTGCCCAGTATATGTGTATATTGTGTGTGTGTGTGTATGTATGTATATTTAAACTGAACACTCAAACTGCAGATGCGTAATACTTTTTGTTTGTTTTGTTTTGCCCATAGAAATGTACAGTTTTTTAGCTTAGCCACTGTCTACTGCTCTTATTTCCTCCTCACTTACCCAAATAGAGGATTTTTTTTTAAAAAAAACAAACTTCAAAAGTCCTGAACCCATAACTCTTCCAAGAAATATATTTGAATAAAGACATTCATGAGCTGTGCAGAGGGCACAGTCACTGTGAATGTACCTTTTAATACTGGCAGTTTGAGTTGCAGGAAAAGTGCCAGGAATTCAGGTGGTGGTAGGTCCCTTGAATTAAAAATGGATCTAAGAGCGACAAGGAGGGAACCTGGCAACCTCGACCATCTCTGAACTCACTGAGAATGTGAAGAAAGGCTTCAGGAATGCCACATTTTTAACAAAAACATGCTTAATAGTCATGAAACACTGAAATGCCCGCTTTTTCAAATTCACTGGGTACAAGCTTATTTTCTTAGTGTTTCTCTCTTTTATGCATGCACACATACCAACACATGTAATTGTTTTTCTGAAGGCAACATTTGAAACCACACAGCAAAAAAGAACAAGAAATCCTTGGTGTAATAGCGGTAGAGTCAGTAGAAAATCGACCAGAGCCCTGAGCCTGGAGACTGAAGGAATGAGAGCGGGGAGTCGGTCGGCAGCCCCAGAGAAGCTCACCAGAGTAGGGGAGCGGGGCCTCGGCAAGCCCCTGAGCCAGGTGTTTCGGCAGAAGAGACTGGGCCACTTTTCTGGACCAGTCACCTCTGCCTGATAGGCTCTGTGTTTATGCGTATTGCCTCATGTAACTTTCACAATTGTCCTATAAGCTGAGCAAACATGAGGAATTAGTGACTTGTCCTAGGTCCCACACTGATACTTGGCAATGCACTTAGGTCTGCTGGATTGTTGAACATGTTCTTAACTCCTGTCAGATGTGCTGTGTGGTGCGGTTTCTGCTCAAGATCATTTCCATCCATTCAGCACGGTGGTGGCCAAGAGCTGCTGTGAGGAGGGTGAGTGAGATGTCCCCTGCTCTGACAGCTCAGCTCCCAGCATGCTTTCTTTGGTCAAGTGGAGCCATCTCAAGCGCATGGCTGGCCCAGTTCCTCATTAGTAGGTGGGAAAGCTTGACCAAAAATCCAGGATCAGGACTAGAGCACAGGGACTGTGATGAGGAGGCACTGCGGAACATCAACAGCTGAGCTAGTGCGGAAACGGGCACGCGGGTACAGGCTGATCCCCAAGGCATCAGACACGGGTTCCTGGGAAAGCATGGGACTCACTCAAGGCTGTGCCTTTGAATTCCTCAGTTTAAGAATGCCTCCGCACATTATAAATGTCTTCTCTCAGCTATGCTAGCAGGTGTGTGGTGAACGCTGCAGTCTCAGTGCTCCGGGGAAGAGGCAGGAAGGTCCTAAATGAGAAGCCAGCCTGGGTTGCGTAATGAGAACAAAAACACAGCAGCCAAGACTGGAATTGTAGCTCAGTGGTGGAGTGCTGTCCTAGCATATGTGAGGTCAGTGCTTAGTCCCAAGCACTTCAAGCAGCAAGGGTCAAAGAGCTTTAAAGGAAGAGAAAGAATGGGGGGCAGGTGGGAGAAGAGAAGCCTTTAATACTGTCAGGTTTGTAAGTCATCAGAAGCATTAGCAGTTACAGGTTTCATCATATTAACAGCTCTGTTTCCTTCCACCATGACCCTGGTCAGTTCTAGAAGTCACTCTGCCTACGTGTGCCTGGGTTACACAGGCTGATTCCTTCCTCCGTGAGCCTGATCAGTTCTAAAAGTCACTGCCTATGTGTGCCTGGGTTACACAGGCTGATTCCTTCCACCGTGAGCCTGGTCAGTTCTAGAAGTCACTGCCTACGTGTGCCTGGGTTACACAGGCTGTTTCCTTCCACCGTGAGCCTGGTCAGTTCTAGAAGTCACTCTGCCTATGTGTGTTGGGTCACACAGGCTGATTCCTTCCACCGTGAGCCTGGTCAGTTCTAGAAGTCACTGCCTATGTGTGCCTGGGTTACACAGGCTGATTCCTTCCTCCGTGAGCCTGGTCAGTTCTAGAAGTCACTGCCTACGTGTGCCTGGGTTACACAGGCTGATTCCTTCCTCCGTGAGCCTGGTCAGTTCTAGAAGTCACTGCCTACGTGTGCCTGGGTTACACAGGCTGCCTTGGAAACATCTGGCTTTTCTATGCTCTGGAAAATCTGAGGCTATGTCATTGTAGTCTGAGAGAGACATAACTTTTGCAGGTAAAAAACCCTAATTCGAATGTAGGATTTGCTGCTTGCTCATTGTATGAACCCAAGAAAAGTTAGAAACCTTGCTTCTCTCATCCTGAAATGGGGGTAACAGTGACAGTGACCTTAAAGATGAGTGAAGTAAATGGAACAGTCTCTCTCAAGCACATGGCCAGTTCTCTACGCAGTAATCTAATGACCCTCACTTCTTTTTGTTTGGGATACTGAGGGACAGTTAGGAAAAGATGCAGGCCTGAGGAAGTACTTCTCTCTTAAGAACCAGGTCACCTCACTGAGGCATAGCTGGGCACACTGTCCCGGACCCCCGCTTTGTTTGTCCTACCTACAGCTGTTTCGCATCCACTTCTCGTGCTGAGAATCGCTGGCTGATTCCCCTGCTTCCCACCCTGCACCCTAGTGGCTCGGCTGGAACCTCTCCTCTGATGCTCTGGCGCCCAGCCCGCGTGTGCTGTGCGGACTGGGTGCTCGGGAGATATCCCGGCAGGTGGGAGTGGGCAAAGACAGTTTTGGTAATACCCAGCCACTTAACCTCTGATGCCTTCCATGCAAACCAACACATTCTGAGTACAAACACGTGAGAAGATGGTCTAGAAGGTGGTCAGCACCACCTGGGACAAGAGGTGAGGGCAGAGTGGTCTGGCACAGTGATTGTGCCTAGCTCTGTGGACCGCACTCTACACTCTCTTGGTTTCTGAAGCATCAGGGCCAAAGGTGTATGTTGCTCTTATTGGAAGGTCTTTGATCTCCTCCAGAAGGCCGTTCTAATTCTCCCTTCACATTCCTTTCTGGAATCATTCCACAGCAGTGAGCCTGAAGGTCCCACTGTCGTATGGTTCACGTACATTCTTCTAAGCTGGTGGCTGTGAGCAGTGTGCTGCTTCTCCATCGGGGTGGCACGTGAAGACAGCAATATTTGATCGTCACACCATGTGGTCTTCTAGTATGTGCAAGGGGACAATGGGAGGTTCTTGACCTGGAACCAGGAAGCAGGCCAGGGGTTTGGGCATGTGCCATATCCCTCCTGAAACTGTATGGGAAATTGTGTGTGTATGTTCATAAGTCTCTTGTGGCTAAGTCCACAGTTTATATCAGATTCCGATATTGTCATTATCCAAAATATGTTAATAAAAACCACAGCAGAGGGCAGGCACGGTGGCACATACCTTTAGTCTCAGCACCCAGGAGGCAGAAGTAGGATCGCCGTGAGTTTGAGGCCCGCCTGAGACTACATAGTGAAATCCAGGGCCACCTGGGCTAGAGCGAGAACCCCACAAAAATGAACCAAACTTTAAAATGTAGAGACTTTCCATACTCTGGGGAGTGAGTGTTTCCTGCATGCTCACTCGGTCCCCAGGGGTGAGCGGAGTGGAGTGGCAGCTGGAGAAGCCAGAGCGGCCCGTGACAAGTCCGCAGCCCACGCTGCTCTTCACACACGCTGCAGGGGCCCGGCCTTCCGGCGCCCCTCCGTGCGTCTCACCCGGTCATGGAGACGCGCAGTGCCCTTGTCCTGCAGGGATGTTGCGCGGTGAAGAGATCACAGGCATGTGGGTAACTCATAAACAGAGAGCTCAACAATTGCAGGATGCAAGAATTGCTGTTACAAATGTGTCTTTTTTTTTTTTTCTTTTTATGGTTGGGTCACACTGTAACCCAGGAACTCCCTTTATAGCCCAGGCTGTCCTCTAATGCATCACTATCACCCTACCATCCCTGCCTCCCAAATACTGGAATTAAAGGCGAGCACCTCCACTTCTGACTAAATATGTCATTTTCTTATGTTGCACAATGCCAAGGACATAATAGACCATCAATACATGTGTGATTAAAATTAACATGGAGCCGGACATGATGGTACACACCTGTGATCCCAGCTCTCAGGAGGCTCAGGTGGGAGGAATGCTGTCAGTTCGAGGCCAACATGGACTACATAGTGAGTTTGATAACATAACAAAAACTTGTCCAAAAATAGTAACACAAAGAAGTCCCCAACAAGTAGCACCTGCATCTAGGGTCTGAGGAGGCCTAGAACAGGCCCAGAGCATGGATAGGACTGCTGAGAAAATGATTTGTAAAGGGTATGAAAAGCAGAAGCGTCTGCCAGGGCCCTGATTCGTCTGCAGCATTGACAGAAGAAACAGAAACGTCAGGAAATTGTCCCACGCCTTTCAGGAGCCCTGGAGACCCTTCCTCATTGCTGCAAGCCAAAAGAGCCTGGCTGTCTGTTCACAGTAGGTGCAGAATGTGCCTCCAGGTCCTAGCTCTCTCATGAGGAGGCCTGTAGTCCTGGACTGCCCTGGTATGAAGCGAGACACAGACCAGTGCCAGGGAACAGCTTCCTAGTTGCAGTGCGCCTTCTTCAGGAGTGCTCTCAGCAAGAGTACAGGGCGTAAGCTCCTAACACCACTCTTGACCGGGCTGAGACTCGGAGCGGTTTCTGCAGCCTGCCCGCGCCATGCAAAGGAAGCAGCCAGGTGCTCTGGTCCTCTGCCCCGTAGCCGCTGGGTTCAGCGCACTCACTCCTTACCTGTGCCCCAGCAACCATCAAAACAATAACCTGAAAGTGTTATTTTGCATTCTTGTGTATGTGTGGACACTGTGTGTGTGCATGTTACGGGCTACGTGTGTATGTGTGGATGTGCATGCGTATATGTGTGTTCGTACACGTGGAGTCCAGAGATTGACATTGGATGTCTTTCTCAATCACTCTTCGCCTTAGTTTTTTTTTTTTTTTTTAATTTAATTTATTAGTTTTCTTTTCAGTAAATACAGGCAGTTTGGTACCATTATTTAGGCTCATCTGTGATCTACCCCCTCCCATTGGGCCCTCCTTGTTGATGAAAATGGGTCATGCATTGTGGAGTTAGCCCCCAGTTATTAGTATGATAAATGTCTCTGCAAATCATGACCCAACATGTAACTCTGACATTCTTTCCGCCCCCTCTTCCACAAGATTTCCCTGAGCCATGTTGAGTTCATTTTTGGTCTGCTTCAGTGCTGAGGTGTTGGGGGCCTCTGAGGCTCTGGCTCTCTGATTTGGTAGGAGTTGATTTTTCTCTCCGTTGATCTCCTTCCCCTTTGTGCTGGTATCCAGTTCACAGGAAAACATCACCCTTGCTTATTTCGCCAGTTGTCCCTAGTTTCAGTTGGGCCCCTTTTGAGGTATGTTGGGGCAGCTCTCTTCTTAGGATCTGCATCTATCTTTTTTTCCCTCGTTGTTTGTAGTGCAGCTAGGCGGCCGCCATCTTGACCGGAAGCCGCTCGCCTTAGTTTTTGAAACAAGGTCTCTCACCAAGCCTGGAGCTCACTGATTCACTAAGACTAGCTAGCTTACAAGTCCGGGGCTCCCCGTGTCTCTCTATCCCTGGCACTGGGATTGTGGGCATGCACCACCACACTCCTCTGTTACATGGGTGCTGGGGATCCAAACTCAGGTCCTTATGCTCACATAGTAAGCATTTCACGGACTGAGCCATCTCCACCACCCCTGGACATGTGTTACTAGTGCTTATATAGAGTTGTATATACCTATGTAAAATGTGCAAATTCAACTGTAACCTTTTGTTTAAACAGTTCACACTAAAAAAGGAGTTTTAAATTACGTTTAATCATTGTTTTATAATGAATGTTACTTAGTTTGATATTACTTCACAAATTGGCCTCTCTCTCCTTTTGCAATTGTATTTTCTTTTTTTGAGGAGAAATTTGGTTTTGCCTTTTAACCTGGTTGTGTAGTTTTAGTAAGTACCCTAAAGCAGAATACCCAAAGCAGAACATCCTGGCACTTTCCCCATGTTTCCTTCTTTCTCCTGTGTGGCTGCCAGATTTGGGGGGAATCATCATTTGCAAAAGGTCAGAAGCAAAGGAGGAAAGTTCTTTAGTTAGTTAGGGTCACTGCTGATTGAAAACTAAACATCTGTAACCATGTCAGATTTATTTGTATTTGAAAGGAAACATTTATACACAAGAGCCCTTTTGGTAACATAAAACACACTATAACGCAGTGTGGGGTGGGGGCGGGGAAGGGGAGCGTGGAGGACAGCCTGGGAATCTTCTGGAAGATGAACGAACGTGCTTTGCTGAGTGAGGTCCTTTGCTAATGAAATCTCATAGCATTTGTCAAAGTGCTTTCTTTGTCCAGCGCACTCTCTCCCTCTCCCCGTTTCCCAAAACAAACCTTTTACTGTGTTTGCCAATTACAGATTAAACATTTGGTCATTTTGAAGGAAAAGCGAGAGACTGGGTGAGCTGTCCGAACCTAGTTGAAGCCCTGCGGGCACTCCCTAGCGTCTTCCCAGCAGGACGCGCAGCGCGCACTCTTGCGCCCGCGGCCCACGCTAACGCGCCTTCTCGCCCTGCGCTTCCTTCCTCTGTCTTGCACCCTACTGTCCCCATGGCGACATTCTGCGAAGCTCATTCCATGTGTATGGAACTTGTACGTACTTTTATTGTCCTATTAAATACGTTTCAGTGGTACCTTGGAAGGAATTAGGAACATTCCATCCCGGAGCTCTGCCCCCCTCCGTCTTTGGCCTGCGTGGTCATGCTCACAGCCAACCACGTCGGCATGTACTTCCTTCTCCAAGCACCGACTCTGAGAAGAGTTGAGACGCCGTCGCTTTTCTGTTCAGAGCTTTCTATCTTCTGGTCTTTAGTCTGGGCATCTCTGTGAGTTCGGTTGCCTTTTTACGCGGATGAAAGATGATCAAGTCTAGAAATAAGAGTGGAGGACTTAGTGAAGCCGAGGCCGTCACGTTGGCTTTCTCCCTCCGGTCAGTGTCGCGTCGCAGGACACTCTCAGCTGCACGGCGTCTCCCACACGGCTGTGTCCTTTCAGGACCCAAGTGCTCACCCAGTGAAGGGGCCTTCAGATGCCCTTTCCAGTGCCCGCTATAGAATCTCAACATACCACTTGTCCATGGCTGGCCCTTCTCAGACTTTTTTTTTTAAATATTTTTTGTTCATTATTTATTTATTTATTTGAGAGCGACAGACACAGGGAGAAAGACAGATAGAGGGAGAGAGAGAGAATGGGCGCGCCAGGGCCTCCAACCACTGCAAACGAACTCCAGACGCATGCGCCCCTTGTGCATCTGGCTAACATGGGACCTGGGGAACCGAGCCTCGAACCGGGGTCCTTAGGCTTCACAGGCAAGCGCTTAACCGCTAAGCCATCTCTCCAGCCCTCAGACAACTTTTATTTCAGCTTTTTGAGTGTGAGTCAGCCTCCCTCCCCCAAGGCAAGGACTTGGGAGACTCAGGGTTCATCCCACATCTTCAGAGCATGTAGCCAGCCACATGTCACACTCCTTAGTGTGCCCTGCTCCACCTCTCAGCCCTGCTAGACCCACACGTTCCTGGCTCACATCTTTTTTACCTCTCTTATAGCCATGATGTCAATATCAGTTATCATTTTCCCCATGCTAGCTTGTCAGCTTGGCGAATGTGCGTTTCATCTTGGCAAAGCAGAGTGTGGGCTCCACAGAAACAGCAGTGCCCGTCTTCTCACCACTGCACTGGTACCGTGCTTCTTGTGCATTGTAGGTGTCCCATCAATTCTTCTCTCATTGTTGAAGAATAAACCACTTTTTGTTACTGCCTGCTTGAAGTCTTTTCTCCAAAGCCTACCTGTTTAATCCCTGTGATATAATTATAGATGTTAGTGCTATTTTGGGGAGTCAGCTATACTCACCACTATTCCACTGATTCCATACCTAGTATGCTATTTTTGAACATTTTATTTATTCATTATTTATTTTGTTTTAGGGGTGGGGGAGAGAGAGGGAAGATGAATATGGGTGTGCCAGGGCCTGGTACCACTACAGACAAACTCCACACAGATTCACCGCTTTGTGCATGTGGCTTTATGTGGGTCCTGGGGAGTCAAACGTGGTAGTCAAGCTTTGTAAGCAAGTGCCTTTAACCGCTGAGCCATCTCGCCAGCTCCCTCCTCCCCAGTGTTTCAAGGTAGGGTCTCACTCTAGCCCAGGCTGACCTGAAATTCGCTCTGTATTCTCAGGGTGGCCTCTGCCTCCCAAGTACTGGGATTAAAGGCGTGTGCCACCACACCCAACCAGTATGCTGTTTTTACAAAAGAAAAGTCACCTCTGAAAACATGCAAGCACAAAAGAAAGCATCATTAGGCACAAGGGAAGAATAAAATCTTCATTTGGAATGAAGAGCTGAGCCTGTACCTCCCCCTGATGCGCCAGCCGAGCGAGGTGGGATGTCCGCACGTATGGCCGGGGCTGCAGGCATGGAGACAAGCGCTGAATGGTCTTGCTTTGTCTCCCAGGTGTGGCCGCTCACCTATCTACCGCTCTCGCGAAATGGCAGCTCGCACCTTGGTCCCTTTCCTTATGAGAGACCAGATTCCCAGCACCATCCGAGCTCTGCTGGCCACGCTCCCCAGTAGCACTGACCAGTGTTTCCGGCAGAACCATATTCATGGGACGCTTCTTCAGGTAAGTAAAGTGACTCTGCGTACTTCATTAGAGCAGCATGAGATGAACCTTGGGTTCTCGTGTGCTGTTACAGGCGAAGACTTGATATACAGTCTCTTAAGATTATGTGCAGAACTTATTCTCTTTGAACGGACCAAGCACCTCTCAAGTGTGCTTTTACTCATTGCCAGTGTGAATGTTCTGTTACACAAGGATCCTGGCTGATTATCCTTTGCATTAAACCCTGTATTATACAATATACTTTTTAAAAAAAAAATTTCGAGGTAGGGTCTCACTCTAGTCCAGGCTGACCTGGGACGCATTCTGTAGTCTCAGGGTGGCCTTGAACTCACGGTGATCCTCCTACCTCTATGTCCCGAGTGCTGGGATTAAAGGTGTGTGCCACCACGCCCGGCTGCAACACACTTTCCCATCGAGTGTGCCTGTGGGATATTCTGAGCATTGCAGTCTCCATTTCGGGTGAAGCTGTCAACATTGTGAGAGGTGCTGTAAGTGGTGTGGTGGAGAGCAGAGTGGAATTCCCATCGCCCACAGCCACAGGGGGATGGAAAGAACACGCGCCTTTCTTTCCCGTCTCCTCAGGGCTGTAGAATGTTCCCAGTGTGCGTGAATACAGAAGCACAACAGACAGACGAGAATAGACTTCTTACTGAAACTGTCCTACTTAAACGCCAACCTGGGGACAAGTGGTGACGGTGAAATCTTCTGTTCACATGACTGCTGTGGTCCTCACACAAGGACAAGGCTGAGGGTGGGATTTTAAACGCCAGGTCATATTCCTGGTTTCTGAATAGAATGAGAGTTAGCCATGTAAAACATTTTATAAGGCTGAGGTGGACACTGCTGGCTGTGTGAACTGGTTCACAGCATAGGACTTTGGAGATAGACTGCCTGAGGCTGAATAAAATATCCACCCTTCACTAGCCATACATCTATCTGTCTCTCCAGTTTGGACACCAAGTTAATAGTACCATATATTTCTTACGATTTTGTAAAGACTAACTGGTGCATATAAAGCACTTACATACCTGGTCTGTAATAAGGTATTTAGTTATGATCATAAACTTAATGACCCTGTCCTACAATGGAAGCTCATTTCCTAGGTGGGAATGTAGGACACATCTGTCTTCCTGCCTGCCTTGTTTAGCTGTTGGGCAGAACATAGCGGGTGTCCCATGCAGAGAAAAGGCTGGAGAGCAAGGCTGTGGGTGAGGAGTCAGCACAGCCAACTGCAAGGTTGGGTTGAATCGAAGCTCTGGGTTGGTGGCGGTCACTTGTTCTCAGTCCGTCTTTACACATTTGAAAGCTATCCAGACCTCGCACTGCCTTTGCCTCTCGATATTTAATTAGAAAATAAAACTGAGGAAATAGTAAGACACAGGAACCCACAGCACACACACCATTACTCATTACTCATAGTGAGAACATTTTCCCATCCCTGTAGCCTCTGGCAAATTCTGCCACACATCCCCAGGGAGTCAGAGTGAAGGAAGAAACTGTGTGGTCTTCATGACCTCTTGAATGTAGTTGGATCTTGTGAATCTCCGAAAAATTTTCACAGACCCCCCCCCCCCATGCTATATGCACTACGGGCCTTGCGTGGTTTCTTTTTTAAATATTAATTTACTTGTGTGTGTGCATGGTGGGCAGGGATGAGTGCATGCCACAGCTTGCACGTGGAGGACAGAGGACAACCTCCAGGTGTCTGTTCCGTGCCCCCCGGGTCCTGACCCAGGGTCTGCTGCCGCGCAGAGGAGCGCACCAGTGCAGCTGGCCTGCGAGCTTCAGCCTCGCGAGGTGCTTCCCGTCATAGGCTCCTTGGACTCACAGACACTTGCCCCATTTTGCATCAGCTTTATGTGGGTGCTGGGGAATGAGACGTGACCGGTTTGTAAGCCAGCGCTGTTCACCTGAGCCTTCTCCCCAGCGCCCTCTATGCTTTCTCCTCACAAACTCTAAATCCTCCCCCCCGCCCCCCGCCCTTGGCTCTCCCATGTCCTTTTGGCAAAGAGAAGGGCTGTTATCTCAGTTGTAGAGGGAGGCTACAGACCCAAAGATTCTCCTTGGCTCCTTGGAGCAAGTTAGACCCCTTGAGCCTGGCACCCGCTGGTGGGCACTGGGGAGCAAAGCAGGCTTTCAAAGCCTGCACAGAAGGCCTTCAGCGGCGGCCGGCCTGCCCCACCCGCGGGTGCTGCTCGGGCGTGCTCACACTTCCTTCTGCGCTCCGTTCTGGTCTTGTCGGTGGGCCTCCCCATCTAGATCCCTGCCTCCGCCAACCCACTGGCATTCTGGGTGTTTCTCCAGTTGGCGTAGCAACCAGACAGGTCTTCGACCCTTTGATATTCTCTTTGATATTTACTTTGTTGGCTGTCATGTGAAATTCTACAGAGAGGTAAAAACACTGAAACTCCGGAGCTGTGTGGCGATCACTTGGTTCCTGTTGATAGGATGAAGGGCTTGTTGGGGGAGGGAGCCAAAGTTTAGATGCTGGGGGGTGTCTGTGTTTGTTAAGCCTTGTCTTTCTTAAGGCTGCTTCACCCTGGTTGAAAAAGGAAGTAAGAGGTATGCAAAACCCTTCAGGGTACCATGACTGTGTTGTGCTGGCTCCTCGTGGGCAAAGTCTAAGGGGTTAAGATGGAGAGGAACTTTCGACTTACGGTTCTTCTCAGCAAAAAGCTACCTTTGAAAGCAACAAGAAATGTGAGGAACTGAGAGGAGTGGTAATCTCCATGGGACCTTCAGAGCCAGCTAAGTAAATACAAAATTGTTAGTTTTTCAAGAGCAGGAAACTATTTTGTAATCAGAAAACAAATTCTTTCACAGAACATTTTCTTGAATTATACATTTGACTTCTGCGAAAATGTTTACATAAATATATCAAACCTCGGAGTATTACTTTAGTATACCTTAAAAACAGAAATGTGCTGACCTCTGAGTTTTCTGAGACTATGGAAGAAAGACTCAAGTTATAGGACAGGCAGAAAAAGAACATATGGGATTCATTTCTTAATCATGACAAAACCAGAGGCTCCTAATGGCAACGCCAAAATGTATGGAAGTAGTGCACGTTAGCAAAGGGGCGAAGGTGCAGGGCGCTGAACCCCAGGGAAGGCAGGAGCAGAGCCACGGGCTGCGTAACTCTTCGTTACTTCCTCACTGGAAGCAACACTGCTGGGCCTCCCTGCACCTCTTTATTGCCAGTTCTTAGTGTTGGGAAATTAGCATTAGTAGGTACTTACCACTCCCTAAGGAGTCACATTAGAGTTCAGAAAATTCTCGTGTTGAGGAAGAGTTTAGCCAACAACTCTGAGAAAATATTTATTCTGATTCTATATACTTAACTAACACTTTGGTGTTTCATAAAGAACCACATACTGTTGGAATTTTGGGCTTGTTCATTTTATGTCTCTTTTTGGTCTTTTGTTTTTTTTCTTTTGATGGCATAGAAAAATAAATTGTAGGGCTGGAGGGATGGCTCAGCAGTTAAGGTGCTTGCCCGCAAAGCCTAAGGACCTAGGTTCAATTCCCCAGAACTCACCTAAGCCAGATGCACAAGGTGGCACATGCGTTGTGTCTGGAGTTCATTTGCAGTGTCTAGAGGTCCTAATGGATCTGTTCTGTCTGTCTCATTCTCTAATAAGTAAATAATTTTTTAATAAAAGAAAGAAAAGAAATATAAAATGTAGACCAGGAACAGTGGCTAATGCCTAGAATCCCAGCATTCTAGAGGCTGAAGTAGGAGGATTGCTGTGAGTTCAAGGGCATTCTGGGATTACAGACAGACTGATTTTAGGTCAGGGTGGGTTAGAGTGAGACCGTGCCTCAGAAATAAAAATCAAGGGGACTGGAGAGATGGCTTAGCAGTTAAGCACTTGCCTGTGAAGCCTAAGGACCCCGGTTCAAGGCTTGATTCCCCAGGACCCATGTAAGCCAGATGCACAGAGGGGCGCACATGTCTGGAGTTTGTTTGCAGTGGCTAGAAGCCCTGGCATGCCCATTTTCTCCCTCCCTCTCTCTCTCTCTCTCTCTTTCTCTCCCTCCCTCCCTCCCTCTTTTTCTCTCTGTCTGTCACTCTCAAATAAATAAATAAAAATAAACAAAAAATATTTAAAAGATAAATAAAAATCAAAAGCTGGGTGTGGTGGCACATGCCTTTAATCCCAGCACTCGGGAGGCAGAGGTAGGAGAATCACCATGAGTTCGAGGCCACCCTGAGACTACATAGTGAATTCCAGGTCAGCCTGAGCCAGAGTGAGACCCTACCTCTAAAACCAAAAAAAAAAAAAAAAATCAAATGTAATTCCTGCTCTTTGTGTAAGGAAGCTTTGATAAAAGTAAGCAGTTGAAATGATTTAACTTGTTGAAAATTTGTTGGAAAACCCCTTTTGCATTTATCTGGATATTCTAGGCAGGAGGGTCCTTTTTTTTCTTCAGTTAATCCAAATATTCGCCCCAGTGGCATATGTGGTGATACCAGCACAAGTAAGCTGTGCTTCCCTCCCGATGCCATCATCACATTTCTCAGTTTTATCAACAGAACATGTCCAGCACCTCTTATTTTTCTCCCAATTTGGAGGCTGTATTTTTGTATTTGGTTAATTCTGAGTAAGAACATTCCTGTTTCGGAGCAGTGGCGTTAAGGAGCACTCTTGCCTGCTTGGCTGGCATGGATTTTAGCAGGAGATGGGCTTCAGGCCTCCAGGCCCACTCTGGCAAGTCTACCATGAGAGAAGTAAGATGACTTGGCATCTGTGTCAGGCCTCCCTCCCTCCCTCCTTTCCTCCCTCCCTCCTTTCCTCCCTCCCTCCTTTCCTCCCTCCCTTCTTTCCTCCCTCCCTCCCTTCTCAGTTGAAGCAAGCCCAAGGAGGCTTACTTGCATAAAATCAGAGTCAGTAGAGATGAGGTACCCACTCTGCAGCCTGGGTTGTTTTCTCTGTAAAACGTGCTGCTTCCTTGATGGTTGGTGGGAGGAATGACTTTTTTATGGCTAGGGGAATTAAGCCAAGAATCTATCTCTTTTCAGGTTTTATCTTTTATCATTTGATTTGTGTCCTTAATCCAGTATGAAACGATACCATCAACACTGTGTTCGACGAGGTTGTAGGAGGAAGTCGCAAACCCCAGTGGAGACCCCCACCCTCTGCACACCTCTTCCCTCTGTCTCTGTGGTCTTGCATGTAAGACTCCCAGCTGGAGAAACAGGAGCCTCCCATGGAGCCCAGACTATAGCCGAGTCTCAGTTCCCACATTCTCTGTCGTCCCCGAGGGCTTGGCTAAACTTCTCAAACTTGGGTAGCCATAGCAATTTTGGATTCAGAGTCTGGGAGCTGATGGGATGTGGTCAAAGGTGAGTTAAATCAGCAGACAGCATCCATACTCCATTGTAGGTGCTGTTGGAACAACAGGAGTTTGCCCCCAAGGCCCTCTGAAGCCAAGCATCCCCCTGAGACCTGAGCGTCTCAGAGTCACAGAAGCGGAGCTGAGGGGAAAGGCAGCGCAGCCCGCCGGGCTCCGCAGGCTCTTTCTGGCTCTTTCCACCGTGCTCCGCAACAAGCTCAGGTGCTCCGTGCATGGGAGGCTGGAGCAGGGCCTCCGCACATGGGACGGGGCTCTAGCAGAGCCGACTGGCGAAGACCGCATGAGGCTGGAAATAGAGACACTCTTGACACTGCTTTTGTGGAAAGAAAAGAAGTAAAGGTAGACCAATAAGGTCGAGGAATTATGTAAAGTAGGCACTGTCCAGGAGGTGGGGACTGGACACCTATTGTCCACCGTCGGCCATCCGCCCATGGGCTGGAAGCAAGTCGAAAAGCAGCGACAGAGGATACAGCCACAGGGAGTTCTCTAAACAAGTGCTTGTTTATTAAAAATACGTTCTTAGTAATATTGTTGCATCAGTATGTGTAATTAAATATAATTTAAAAGAATCATTTCCATCCTTAAAAAGTGTAACCGTAGAAGACACCATGCACTTTAAGAATTTCAGTATCTTTCCCATATTTCCTAATAGTACAAAATTGTGAAATATAAAGTAAAACATTGAAATTGTCCAGAAATGAAACATTTCTTGATGCGTTCCATTCGGTGACATAAGATGTTGGCCCGCATCCATTGTTGTTGATTTTATGGC
The DNA here is from genome assembly GCF_020740685.1 of Jaculus jaculus. NCBI lineage: Eukaryota > Metazoa > Chordata > Mammalia > Rodentia > Dipodidae > Jaculus > Jaculus jaculus. Next base: position 49,889,989 of record NC_059119.1, read on the forward strand.
CCAATAATATAATTTGAGACTAGAAAAATCAAAATCAAAAGCATGCAGTTACGTTGGTGTCGTACGTTACAAAAGGACGGCTTGTCAGAACGCTCTTTCAGGAGTGAGTCATACTTTAATGTTAGACAGCGCTCATTCTTGTCACAGGTCAGATTCGTTCTTTCTTTTTGAGGACCACATTCGTCTGAAACGTGTGTGTTGCCAGGAAGGTCCCCAGTCCAAGGAGGGCTAAGGCGAGCTTCTGCTGGGCTGTGACTGTAGATGTGCCAGGGTGTTTAGTGCCCCTGCTGTTCCCAGAGAACCTGAGTGTGGCCTGGAAGGCGGGAGGTGCTGGGCGTTCCCCTGCAGCTACAAGCAGCTACGCCACGTCACCCAGAGAGCCAAACAAAGATTATGTCCTCTTGTCCTGATGCGAAAAGACTGGAAAGCACTGGGCTGTTTTTTAAAAAATTGATGAACTAAATCTTACCTGTTGGCAGTGGATTCCTTTCTGGATATAAGCCCAGAAAAGTCATTTTTAATTAAAATGCCACTTCTGAAGATAAATTAATCCCTTCCTTATAAACATCCAGGAACTTTCATTTGGTGTGTTATTGGGGAGCTTTCTCTAGGTGTTGGAGGCAGCTCCTAGCTGCCAGCTTCCCAGGTCCTGGCTGTCACGAGGGCCACTGTTCACAGGCAGCGCTCTTAGGTTTGTAATGCTTCACGCGGCAGAGTGGCAGCCAAGGGTATGGCGAAGCTAGACAGTAGCCAGCGCATGTTTCCCCAGTGTTTGTTACTGTTCAGGATGAAAGTAGAAGTAATGGTCGATATTTACTTATGTGATAAATAGTATGTCTTACATATAACATATATAATCCATACATAAAACTATTATGTGCATATATTTCCATAGATTGTATAATATATATGCTGGATGGAAAACCAATTATTGAGTACCTATAGAGGTCCTTCTGGAAGGTGATTGTCACTCTCACCCTACTAATAAGAAAAATGAGGGTGGGCTGGAGACAGGGCTTAGTGGTTAAGGCACTTGCTTGCAAAGCCTAAGGACCTAGATTTGATTCCCTAGTACCCATGTAAGCCAGATGCACAAGGTGGAGCACGCGTCGGGAGTTTGTTTACAGTGGCTGGAGGCCCTCGTGCACCCATTCTATGCCTCTCCCCCACCCCTCCCCCCAAAAATAACTAAATAAATTAAAATAAAATCTTTTTTAATGTAAAGACAAAACTGAGGGTGACAGAAGTTGTAGGATGTCACCAAAGTTAAAAAGCATAAACATGGCAACCATTAGAGGTGAGAGTCAGTCCTAGGACTGTTGGAAGCTTAGTGCTGTGCTATGCTACATTGCTTTTCTTTGTGAGGATAGGAATATTTTCCGGGAAAAATGACTTCCCCTGGGGCCTTCAAGGTCCCAACATGGGTATAATGGAAGTTGATATCATCTGTTTGGTGTTCACCAGCTATTGTTTGATAGGCCCTTTGTGCCAAGTATTGTTCTAGGTGTGTGCAATAGCTACACGCAGAGACAGGTCCTCCTGGACAGAGACCACTGCTCTTATGGGGCTGACACACCCTGGGGGACAGGCAGGTGATCACTGCAGCAGACAGCTGCGCAGTTGCTTAGCGCTAATAATTGCTGCAGGCCACAGTGACAGGGGGAACAGGGCAGAGGAGTCAGGAGTGAGTGGGAGGAGAGGAGAGACATTTGGCAGCACTGAGTGAAGAATCACAACAGTTACTGTTAAAAGAAAACGTGTAAACTCATAAGTCAGATGCACAAGGTGGCACATGCATCTGGAGTTTGTTTGTGGTGGCTAGAGGCCCTGGTGTGCCCATTCTCTCTCTCCCTCGCTTTCTCTCTGTCTCAAATAAAAATAAAATAAAAATTCAAAGGCTAAAAAAAAAAATGTGTAAACAGATGGATGCCACCAGAAGACATGGAAGGACTGGAGGGAGGCACTAGAAAGTAGATGTATCTTTTCTCTTCTTGCTGAAATTACTTTGGTTAAATATATTGTAAGCAGGCTTGGCGAGTTTATGTTCCAGACCACTTTCACCTCACAGAGAAGGGTCAACCAAATGGGAGTAGTGGATGAATGAGGTCCCCATGCTCTGGGGACCAGAATCCCTGGGGCCTCTCTGAAGCCCTGTCCCTCTAGGATTGCAGAGCATTGAGTCGGCCTGCCATATTCCGATAAGTCCAAACAAAGAGCCTCACATCCCCCTATGCCTCCTCCTATATGACCTGTACTTACACTGTCTGTGCCTGGGCCTCCGACATAGATGTAGAGTGAAGTTGGGACTGGTACGTTGTATGTGATTTATTTATTTATTGGTTTTTACGAAGTAGGGTCTTGTTCTAGCCCAGGCTGACCTGGAATTCACTGCATAGTCTCAGGGTGGCCTGAACTCACAGCTATCTTCCTACCTCTGCCTCCCGAGTACTGGGATTAAAGGCATGCACCACCATGCCCAGCTGAGACTGGTATGTTTTTAATTAGCATATATTTACTGGGTAGTTTTTAAATGCATAAAGCTGCTGGGTACCATGGGAGACACCGCAAGCAGCTACATAGTGGCAATACATGATGTGTGCTAAACTCATGGCCACGGTCACACATCTGAGGCAAGGCCAGGATGGGCTAGAGTAAGCAGGGAAGGCTTCATGGGGACATTGGGTCTTGGGGTAAACCAACGTCAGAAAGTATTTGCCAATGTGTTGGCTTTGGGAGGTGACTGGGGGCATGCACATGAGAGACCAGACACACAGGCCACACTGTCCAATTCCTCCAACATCTAGCCTTCAGAGTAGGGTGTGCCTGATGGATGTGTGTATAAAAGACTATGGTAGTGTGCTATTTCTTATTTTATACTAAGAACTGATACTTCCCATGTAGCACATTTGTACCTGTTGATAGTATCTTGTTTCCAAGATAAACAGTGGGCAGATGTGCTCAAAGTGGTCATTTATTTTGTTCTTTTTGTTGCTTTGGGTTTGATGTTTTTGGAACAGAGTCTGGATAATGTAGCCCAGGCTAGCCTTGAGTTCTCTACATAGCCCAGGCAAGCACTGAACCTGCCTCTGTCTTATTCCTTTGAGTGCTGCAGTTCGAAGACTGTGCTACCACAGCTGGCTTGAAGAAGTCATTTCTTGAAATGAGTATGGGCAGATGCTGCAGTCAGTTTATCTTGTCTAGACCCAGGCTCTACTACATGCTAGTTCTCTTTCTGGTTGGTTACTGAAGGTTTTTGCCTCTTCCTCTTCCTCTGTTAACTGGAAAATGAAATTTAATGTTGAGTCCTTGAGAGCATTAGGTCAGTCAGCACACGGGAGGTGCTTAGCAGAACAAGATTCCAGTGCCGCCACTTCTGCTGCTGCCGCCTCTGCCGCTGATGTGAAGGGTTTATAATGAAAACACGCAGAGATCCCTGATGCAGAAAGAGATTTTGAGCTAAAGAAGCTGCGCTTTAGGAAAGTGAATACGTATTGAAACAATACTGCATATGTCAAGGCTCCTATTATAGCTAGGGTGATGTGAACATGAGAGAAAGGTCAGCTTTGGCTCTGTGTCCAGCGATGCAAACAGAGCTTCCTCGGGCCAGCCACGGGTCCCCGCCTCCCTTCCTCTACCTTCAAGACCTCATGCTGACGTTCGCCGAGATCTGTAATTGTAGAGTCCCTGCCTAGCAGGCTGGTTTTCTGTGCCCCTGTTTTCTTTGGAATTGCGTGCTTCCCTCAGCCCCATCAGAAACTTGATGAATGAGGGCTGGGGCACCGGCGGCCCGCCCCAAGTTCTAAGGGGAAGGTTGAAGTTCAGAAAGTGAAAGGAGATACAGGGCCCACCCTGAGAGAATAACCCAGCACTTTCTCTGCGTTCGTGTTCACCCTCAGAAGGCATGCTTCTCATCCCCGCCTGCCCTTCCATTCTTGTTCCTTGAGACTGGTTATGACTCAAGATAACTCCAAGTATACTGGTAAAAAGCCCCAAGAACAAAGCATGGCACTGTGTGTACACCGTCAGGCTTCTGTTTCCTAGAATTCTTAGCTCATGTCTGATGGTGGATGGTTCCTTCATGTGGTGGAAGTTGTTTTGATGTTTCCCCATCCAATGAAAATAGTATTGTTTGTTGTTTGTTTTTACCAGATGCCAGTCTCGTAGGCAGAAAGTCATCCCTCATTGTTTGGGTTGGCACATTATTTTGGGGATTACAGAACATACATAGTTATTCCACAGACCTTGGATTCATTTGGGACACCCAATTTATTTCAGTTACCAAGGAATTAATTGGCATTTTAAAAGTAATATGATTGAAAATGCCCAGATAATTAGTCAGCCTGGAGGCCTAAAAAGTAAATGAGCCGATGGACACAAAGAAATATTTATAAAAGAAATAAAACTCATTTCCCATTTGAAAACCGATGGTTGTCCAGCCCCTCCATCTTGTCATTTGCCTCTCATTTAGAATTTTTGTTCCATGGCACCTTGGCTTTTCTCCATCTTACTATAGGATGAGATGAGATAGAGAAATAGATTTCTTTCAAATACTCATGAAAAGCTGGGTGTGGTGGCTCAAGACTATAATCCCACCCTTGGGAAGCTGAAGGAGGAGGATTGCTGAGTTTGAGATCAGCCTGGGCTAGACTGAAAGCCATCCTTAAAAAAAAAAACACCTTAAGCTAGACTACGTTAGCTCAGCAGACTACAATGAGCTGTGTATGGAAATAAATAAACAAAATGGGGATGCAGAACTCACCCAGAAATCCCAGCAGGAGCTTCCTCTTTCCCTCTTTCCCTCCTTCCCCCCTCCTCCTCTCCTCACCCCACCCTGAAAAGTGCTGTGAACATGGAAGCCAGCCCACTTTTAAAATCCTGGCTGCTTAATATTTGCTTCTTGTGCTGTCCCAGCCTGCCCCGGATCCACTTGCACAATGTATAGCTGAAACTTAAATCTGCTTCCTCAGACTCAGGGACCAGAGTCCAATCCTAAGTTCTGTTTACTCAGGAGAGCTTTGGAAAATAATACATGATTACAGTTTTCTCACAGATTGTGCTCAAAGCACCAGTGCATCTAGATACAATTACCGTCTGTTTCATTGAGCCTCTCCTAGATGGGAGATAGGAGGCTGTCTGAATAAATCTCTAAGAACTGAGGTTCTACACACAGCCCAGGATATCAAAATTTTAACTTTGAGTTAAACATAAAGCCTTCTTAGCCGGGCATGGTGGTGCACGCCTTTAATCCCAGCACTCGGGAGGCAGAGGTAAGAGGATCACCTGGGTTAGGGGCCACCCTGAGAATACATAGTGAATTCCAGGTCAGCCTGGGCTAGAGTGAAACCCTACCTCGAAAAACCAATAAATAAATAAATAAATAAATAAACAAACAAACAAAGTCTTCTCCAGATTCCCAGACATAGACTTCAAAAACATTAGTGGATAATTGCTCAATATTATATGAGCTTTATGTGTATAAAAGGACACTGTCAAGTTAATACCTTCTCAAAAATTATATATTTTTTGTGTTTGTTTGTATTTTTTATTGACAACTTCCATGATTATAAACAATATCCCATGGTAATACCCTCCCTCTCCCCACTTTCCCCTTTGAAACTCCATTCTCCATCATATCCCCTCCCCCTCTCAGTCAGTCTCTCTTTTATTTTGGTGTCATGATCTTTTATTATGATGGTCTTGTGTAGGTAGTATCAGGCACTGTGAAGTATCCAGGCCATTTTGTATCTGAAGGAGCATGTTGTAAGGAGTCCTACTCTTTCTTTGGCTCTTACATTCTTTCTACCACCTCTTTCACAATGGACCCAGAGCCTTGGAAAGTGTGTTAAGAGATATTGCAGTGCTAAGCACTCCTGTCACTTCTTTCCAGCACCCTGATGCCTTCTGAGTCATCCCAAGGTCACTGCCATTTGAAAAGCAAAGGTTCTCTACTAAAAGTGAGAGTAGCATTAATATAAGGGTATGAAGTGCTTACTGGGAAGTTTCATGAGCATAGTATATACATTTAGCTTGACAGCAGCAGATGTTACACCCCTAGGGTTCATGACCACCCCTGTTTGAAGTTTTCAGTATCAGGGATGTGTTCCCTCCCATTGAGCGGGCCTCCAGTCCAATTAGAGGGCAGTTGGTTTCCACCATGACAGACGTGCCACTATTGCACCTTTTGGCTCATTTGCCCTGGCTGGCCAAATATAAGGCTTGCAGTGACCACTGTTGAGTATCTTCACCGGTGATTTCTCTCTCTCCCATTGAACTGCATGCAGAATGGCTTCTTCCAGCTTTCTGTCAGCTGGTCTACATGGAGGAGGTTATCATCTCAGTTCCAGCAGGATTTCTCTGTGGCCTTGCAGCCCAAGTATGTGGAGTCTTCAGCAATAGGGTCTTACCATCAATTCCTGGTGGGAAACCAAGGGCCTCGGCAATGGCCTGTAATGTTTTTGGGGGCATCAGGAACCTCCTTGGCCAACAACCCACTGGACAGTATCCCATCCCTGGCACTGAAAATTTTCTAGTAAAAATCTACAGCTCCTGAGTATTCCATTGTCCAAAAAAGTAGGTTTCCATATGATTTATTTATATCCTCTTAGATTTTGATTAGCCCTCCCTCCACCTTTCCTTTACTCAATCTCTTCCACTGACCTCACTTGGGCCTTGTCATCCCCATTAATCTGTTCTTAGACTTACATATATACAATAGCATCCTATTAAGTGCCCTCCTCCCTTCCTTTCTCTTTACTTTATGTCTCTGTACCAGCTTATTGGCCTTTACTCCTGAGTTTTCTTCCTACCCACACAGAAGTCCAAGCACATCCTTAATACCTCTTTTAGAAATCATCAAGTAATTCTTGTGCATGGTTTTTTTTTTTTATTTTATTTTGGTCTGTTTTAAAGAGTTGGATGAGGCTGGCCATGTGGCTCAGTGGTACAACATCTGCTAGCATGTATGTGGCCCTTGATTCTATACCCAGCAGTATGAGTATTGGAGAGGGGGGCAACAGGGCTACGTCATAGAGTGGAAGGCAGAGAACTATGTGTATTACAATGAAATCCTTTTGTTTTAAATAAACTCATATTTTGGGAAACATAAGTGAACTAAATGTTACTTGCTACGAATGGGGTTGATAACTGTGCTTAGAATTTGTACTTGTGAAGATTTGTGGGTTTTGCCAAATGGTGGTTGCCTTCCTGCTTCACCCCCACCTCTTGTTCTTGTTGATGATGATGTCTGTTACTGTCACCGGGGAGCGAGTGTGTGGTACACGTTTGCTCGGTGGTGCTCGGAGGCCGCTGGCGGGGGTGGGGCTCTCTGACGTTGCGTTACTTGAACACATAAATGTTGAATTGCTAATCTTTATTGTTTTTGCACTAGGATCTTGGTCTTATCCGTATTTGGGCTGCCTTTTAAGTCTCTGTGAAATTTCTATTTAGATGGGACATTCTTTATTAACTTCCTAAGAATCACATTTGTAAAAATAACTAAAATTATTTGATTGGAGTTACTTTTATATTAAATGGATTTAAAGGGGTTTTTATTGTGACTTTGAAGAGTTTACAAGTGCCAGAATATCCCATTCCCTTTGTTAATCTTCAAAGAAATCAACTTAATTAACATCTTACATGTGCTGTTTGATTCCCCCCCCTCCAAATTCTCTATTCGAGCCTATAAAAAGCCTGTACTTCTTATAGACCATAAGACAGGTTTTACATCTACATTCATGTTCATTTATGGCAAACTTTATACTTCTCCTTTCTTCTTTGGTTGCAGGAAATATAGCACTTAAATATCAAATCATGTTTCTGAAATGTAGTATCAGTTTCTTACTTTAAATTTTATTATATTCGAATATGTGAGATAGGTTCAATTACCAAATTATGGTTCTCATCCTGGAAAACAGTATTCATTCATCAGTTTAAGTTATTTTAAGAGTCGTGAGATTCCCAGATGAACTTGTTTGTTAGAGTTTAAGAAAGGCCCTGGCGTGCCTTTTCCATGATGTTATTCTGGAGGTCAAGTTCGCTGCTACCTGCTTACTTACCTAACTGAGCCCATGTGGGGTGACCATGCCTTTGTCTCTGTGGCCATCAGCTGGGTATGTTACAGATGGTCTTCTGTTAGCTTCAAATGCCAGGAAGGTCTTGAGGCTAGTAATATCAGTCATACGTTGTCACAGCCTAGCAACCACCTAAGTTCTTGATTTCACCAAGAAAAATTTGAGTTTATAGAGGGCCAGAGTTGTGCTTGTTTTTCTAAACAAACATGTAGTCATTTGATTTGTCACTTTTCTAAGGCTAATTTTGGTATTATTGATCATACCTGTGTGGTCTAGCATTTCCCAAGTCATTGAGTCCCAAGGATTTGTTTGTTTTTGCCTTCCCAGCACAAACCACCACACCTGGGTGGGGTTTTTGTATGTGTTCGTGGTGTGCCGGTGTTGGGGTGTGTGTGTACGCACGCGCGCATTGTGGAGGCCAGAGGTCAACTTTGCGGGAGGTTCTTCCTTACTCGCTCTCTAGCCTATTCTTTAGGCAGGTCCCTCACTGAACCTGGAGCTCATCTGTTCGGCTACACGAGCCAACCAGTGAGGTCCAGGGATTCCCTGTCTCTCTCTCCCCAACCCTGAGATTATGAGCACGTTCCATTATGCCTGGCTTTTTTTTTTACTTGTGTTCAGGGGTCTAAACTCAGGCCTTCATTTTCATAGGGCAAGCACTTTCCCAACTGAGGTATATCTCCCCAGGGGGAGTATCTGGCTTGCATGGCTTCTGGGGAATTCAACCTGGGTCCTTAAGGCTTCTCAGGCAAGTGCCTTAACCACTAAGCAATTTCTCCAGCCCTGAATTGTGTCTTTAAAAACCATGTTGTATTCTTTAAATATTATATATTCTTGATAATTTTTTCATCTGTTCAACCTGTGAGTTTATAAGCAGTATGTTAGCAACTGCTATCCATGAATTTGTGTATTCTTTTATTTTTTTCTTTATTTTTTATTTATTTGAAAGTGACAGACAGAGAAAGAGGCAAATAGGTAGAGAATGGGCACACCAGGGCCTCCAGCCACTGCAAACGAACTCCAGACACATGTGCCACCTTGTGCATCTGACTTACATGGGTCCTGGGGAATTGAGCCTCAAACCGAGGTCCTTAGGCTTCACAGGCAAGTACTTAACCACTAAGCCATCTCTCCAGCCCCAAATTTGTGTATTCTTTAATTGTATAATTTTTAGTGTAGTATTTTTTTTTAATTTATTTGAGAGCGACAGACACAGAGAGAAAGACAGAGGGAGAGAGAGAGAATGGGCGCGCCAGGGCTTCCAGCCTCTGCAAACGAACTCCAGACGCGTGCCCCCCTTGTGCATCTGGCTAACGTGGGACCTGGGGAACCGAGCCTCGAACCGGGGTCCTTAGGCTTCACAGGCAAGCTCTTAACCGCTAAGCCATCTCTCCAGCCCTAGTGTAGTATCTTGAAGTTCTTAAAGTGCTGAAATTTTCATGATTATTATCTCTTTTAGGGAATTGTTCTTTTATCACTAAATAACTTCCTTCTTTATCCCTGTTAATGCCTTTTAGCTTAAATTCTATTTTTTGTCTATAGTGGCCATTGCTAAACCAACTCTTTTGCCCAATACTTTTTCATCTGTATTTTGGCCTTTTTACATTCATTCTATTCCATCTCATTAAGTTATAGTTTTAGTTGTCTCTTATGAACAGTATATATCTGATTTTATTTTTATATAGAGTCTGATCATCACTATTTCTTTTTAAATGATTTTTTCTCATAGGATAGTGTTGGGTATACCAAAAAGTTGTGAAGGTTTCCATACACCCTACCCAGTTTTCGCTGCTATTCCCATCTTACATTACTGTGGCATTTGCCGCAACGGAGGAGGCAGTTGGCACTTTACTATTAACTGCATCCAACAGCTTCCTCTGCTTTTCACCTGATGTCCGATTTGTGGTCAAGAATCCTGGCCAGGTTGCCACATTGTACTTAGTTGTCATAGTCCCCTTAGACTCCTCTGGTCTGTCAGTTTCTCATGTATTTTTCTTGTTTTTTATTAGATAAATAGCATTAAAGACTACTAGCCAGATATTCTGTAAAGATTCCCTCAGTTTGAGTTTCTCTGATTTTTTTTTTTTTTTTTTTTTTTTTGGTTTTTCGAGGTAGGGTCTCACTCTGGTCCAGGCTGACCTGGAATTCACTCTGTCATCTCAGGGTGGCCTTGAACTCACGGCGATCCTCCTACCTCTGCCTCCCGAGTGCTGGGATTAAAGGCGTGCGCCACCACGCCCGGCATTGATTTTTTTTTTTTTAAATGGCGAAACTAGAATTTGGTAGCTTAGAGAAGAATGCAGAGGTGCCGTCGTCGTCATGTCAGTGGTGCGGGCTGTCACTTGCTGTCGGCGTAGACAGTGCTTTAACCTTGAGCACATGGTTCGCGTCGCTGGTAGAAATCACCCAACCAAGAGCAGCTTCTGGGAAAAAGAGGTTGATTTCGGCTTATAGGCTCGAGGGGAAGCTCCACAATGGCAGGGGAAAACGTGTCATGAGCGGAGAGTGGACATCACCCCCTGACCAACATCAGATGAACCATAGCAACAGGAGAGTGTGCCAAGTACTGGCATGGGGAAACTGGCTATAACACCCACAAGCCCGCCCCCAACAATACACTCCCTCCGGGATGTGTTAATTTCCAATCGCCATCATGTGGGAACCCAGCATTCAAAACACCTGAGTTTATGGGGGACACCTGGCTCAAACCCTCTTTACCAGGTTTGTCCACTGCTACTCGCTTTCCTTCCCACCCCTCCCTGCATTGCACACAGTGGCAGTTTGATGCAGGTGTCCCTCTAAACTCAGGTGTTCTGAATGCTAGGTTCCCCGCTGATGGAGATTTGGGAATTAGCGCCTCCTGGAGGCGGTGTATGGTTGGGGCGGGATATGAGTGCTGTAGCCAGTGTCCCCTTGTCAGTATTTGTCACCTTCTCCTGTTGCTATTTCTACCTTATCATGGCCAGGGGATGATGTCCACTCTCTGCTCATGCTGTCGTTTACCTGCCATCATGGAGCGTCCCCTTGAGCCTGGAACCCAAGATAAACCTCTTTTTCCCACAAGCTGCTCTCGGTTGGGTGATTTCTACCAGCAGTGCGAACCTGATTGCAACACACACTCTGCTCTTTAGAGGGAAGTTACTAAATGCAGAAGATACTGAAGAGGTAGAGGGCGAGAAGTTAAGTTTCACCTCCAAAACGGAGGGAGTATCTTCCTAAATTTGAAACTCTGGGTGGAAGATCTATTTCTTCTCCATTGATGTACATTTTCAGGCATTGATGTAAAATATTTCATTTATTTACTTATTTATTTGAAAGAGGCAGATGGAGAGATTGAGAGTGGGCGGGGCACCAGGTCCTCTAGCCACTACAAAGGCACTCGACACGCATGCGCCACCTTGTGCATCTGATTTTACATGGATACTGGAAAACCTGGGTCTTTTGGCTTTGGAGGCAAGCACCTTAACCGTTAAGCCATCTCTCCAGTCCAGACATTGATTTGGTTATGTCAGTATAGACTTCAAAGCTTAAATCTTTTACTTTGGGCTATAATCCAGTAGTCCATCCTTTGAGCTCAGCCACTGGCAGGGAGCTCTTTCAGGTTGGCTCCTGTGTCCCTTAGACATGACTCTATCCTTTTAGTATGGTTGGTTGTTTTCTTCCTTTCTGGTATTACAGAATGTTTTAAGCTCACCCAGATCTACACCGTCATTTCCCCAAGGAGCCCCTGGTTCCTTTCATTGGTAGTGAAACTAGAAACCAGCATTGGAACAGCGTGCACTCATTGCTGCTGGAGTGTCGTTGCGTCTGCGACTTAGTGAGCACAGTCAGGAGATGCACACACATATACTAGCCTATTTGTACACACGTAAACATAATTTCTGTCTGCATCTCTCTGATGGGTATTAAGCTAGACATGAGTTCGTGATGATATCTGTGATTCTAGCCCAGTGCTGCCCAGACCCTTCTACTTCACTTCCTTGCTTTTCTGCAACTTCTCAACCCAACAATGACAAACCTAACTCTCATCACCTACTACCCATGTATTTCTAGTTATTTCTTCAACATTGGTGTGCTTGTATAGACATTTCCAAGCTATACTGCAAGACATGCATGGGCCGGTACTTGCCACACAAGCATGAGGAACTGTGTTCCCATCTCCACATAAAAACCCAGGTGTGAGATCTGGAGTAAAAGTGCTTCCTTTGCAGACGTGAAGGCCTGAAGTAGGCCCAAGTTTGATTCCCCAGTGCCCACATAAACAGCTGGGTGTGTTCACACATCTGTCATCCCTAGTCCTTGGGGAATGGTGACCAAAAAGTTGTTGAGGCTCACAAAAACAGCAAGCTCCAGCCGGGTGGGGTGGTGCACGCCTTTAATCCCAGCACTCAGGAGGCAGAGGTAGGAGGATCGCCATGAGTTCAAGACCACCCTGAGACTAGAGTGAATTCCAGGTCAGCCTGGGCTAGAGTGAGACCCTACCTCGAAAAAAAAAAAAAAAAAAAAAAACCACACAGCAAGCCCCAGAATCAGTGAGAAACTCTATCTCAGGGAAACACACAGATGAACAATGGAAGGAGACACCTGACATGTGCACAGACGTGTGCATCTGCACACACATGTGCATGCACCACATATACTGCACACCAACACAAGAATAAAAAGCTGGTGTGGTGGCATGTACCCTGGGTCAGAGTTGGGTAGTCTAACCACATTGATCAACTCCAGGTTTAGTGAGAAACCTTGTCTCAAATAACAAGGTGGAGAACAGTTGAGGACGATACCTGATATCCCTCTGTAGCCCTCACACGCGTGTGCACACATATTCTCATGCACTTGTATGCATGTAAACACGCATGAACATATGCACACCACACACTATAATAATTAATAAAATAAAACACATGCCACTCTTTTGTTTTTTAATCCTACAAATTTCCAGTCCAAACGCTCTTCACATTTTTTCTATAGCAGGATTCTTTTGTCACCTGATTTGCGATTTGATTTTTTGTAACTGGTATAATAAAGCTCGTTCTTTGTTCTCACAGTGAACGAATGGCATTGTGCATTTTGAAAACTGCGTCATGTGTCCTCTATACAGTATCAGGCAGATTCGTTCTCCTTAAAATCTCTCAAACACTGCCCTCCCCTCAACCCTCTGGCAACCTCTTGTCTGTTTTCGCCCCTTTCTGAATGTCGTGTGAGTGGAATCTCGTGCAGTATGTGCAGCCTTTGCAGCGTGGCTTCTTTTACGTAGCAATGACATTCAGTATTTGTCTGTACTTAATGAATAGCATGTTTCTTTGCATTGTTGAGTACTGTTTCTTGGGCCGCTGTACCACAGTTCACCTATGAAAGATGTCTTAGTTGCCTCCACTTTGGGGGCACCAAAGAGTAAGAGTGGTAGAAATATTTGGGTGTAGGATTCTGTGTGGACATAAGCTTTTAAAGCAGTTGGAATAACTATGTAGCATATCTCTGGGTCATAAGGTAAGTCTGCATTGATTTTTATAAGAAATGGGCCAGCTGTCTTCCAAAAAGATGACACCATTTTGCATTTCCACTGGTAGTGTGTGAGATTCCCTATTGCTCTGAGTCAACCTTCTGGCTGTTAGCTGTTCTGGTATGGTGGTATTTTGGTTTTTTATATAAAGGTTAATGCTGGGCTGGAGAGATGGCTTAGCAGTTATGGTGCTTGCCTGGGAAGCCTAAGGACCCAGGTTCCATTCCCCAGTGCCTCTGTAAGCTGGACGCACATGGTGGCGCATGTGTCTGGAGTTCATTTGCAGTAGCTAGAGGCCCTGGTGCACCCATTCTCTCTCTCTCCCTCCCTCACTTCCTCTCTGTTTCTTCCTCTCACTCCCTCTATCCTTCTCTCTCTCTCTCTTTCTCTCTTTCTGCCTCCTTCTTTCTCAAATCAATAAATAAAATGTTCTTTTTTAAAATGTTCTTTTTTAGTAGATGATGTAAATCTTTACATTAGTTATGATTCCTGATATGACTTTTAATGACTTTTAAAAGTCATTATTTCATTTTTTTTCTGTTTCTGGACAAAAGATAACATGTTCTCTTTGGTTTTGTTTGTTTGTTTTTCTCCTAAAAACAAAAGTTAAAGAAAAATTACCTCCTCCATTTTTTTTTTCATTCTTTTGAAAGTTACATATTTTATATTTATCTTTTCTAGAAAGTGGTCTGAAATTTTTTACAATATTATCTGTAGCTCTGAATTTCCTTTCCCTGTCTTGTATATTATTGTTATTTTGGGGCCCATATTTTCAAAAATAACTCAGACTTTTCTTGTTTTGTTTTGTTTTGTATTTAGAGGTAAGGTTTCACTGTAGCCCAGGTTGACCTGCAATTCACTATGTAGTCTCAGGGTGGCCTCGAACTCACAGTGATCCTCCTACTTCTGCCTCTCTAGTGCTGGGATTAAAGGTGTGCACCACCATGCCCACCTCTTCAGACATTTATTTTATATTGTACTCACTATTTATGACAGCCAATATAAGAGTTTGCCAGATTCTTTTTTTGTTTGTTTTTCAAGGTAGGGTCTCGCTCTAGTACAGGTTGACCTGGAATTCACCCATGTAGGCTCAAGATGGCCTCAAACTCACAGCGATCCTCCTACCTCTCCCTCCGAAGTGCTAGGACTAAAGGCATGTGCCACCGTGCCCAGCTTAGTTTGCTATTTTCTATACCTCCTTCTTCCTTCTAATTTTAATTTTCATCTCATGCAAATAAATCGTCTATTAAAATTTAGGCAAACATAAATTTTTAGTCTTTGTAATTCTGAAAATATTTTACCCTTACTTTTGAATAATAAACTCAAGGTGTAGCATTTTTGTTTGATGCGCAATTTCCCTTAACATTTTGAAGCTACTGTGTTGTCTGTGACATAGTGTTGTGTGACAGCTCTCGTGAACTTGCCGTTCCTTTGTGAGTTACCTACTTTTGGTGGCTTTTCAGGTGTTTCTTGTCAATGATTCGCAATTTTATTAGATCTTAGGTGTTCATTAGTTCTACTTATTATTTTCAGGATTTGGTGAGCCCTTTCATTCCATTTTTTTCAATGTTTTATTTATTTACTTGAGAGAAAGGGGGAAAGAGAATGAATGAATGTGGGTGTGCCAGGGCTTCATTTCACTGCAGACGCCAGTCACATGCACCACTTTGTGCAGCTGGCCTTGTGTGAGTGCTGGAGAACTGACCCTGGACTATCGAGCTTTGCCTGCAAGTGCCTTTAACCCCTGCAGCCATCTCCCCAGCCTTGGTGAGCTTTTTTCATATGAACTCAAGCCTTTCTTTAACTGCAGGGACGTATCCATCTCTGTGTCTTTGAGACCGTTACGCTATTCTGCTTTCAGGGACTGAGACTTTTTTTTAACTTCATGAAATTTATTCACATTTATTTTTTAAATCAATTTATTGAGATGTAATATCTGTCATCTTTGTGTTGTACTTTGTAATTTGATACATTCGTTAATAAATCATGAGAATAAGCATTTCTATCTCTACAAATACGAACCATTTGTGGGTTGGGATTTTGTGCTCTTTTATAGTCATTTGGATATATATCATAGATTATTTTAACTGGTACTTTACCCAGTGTGCTATAGAAAACCATATCTTCTTTCTGTTCTCTTAATGGTGTTTGGTGCCCCTTACTGAGTTTCTCCCTGCCTCCTCTTCCTCCTGCCCTTCCTACCCTCTAGGTTTGTCTGTTTTTAATCTATCCATGCCTCTGGAATGTTCTTTCATACAGCTTTTTTGTTATTGTTTCTTTCCTCACATGTATTATCCACTTCACTTACTGTTTGCACCTATCTATGTAGTGACCTGGTAAAATGTCTCACTTTACCATGGACTTTTCTACCCTAAGGAAGGGATTTTTTTCTTTCCAGGCATAGATTTTACTCCCTCCCTTCCCCACCCCCACAATGTGATGGCTTGCATTCCTTCTGCAATCCTTTGACTGGTCCTAGCACACTTATTTTAGCCTTTTCCACTGGTTGGTTTTCTGTGAATTCTGCTTGTTGCTGGGCCTGCCGCCTCCCCAGGGTAATGGTCTTTAGCTCATCTCCAGGGCCGTTTGTCCAGGCAGTCTCTTAGGCACTCCATGGTAGCTGTTCTCTCTGCCAGTGTTGGGTTCAACCTTTAGGATCCTGTCTTTGGGTTCGAGAGGCCATGGCCCTTTGTTAGGCTAGTTTATTGTTCTAGACTGTGTTCTGCCCTCTCGAACTTAGCATCCTGGTTGTTCGTGAGAAACTAATTTTCCGTTTCCAGCCCATGGGTAACTGGACTCCTTGCCATACCCCCTGGTCAGTTGATGGTGTTTTCTACTGAAAGGGGCAATATTTCATGGCTTCAGTTTGAGTGGATCTAACACCCCCACAGGGCTTTCTAACAACATCAATCAATCACTATTCTGGCTACCAAGTGTCTTTGTATCTGGAATTTCAAGATTTCCTTTCTCAAAGCCAGGTATGGTGGTGCATACCTTTAATCCCAGCACCCAGGAGGCAGAGGTAGGTGGATTGCTGTGAGTTCAAGAGCACCCTGAGACTATATAGTTAATTCCAGGTCAGCCTGGGCTAAGTGAAATCCTACCTCAAAAAAAAAATAAAAATATTTCCTTAATCATCTTTGAACTGCATAAATTTAAAATGTTCTTGCCTCGTTAAAAAAAAAAGCTATAATCAATTCATATTTAAAGCAGTAGAAGGAAATTTCATCTGTTACCCTAGTTTGGCATTACTGACTGATTTTCATATCCTTCCATATGAGTGAGGTCATTAGGTTGTTTCCTGCCTCAGGCCTGTGGTAATGGAATATTGAACACATATGGAATATTTAGGTGGCAATGGGCCATTTCACAAACCCTAACCCGGTTCTAAGCAAATCACAGTTTTGCCAGAGACACTTTACGTTCCTCCTCCAGCCTTCTCAGAGGAGTATCTATGCTAACTGAACAATGCCAACTTCTTCATCCACCACGCTGTATCTCTCCAGAAGTTATGTTCTGCTCAAGAAAAGATGGTGTTCAATGGAATTTCAAAGGGGAAAGTGTGGGGGGAGTAGGAAGGGTATTACCATGGTATATTTTTTATGATCATGGAAAATGTTAATAAAAATTGTGAAAAGAAAAAAAAAAGAAGCTTGTCTGCAAAAAAAAAAAAAATGAGAGAAAGAGAATATGAATATAAAAAAATAAATAAAAAGAAAAAGAAAAAACAAACAAAAAAAAAGAAAGAAAGAAAAGAAAAGATGGTGTTCAGTAATAGGAAAGACCTTGTAAGTGACCTTTCTGCTGTGGACTCCACAATTGAGAAAATGGGCCTGCAGAGGAGACCCGACATCCTTGAGGCCTTACACTTTGCCTCATTCATTTAAATTACAGCTTCTGGTACATAGTAGGGGCTCCCACAGGGCTTGCTGTGACCTCAGGTAGCCCTTTAAATCTCAATCAAGCTCTTTCTAGGCCGCCCTGCGTACTGTTCCTTGCACTTAGAGGAACAGGTTTTCTTTCTCAATGAAGGCTTGTGTTCAGACTGCCATAACCTCAGCAAAGGTCTTTCTGATGCCCACAGCTTCCGCTGTCTGACTTCATTCTAGTGTGGTACTCGGGCTTCCATCAGAAAAGTAACAGCAGAGTTGACTTCAAACCAGTGTCATGCTTTTTGTTTCAAAGTGGGACAGAATCGGGCTGTCACTTACCATGTGGTCTTCAGAAATGAAAGCTGAGCATCTAAAATACTGAGCTTTATTCTAGTATGAGGGCAACCTAGTATATCTCTAGTACCAAAATTTGTTTGGGAAAGGGGTATTATTTTGTATGTTTTAAATACAGAATCAGAGAATTGAGCTAACTGGAGACCAGTTTTGAAGAGCAGGTGATACAGTTTTTGAATGATAGTCACTTGTGTCAGGTGCTGGGTGAGAAGCTTAGTTCAGAAGGATATGCAAGAGAGTGTGTGCACCCCGGCAGCTTAAACACAGCAGGGCAGAGAAAGACTCGTGCTTTGTGAACTCTATGTCTTCACACAGCAAACAAAGAGGGTCTTCTGGTTTTGTTCACAGTCACTGGAGAGGTAGAGAAGGGCTGTTCTGTTTTCTACATGTGCAACCTTAGCCATGTTGTAAATATTGGCTCTGAGGGCTTCACAGCATAGGTCCGGCCTCAGGGGCCTGTGGTAGTCCAAAGTAGCTTGCACTTGGGTGTCGTTTCTTCTGTTGGGTTGTGAACACTGACAACAGTCTCACAAAATTCTCTTGCAAAATGACTTGCTGGCTTCTGCATGGTTTTATTCCATTTCTCAGAGACCTTGCTGGTACAGGCTCTCTGCCACTTTTTCCTTTGCTGTCTTAGTACTGTCAGCATTTCTGAAACAGGATTAAAGGGCTCTCTGAGTTTCCAAAAATAGAAGTTCAAGAGGTTTACTGCCCAGCAGTGGGAAGGCAGAGTAACCAGCATTATATTCTTTTGGCATACAGATTTTAGTGTCCCACACTGGGACCTTGTATATAGGAAAATGAAAATAGTCACAGATTTTTCCTTCATATAAAATTCTGTTGGAATTTATGCAAGCATCACATGAATGGTCTTCTGGAAAGAATTTCATATGAGGTAGATTCATCTGGAATGTCGTTCAATAACTGAAGTGCTGAGAAGCTCCTGGGACAAAGTATAAATCAAACAGGCCCCTCACTGTGCTAGTTTCAAGTGGCAAAGCATAGAAAGAAAACGCTGTGCTTTCTTGTAGCCTGTTCACCAGTGTGCAGTTTGTCATTGAGATGCAGCACTGTTCTTATTGCTCCATTGTAGAGCTACATTCACAAACTGGTTTGCTTTGTGGATAGATGATGGTATAATGGAAGGAATGTCCAAGCAAGCCTGGTCCTGATGCCGTCTCCCTCCTCTTTCTAGATGTTTGACTTAGAACAAGTCACTCAAACCCTAAACTATAGCTTACCCTTTGTGAAATAAAGACAATGTAGCATTTACAAAGTTGTATGTACAAATTCCCACCTTTGTGGCTATCTTAGCACAGTTCCTTGGTATTATCACTTGTAATTATGACGGTGATAATGTTTGGTTTAAAACTTCATTATGAAAAATTGCTTAATACAGAGATATATCAGTTACTTTCTCATTGCTAGGACAGAATGCCTCTCCAGCAACAGCTCCAGGAAGAAAAAGGTCTCTTCTCAGCTTGCAGTTTGAAGGAAGTCAAGCGTGGCAGGAACAGGAAGCTCGTTCACACTGTTACATCAGCAGAAAGGAGCAGAGCTGTAAATGCTAGTGTTTTGCCAGCTTTCTCATTTTTAAAATACTTTTTTTATTTATTTTCCAGGGGACAGGGGGGAGAGAATGGACACATCAGGTCCTCTTGCCACTGCAAATCAACTCCAGCTGCATATGCCACTTTGTGCATCTGGCTTGATGTGGGCACTGGGAAACTGAACCTGGGAAGTTAGGCTTTGCAAGCAAGTGCCTTAAATCACTGAGCCATCCCTCCAGCCTGCTTTCTCCTTTTTATATAGTTCAGAACCCCATGCCCATGGAGTAATGCTGCCCACAGATGGAAGGGGTCTTCCCATCTCAATCAGTTGTATCTAAAAATTCCCCTAAAGACATAACAAGAAATTTGTTCCCATTGTGATTCTAAATCCTATAAAGTTAACAGCCAGAGATTAACCATCACAAGTCTATCTTTGATCAACTTGGCACTCAAACTTAATACTTTTAAGCCATAACTTTTCACCCCTTATCCTCCTAGGATCATGACAGTCTCATAATGCGAAATGCATACAGTCAAACTTTTAAAAATATTTTATTTATTCATTCATTCATTCATTCATTCACAAGGAGGAGTAGAGGCAGATAGAGAGAGCCTCTAGCCACTGCAAAGGATCTCCAGCTGCATATGCCACCTTGTGCATCTGGCTTTACAAGAGTACTGGGAAATTGAACATAGGTCCTTTGGCTTTGTTGGAAAGTGCCTTAACCACTAAGCCATCTCCAGCCCCCCAGCCCAATTTTTAAGTTCCCATAGTCTTTATCAGTCCTTACTATGTTCAAAAGTCCAAAGTCTCATCTGAGAATTGAAACAGTCTCTCAAGTGTGAGCCCTATAAAATTAAAATACAAGATACATGCAACATATAATGACACAGAATGAATATTCCCATTCCAAACAGTAGAAATGGAGGCATAGCAAAGAAAGATGGAAACAGGCCGGGCGTGGTGGCGCACGCCTTTAATCCCAGCACTCGGGAGGCAGAGGTAGGAGAATCGCCGTGAGTTCAAGGCCACCCTGAGACTACAGAGTTAATTCCAGATCAGCCTGGACCAGAGTGAGACCCTACCTCAAAAAAGCAAAAAAAAAAAGAAAGATGGAAACAAAGCAAAACCAAAACCAGCAGAGTAAGCAGCAAGTCCTGCAGCTCTGTGTCCAGTGTCTTGGACTTGTGATGAATTGTTTGCGCTCTGAAAGGCGTGGGTGGCTCCACCCTGCAGCTTTGCTGCCCGTCGCCTCTGTCCTGGGCAGATCCACCCAGATGCCACCGCTTTCCCTGGTGGCTGTTCGTAGTACTGGCATCTCCAAAGTCCTTGGGTCTCTATTGCAGCTTACAGTTCACCTGCACAGCTGAACAGTGCTCTCAGAGGGCCTCTCCTAGAACGCTGACTGCCTCACGTTGCTGAGCCTCAGTGTTGCTCTGGAACCATCTTGAAATGCCCTACACCTCTGTCCTGCATCTTTCATCTTCCCAGAACCAGTACCAGGCCGACGGTGCTGCCAAGCTTTGCTATCAGATCAGGATGAAGGGTAGCCTTGGGTGTCCGTTGTAGCAGTCTCTCTCTGTGGACCTTGGGAAGCAGAGACCTCTGTTCTTCCCTCGGGCTGTTTCCTTTCAAGAATATTTATATTCATACTAGAACTTTGCTTACATTTCTTCCTGTGCCAAACTTTTCATTTTTCTTTTCTTTTTTTTTTTTTTTTTTTTTTGCTTTGTGTCCTGTATTTTTCTTTTTTTTTTTTTTTAATTTTTATTTATTTATTTGAGAGCAACAGACACAGAGAGAAAGACAGATGGGGGGGAGAGAGAGAATGGGCGCGCCAGGGCTTCCATCCTCTGCAAACGAACTCCAGACGCGTGCGCCCCCTTGTGCATCTGGCTAACGTGGGACCTGGGGAACCGAGCCTCGAACCGGGGTCCTTAGGCTTCACAGGCAAGCGCTTAACCGCTAAGCCATCTCTCCAGCCCTGTGTCCTGTATTTTTCTATCTTTTGTAGAGCTGAATCAGATAGCAGAAAGAACCCATACCACCTATTCAGTGTCATTCTGCCTTGAAATTTCCTCTGCCACACATGATGGTTCTTTACTTTTTAACTCAACTATGCTTAAATTCTCAGGTTCTGGGCAGAATGCAGCCAGATTCTCCATCAGGATATCACATGAAGGGCCTCTAGCCCAGTTACTGGTACTCTTTGTTCCCCTCAGGAGCCTTCTAACCTGAGCTTCCAAGTTCACATTCTCTCAGCCCTCTGGTCTTTAAAACTTCCACCACAATGTCCCATTAAGCTCAGCTACAATATTGAAGGTTTCGCTAGCCCAAAGTTCCAAATCCTCCCACCTTCCTCCCACAAACCTGTTCCAAAACTGGTCAGGTTTATCAGAGAGACAGCCCCACTTGTTTGGTGCCAGTTTTCTGTATCAGTTACTTTTTCATTGCTGAGATAAAACAGATGCCCCATCAGATGTAGCTTAAGCCAGGAAAGCATTTATTTTCAGCTATAGTTTCAAGGGTTAGCCTGCCATGGATGAAGAGGCATGGCAGGAGCAGGACGCTGGCACCCCATCTTCACATCAGCAGCAGGGCTGGGCTGTAACCCCCAGTGACGTGTTTCCCGCAGCAGGGCTCTACCTCCTAAAGGCTCCACAGCCTTTCTGAAAAGAGCCACCAAGTGGGGACTAAGTATTCAAGCACTTGGGTCTGTGGGGGACGTTTTACATTCAAACCACTACAAAAGGGGGATTAAAAAATAAAAACAAGCCTGGCATGGTGGCACATACCTTTAATCCCAGCACTCAGAAGGTAGAGGTAGGGGGATTGCCATGAGTTCAAGGCCACCCTGAAATGACATAGTGAATTCCAGGTCAGCCAGGGCTATACTGAAACCCTACCTTAAAAAAAAAAATTATACACCCCCCCACACACACACATACACCAGGCATGGCGGCACAGGCTTTTAATCCCAGCACTGGGGAGGCAAAGGTAGGAAGACCGCCGTGAGTTCAAGGCCACTGTGAGACTACTACATGGTGAGTTGCAGGTCAGCCTGGGCCAGAGTGAGACCCTACATCAAAAAACCAAAAAATAAATAAATAAAAATATGGATACTAAAATCATCACTCAGAAAAATACAAAATGGCCATATGTACAAGGCTTTGTTTAATTCATTAGTTAATAATGGAACCAGAAAGATACTATGATCAGTTCAAAGAAGATCTGAGAAAGGCATCTAAAGGCAGTTTAATAGAATTGTCAGCATGAGCTTGATGAGTTAGATATAAAACCATCTATTGTTCCACAGATCATAACTCTCTAGAGTCATTTGTCACACTGGGTAGAAATTCCATCTCTACCTCACAAAAGTCTGTAAGTTCGTAAGTAACTCCACTAGGTCTAGTGGTTTCAGTCAGTAATAAACAATAAGTGCATTTCTCTGCAGCAGGATGGCAAACTGTGGCCTACAAGACAAACCCAGCTTGTCTCTTATTTTTGAGTTTTATTTTTTAAGTTTTATTCAAACATAGCTGTGCCTGTTTCTTTGCATATTTTCTGTGGCTGCTTATAGTCTATGATGGAAGTGTTGGGTACTTGTACAAGACCATGTGACCACGGTTCATTTTGTATTTATACTCTAGCCCGTTACACAAAGCACTTGCTGATTGCTGGCTGAGAGACTCCTTGTATGAGGTGCCTTATACATACTTAACTTTGTTGTAATTTTCTCATGCTAATTTATGTTTTTTAAGTAGTAGTGGAAAGATGCTGTTTTTAAATTTTAAATCCCAAGTGATCATGGCTTACATAAAGGGAATATGGCTGATTTTCATGTATAGACCTTGTATTGTGACCAGCTAACTTATTGGTTCCAGCGTTGTTCTAAAGTAGGTTCTTTGAAGTGTTACCACATAATAATATCATCTGTGAATAAAAGGATTTTTTTAATGATTGACATGCCTTTTATTTCCTGTTCTTACCTTATTACCATGTTCTGGACTTCGGTGTAATGTTGAATAGCAGTAGTTAGTAGTAATGAGCAGGCTTTGTTTTGTCAGTCATGAGAGAGAGCTCCGTCTTTCATGACTATATCTAATACTAGCTGTGTGTTCTCCCTGGATGCATTTCTCAACATGAAGAATGTTCATTTTACTTTATAGTTCATTGTGAATTTTCATTATGAATAGACGTTGAACATTATCAAAAGCTTTTGATTTTTCATTGTATTTGGTTTTGGTGTGTGGGTAGTGTGCATGTAGTCTATGCGCATGTGTGTGTTAAGAGATGAGTGTGCGCCATGCGCACGTTTGCAGAGGCCAGAAGCAGACACGGCTTGTCCTCCCAGTTTACTCCCTTGCCTTATTTTCCTGAGACAGAGCTTCTCGCTGAACCTGGAGCTCTTTTTTCAGGGAGGCGGACAGACCAGGGAGCCCAGCCCTCCTCCCGTCTTTGCGGCTGCGGGGGTGAGTGGCCGTTTGCGGCTTTGTGACGTGGGTGCTGGGCCGGAGCTCAGGCCCTCGTGCTTGTGCTTTGACCGCCGCGCCGTCCCTGCCGGCTCGGGAGCGCGGCCGCGTGAGCAGATGCGTGCCGTGCGCTGCCTCGCTGGCCCCACGTTAGTCTTTTCTCTTTCCTGGTTTTGGTTTTTCGAGGTAAGAGGTCTCACTCTAGCCCAGACTGACCTGGAATTCACTACGGAGTCTCAGGGTGGCCTCGAACTCATGGTGGCCCTCCCACCTCTGCCTCCCCAGTGCTGGGATGAAAGGCGTGCACCACCACTGTGGCATTCTTTTCTCTTACTGCAGTGGTCTGCATTATCTTTGGATGCTGAATCAACCTTGGTTGCATCTTACTTGGTTCCCTTACTAGTGAATTAAATAAAATCTTTTACACCTGTTCATTTTATATTTGTCTAAGAGCAATGTTTTTACTTTTATGAAAATCAGACCTTAAAAGTATCGACTATTTCCAAATGACTCTGTATGTTCAATATAACAAGGCCAGTCAAAAATGGACTTACCATATCTTTTAATACAGTATCTTCTTTACTAATTAGTGAATTAAGTTTGCTAATGTTTTAATGAGTGTTTTATGTCTAGGAAAGAAAACATCTTGAAAAGAAAAAGCTGGTAGTTAGTCTAGGGATCACACCCAGGGCCATGGGCACGCTGGGGGCCGCTCTACACCGAGCTAGGCTCCCAAACTCCTTTAGTGTGCTTATTCTTGCTATTGTTGTTTTTTCAACGTACAGCCTCGCTCTAGCTCAGGCTGACCTGGAACGCACTCTGTAATCCCAGGCTGTCCTCAAACTCAGTGCCGTCCTCCTCCCTCTGCCTCCCAGGTGGTGGGATTAAGGGCGTGCGCCACCTCACCCAGCCTCCTTTAGTCTTTTTAAAGCTTAACAGTTTTCATAGGGATTCTGAAGCCATTGGCATTTTGTTTGAATTCTTGAGTCATTATTTATGATTTAAACTATGTTATATATTGCATTTTAAGTAATATGAGTTTTAATTATTTTGTGCACTCCAGTAACATTTAACTATAAACACTCAATACTGGGCTAGCGAATGAGTGAATTAGATTAATATGGTTTTTAAGTAATTCAAGGCTGTGATATGCTCCCGTGTGTTTGGAAGATTTGGAAATAACTGTTTCTAAGGTAATGAGTAGGGGCTTAAGTGCTGCTACGACTTATGTTCTTCCATTAGTACACTGATGGCTGGTCTCTCTGCTGCATTGAATACAGTTTACATGCCCGTCTCCTTCTCGACGGCATGACAACAACAGAGTAAGAAAACTCAGGCTGGAGAGATTGTCCCGTGTTAACTTTGGATGGATGGAGTACAGTCTTGGAGACCTTTACTCTCTGCCGTTGAACATATTCAACTGGTAGAGACTTCTGACCTAGAACTTCGTCTCTAATGATCACTTCAACTGTTACATCATCTAAAAGACTTTAAGAGGGCTGGAGGGGTTCTGGAGAGATGGCGTAGTAGTTAAGCGCTTGCCTGTGAAGCCTAAGGACCCCGGTTTGAGGCTCGGTTCCCCAGGACCCACGTTAGCCAGATGCACAAAGGGGCGCACGCATCTGGAGTTCGTTTGCAGAGGCTGGAAGCCCTGGCGCGCCCATTCTCTCTCTCTCTCCCTCTATCTGTCTTTCTCTCTGTGTCTGTCGCTCTCAAATAAATAAATAAATAAAATTAAAAAAAAAAAGAGGGCTGGAGGGATGGCTTAGCGGTTAAGGCGTTTGCCTGCAAAGCCAAAGGACCCAGGCTCCATTCCCCGGGATCCATGTTAGCCAGGTGCACAAGGGGGCGTACACGTCTGGAGTTTGCAGTGGCTGGAGACTCTGGTGCCCCAATTCTCAGTCTCTCTATCTCTCTCTGTCCCCCTCTTTCTCTGTCAAATAAATAAATAAACTAAAATAGTTTTTTTTAAGACTTAAGATAAAAAAATAAAAACTGAAAAAAAGTAAAAGAGGAAAACTAAAAACCAAAAAATAAAATAAAATAAAAAATAAAGACTTAAGATTGTTCTAGATGGAAGAAGAAATCTTCATGTAAATGTTACCACTTTCGGAATTTATTTTGTGATTCTGACACTGGAACTGCATTAAAATGTACCTTCCCAGTGGCCTCCATTACTGATGAATCGTCTGAATGTCTTCAGGTTCAAGAAAGAGAGACTCATTTGAGGTTTTTCAGCTTGGGTTTGTTGTGTGGTGCTAGGATTGAGCCTCACTTGTACTGAGTAGTGTTGCCCCCCCCCCAGCTACACCTCCAGCCCCACAGTTTGTTTTAGTGTGTGTTGCCTATGATATCTAAGTAGTAAACTAGCAGCTCTTTAACACTTTCCTGTTTTGTTGAGATAGATTTCTTACACACCCAGGTTGCCTTTGCCCATTATCTTGTTGGGTCCAGGAGGTGTTGCTATTTCTTCGGTATTGGCCACGGAGGTGGCCTTCCAGGGACATTCGCGAGTTTGTGAGACAGTGACAGCCCGCACCCAGAGGATGGGAGGCTGTGTTTGGATGAGGGGTGACAAAAACTCAACACTCGGGTCAGGTTATCTCAAGCATCAGAAAGGCAGAGGATGAGTTATATATGCTGGGCCTGGCTTTTATAATCCTTCCCTGGCCTGGGGGAGACAGTTAAGCAACAGGAAAAATTAGCACCTAGGCAGCTGCAAGAGGACAAGCGATTGCTTAGAACTCTAGAAAGGGGAAACAGCAAACTCTCCGGCAGTTAAGTGACCAAATTGTGTATGGAGGTCTGGCAAACAGACGGAAGTAATTCAGTCAATGGACAGTAAAACAGTTCTAGAATTAGAGAAACTGTGAAGGTCTAATTTATTTTGTTTGTTGAGGAGTTGATATGTTGAAGGGTCAGTTAACAGAACAATCAAAGAGTTTGATGACAGAGTTAATAACCTACCCCTTCATATCAAAAGAGTTACATTTTGGTTTTTATTCCTTGTTCATTTAAAAATATATATTATTTATTTATTTATTTATTTATTTATTTGAGAGAGAGAGAGAGAGAATGGGCGTACCAGGACCTTCAGCATTTGGGAGATTGTATATACTGTAATACTATTAAGATGTTCTTTATCTTACAGTTTTCTTAAGGAATGAAGCTAATGGTGAATTAAAACAAAGAGAATATTCTTAAATCTGCCTTCACATTACCATGTTAAAATATTTGGCACAAGATGGGTGTGGAGGTGCACGCCTTTAACCCTAGCACTTGGGAGACAGAGGAAGGAGGGTCACTGAGTTAGAGGCCAGCCTGGAGCTTCAGAGTTCATGTCAGACTGGGCTAGAGTGAGAGACTACCTCATACACACACACACACACAATCACAATTGTCACAATTAGAAGTGCGGCAGCAGCCGAAAAGGAAGATGCTGTGGGCACGCTTTCAGCACGCACTTCAAAGCAAAGCGTAGTGCTCCTTCGTCTTGTTCTTTGAGGCCGATGCAGCTCTTTGTTGCTGCGGCGTTTGCCTTGGCCCGAGTGCTGGCAATTAAATCGCACAGTGAAGATGACTGGAAAACATCAACTTGTTATTGTTAGTTGACATTGTGCTAAGGTTGATGGGAAGTAGAGTTTATAAATTGCCTTGTCTATGCATTGATTTTGCAGTCTGCTGAATTTCAGGGTTGAATCTCTTATTACAAACTATTCATTATTTACATTTGAAGCTTTTCATTTTTTTCATCCTTTTAAAAAATACAGTATTGGCCAGGCGTGGTGGCGCACGCCTTTAATCCCAGCACTTGGGAGGCAGAGGTAGGAGGATCACTGTGGGTTCGAGGCCACCCTGAGACTACATAGTGAATTCCAGGTCAGCCTGGGCTAGAGTGAGACCCTACCTCAAAAAAAAAAAAAAAAATATATATATATACACACACACACACACACACACACACACACACACACACACACAGAGTATTGAACATAACTGTGATACACCCCATTAGAACTCTGTTTTCAGTATTCTACTGTCATTTTCTTAACTTTATATTTTGGATATTATAGGAAGATGATCATTCACTTCTTAAGAAAGGGGCTAGTTTTTTCTATTTAATGAAATTCATTTGTAATCTAGAATGATCTTCATGTTTTCAATAAATATACTTTCAAATAAGCATCCTTGAACATTTGCAGCACTCAACATGAAACTTCTGTTCATTTCTTGTTTTTTTTTTTTAATTTTATTTATTTATTTATTTGAGAGCGACAGACACAGAGAGAAAGACAGATAGAGGGACAGAGAGAATGGGCGCGCCAGGGCTTCCAGCCTCTGCAAACGAACTCCAGACGCGTGCGCCCCCTTGTGTATCTGGCTAACGTGGGATCTGGGGAACTGAGCCTCGAACCGGGATCCTTAGGCTTCACAGGCAAGCACTTAACCGCTAAGCCATCTCTCCAGCCCCCTTCTGTTCATTTCTAAGAAGAGTATCCTTGCCTGAAAGCAAGCCTGCTGCTTGAATGTTTTTGTTTTTATTTTTCAAGGTAGGGTCTCACTTTAGCTCAGGCTGGCCTGGAATTCACTCTGTAGTCTCAGTGTGGCCTCAAACTCATAGTGATCCTCCTACCTCTGTCTCCCGAGTGCTGGGAATAAAGGCGTGCGCCACCACGCCCAGCTTCTGCCCCTTGGATTTTGAGAGTGTGCTGTTGTCTGGTATAGATCATTAACTCTGAACTTTCCTCTCTCAGCATGATGATAGAGAAAGAATATCATCAAAGCAGCAATCCATGAGGGATGCAAAAAGTTGATTCTATTATGAGATGCATAGGCAGTTGAAACAGTAGAGGTTTCTAGAAATCTAGCCAGACCACTAAATAATTGCTTTCTTCTTTCAGGCCAGGGCACAAGCCCCAAGTTTTTATTCTCATAAACTGATGGTATGGGTTGGATTCAGTTGTGTTCAGGTGGGCTTTTAGGTTCAGAGTCAAGGGCAGGTGGTATAGGTAGAGTTCTTACCTAGCATTCTAGAGGCATCAGATCTCCAGCAGTACACACACGAAGTCATGGAGTTGTTAGGGTTTTGCATGTGTTGTGGTTCAACTCTCCAGGATCCATGTAAGCCAGATGCACAAAGGGGCACATGCATCTAGAGAGTTCTTTTGCAGTGGCTGGAGGTCCTGGCATGTCCATTCTCTCTCTCTCTCTCTCCCCTTCTTTCTCTCTCAAATAAATAAATAAAATATACCTTAAAAATCAAAAATGTAAAAATAATATAAGTATAATAATTTTAAGTCCTAATTACTTGTAATTCCACACTTAGCATGGCCAAAGTAGGTAAACTCTTTATGACATAAATAATTGAGGCCATATTTGTTAAGATGTCTTCAGACCTCCAAAATGTTAGGACACAGACAAGAACTGAAAGAGCCATAGGCTGTCAGTGTTTCCCAAGCATCACTAACGCATGGTTACCTGGGACTTTGTTTAAGGTACAAATTCCAAGTCATTGTCCTAGCAGTTTTTTGTTTGTTTGTTTGTTTGTTTTTATTTATTTGAGGGAGGCAGAGAGAGAGAATGAAAGAGAGAGGAAGAGAATGGGCGTGCCAGAGCTTCCAGCCACTGCAAACGAACTACAAACGCGTGCACCCCCTTGTGCATCTGGCTAATGTGGGTCCTGGGGAATGGAGCCTCGAACTGGAGTCCTTAGGCTTCACAGGCAAGCGCTTAACCACTAAGCTATCTCTCCAGCTCTGTCCTAGTGGTTTTGATCATGCCAGTCTGTGGGAAAACCCCAAGGCTTCTCTTTGAATGAGAAACTTAGTTGATGCTTGTACCTTCCAGGTTTGAAAATCAGTGAGTTATGTTAATGTTAAAGAGAGGGACTCTGTAAATCTGAGTTAATGTAAGAGACAAATGATTCTTATATTGAGTCCATTCTCCCAAGTTACAGATACTGCTTGTCAGTAGGTAATTTCTCTTTGATTTTAAAGTCACAAAGAGGGCTGGAGAGATGGCTTGGCAGTTAAGGCATTTGTCAGCAAAGCCAAAGGACCCAGGTTTGATTCCCCAGTACCCATGTAAAGCTGGATGCACAAGGTGGTGCAAGTGTCTAGAGTTTGTTTACAGTGGCTGGAGGCCTTGGTACACCCAATCTCTCTTCCTGTCTCCTCTCACTTTCTCTCTCATAACTAAATAAATAACATTTTTAAAGTCACAAAGAGCAATAAGAAAATCCTCAAATTTCTAAGCTCAAACAATTGTGCAGACAAGAAATTTTTCCAGATTCTATTTCATCACATATTTTCTACCCCAGACCTGTTCCACTGAAGGGAGGGTGTTCCTGGTCATTCATGTGGAAAGCAGGCAGGGAGACATGAGTCAGGAGCAGGCTTTTGAAATCGCTCCTGGTATTAACTTGGCAGATGCAAGGGAAGACTCTTCCAAGTTTAAAGGGCAGCTGGCAGGAGTGGAGGAAGCAGGAGACTGAGCCGTTTAGTAACACACTGTTTGATGGTCAAGATCAAGGGGCATGAAGTAAGAGTTGTGGGAAATGAGGGCAGCGATAGCATTGATAATTATAACCGCGTGGAACACATCTTCTAAGGATGGAGGAGTGTAAAGTCCCATGAGCTCCTCATCCTGAGAGCTTGAGCAGCATTGGTGGGATCATTTCACTTTCAGAGCCAGAGTCCCCAAGGGTCACGTGCTGTAGAAGGCTTTCTGAGCTGTGGTGTGAGGTTGGATGAGTGTCGGGAAGAATAGAGGAGGACTAGCAAGTGTGGGTGGAGACCTCGGGCACATACCAGCACAAGTAAAGTGGGGGAGAAAAGACGACCAGCCAGCGTGGGGAGCATTGTGGAGTGAGGATGACGGAGGTAAGGAAGGGCTTTTTCTTGTTAGCAAAGAGAAGGCGCACTAGCATATGCCAAGTCAAATCGATGGCTCAGCACAGAATAAGCAGGAGCTGCCGTACCTCTCAAAGATGGCTTATAGGTCACACACTGATCATGATAGTTTGAACCACAACTTCTGTGATAAGCGTAATACTTAAAAAAAAAACAAACAAAACTTTATTTAAGAGATAGAGAGAAAGCAGCAGAGAGAGGGAGAGAGAGAATGGGCGCACCAGGGTCTCCAGTCACTGCAGATGCATGCACCCCCTTGTGCATCTGGCTTACATGGGTCCTGGGGAATCCAACCTGGGTCCGTTGGCTTTGCAGGTAAGCACCTTAACCGCTAAGCCATCTTTCCAGTCCAAGCATAATACTTTTTAAAAGTCTACACTGGGGAAGGGGGAGGCATGCAATCAAGAATGCGCACACGTATACACGTGTGTGTGTTGAATGCACATGTGTGGGCAGATGCATACCTCCCATGCGCATGCATGCAGAGGCCAGAGGAAATGTCAGGTGGCCTTCTCTTCTCACTAGTCAGTGTATTTGGGATGTGGTCTCTCTCCCTCATCCCAGAGCTGCTGTTGGTCAGCAGTCATCAAGTCCCAGCAGTTCTCCAGATTCCACCCCCTTTAAACTGGGGTCTCAGACTGTGTGGCCATGCCTAGCTTTGCACGAGGGCACTCAGGAGTCAAACTTCACAGTCTCCAGCCTGAGAGACATTCGTGCTAAGTGGCAAGGGCTCTTCACCACTGAGACGTCTCCCCAGCCTTTTAGAACGTTTTTTTAAAAATTAAACCTTTCCTAAGATGTTGACCTGTAGGTTTTGTCCTCAAGATTATAGTAGAGAAAGTATTATAAGTCAAGAAAAGCAGCATCCACTCAGACATTCCAGTATCCCAGTGTCCCTTCAGACTTGTTCCTCCCAAAAGTTACTACTGTCTGATAGCTTGTCTTTCAAGATACACTTTATTTTTATAATTAGCATATGATGCTAGGTGTTACCCACACACACATATACACACACACTTTTGGTAAAGAATTAAGCCAAAATGATGTTCTAAGAACATTTAATTAGCACAGGCTCACAGTGCCACTTGATCACCTGAAATAAATGTTGTTTACTCATAGGCTTTTTAATACATGAGGACTTCTATAATTAGAATTCAAAACATGTCCCAGAAATAATACTGGAGAAAATATTATAGTATTGAATATTACTGACTTGAATGTAGGAAATAATTTTGAAATTTAAAAAGTTACACCCATAACAAAATGTGCCATCATATAATGTTTATTTTTTTGCAAGTAGAGGGAGAATGGGTGCACCAGAGTCTCTTGCCACTGCAAACAAACTCCAGATGCATGCACCACTTTGTGTGCATCTAGCATTAGATGGGCACTGGGGAGTCACACCCAGGCCATCAGACTTTGTAAGCAAGTGCCTTTAACTGCTGAGTCATCTCTCCAGCCCATAATACCTATTTTTTTAAAAATATATTTTTATTTACTTATTTGCAAACAAAAGAGAAAGAGAATGAGTGGGTGTTCCAGGGCCTCCAACCAATGCAAATAAACCCCAGACACTTGTACCACTATGTATCTGGCATCTGTCTTTACATGGGTACTGGGGAATTGAGCTGGAATCATCAGGCTTTGCAGGTGCCTAAACCACTGAGCCATCTCTCCAGCCCACATGACACCTATTTTTAAGAGCATAGTATTTAAGAGCATTGTGTTAAATATACCCATACTGTTGTGCATCCATTCTTCTATAAGTTTTTTTTTCTTTTGTGCAGTACTGAAACTCTGTATCCATTAAACAACTCCCACTTTCTTTTTCCTCTCAACTTCTCGTACCCTCCATTCTACTTCCTACGTGTATGACTTTGACGACTTTTAAATATTTCATATAGATGACATCATACAGCATTTGTCTTTCTGTGACTGGCTTACTTCACTTTTGGTAATATTGAAGTTTAAATATATTGTTTCATATGTCAAATTTTCCTCCCTTTCAGATGGGCATGGTGGCGTGCGCCTTTAATCCCAGCACTGTGGAGGCGGAGGTAGGAGGATCACCATGAGCTTTAGGCCAGCCTGAGACTCCATAGTGAATTCCACGTCAGCCTGGGCTAGAGTGAGACCTACATTAAGGGGGATGGAGAGATGGCCCATGGTTAAGGCACTTGCCTGTGACACCTAAGGACTCCTGTTTGACTCTCCATGTCCCATGTTAGCCAGATGTACATAACACAAGCATGCAAGATCATACATGTGCATAAGAGGGCAAGTTTGATTGCAGTGGCTGGAGGCCCTGGCGTGCCAGTTCTCTCTCACACTCTCACATAAAAAGGGGGGGCAGATTGTTGGGCTTGCCTCAAAAAAAAAAAAAAAAGATTTGGGCTGGAGAGATGACTCAGTGGTTAAGGTGCTTGTCTGCAAAGCCTAACTATTGGGGTTCTGTTCCCCAGTACCAATGTAAAGCCAGATGCACAAAGTGGTGCATGCATTTGGAGTTCCTTTGTAGTGGCTAGTGTTCCTGGCATGTCCATTCTGTCTGTCTGTCTCTCTTTTATCTCTTTCTGCTTGCAAATAAATATTTTTTTAAGAAACAAAAGAAAAATATTGGCAGCTTAAAATTTGCCTTCCCCTTTGGCATGCCAGGGCCCTGGGGTGAGTAAGGAGGTGAGAGTTGAGAGTGTACTGTCCTATGATTCAGTAGTGATGTTTAGCACATGCAATATTGACCTTACCCACTGGCTTTAGACCCTAATCCCATGGGGTGTGACTGTCCCCTTAGATAAATCATAAAGTTACTGGCCTGAACATTTTCTTTCTTGTGCCCCTGTTTAGTCAGAAAACAGCGTTTTCCCATGTGAGCAAATGCAAGCTAGTTTAATTTTCCTCCTGGCTTACTTTGAATCCTGGTCCTTCACTAACCTTCCTGTTCTCCATAAAGAGCACCACCATCCACCCAGTTTTCAAGAGGAAATGTGGAGGACACGTTTTCATCCCTACCTTCTCTCTGGCTTGGTTTCTAACCAGTCCACCAGCATCCTCTGTTCCGTGCTCCTGACCTCTACGCTTCCATTCCTGTCTCAGCCATCCTCGTGTTTTTTGTTTTTTTTTTTTTAATTTTATTTATTTATTTATTTGAGAGCGACAGACACAGAGAGAAAGACAGATAGAGGGACAGAGAGAATGGGCGCGCCAGGGCTTCCAGCCTCTGCAAACGAACTCCAGACGCGTGTGCCCCCTTGTGCATCTGGCTAACGTGGGATCTGGGGAACTGAGCCTCGAACCGGGGTCCTTAGGCTTCATAGGCAAGCGCTTAACCGCTAAGCCATCTCTCCAGCCCCATCCTCGTGTTTTTCTTGGAAGACTGCATTTGTCTCACGTCTGGTCTCTGCTTAGTCTCTTGCACTTCAGTCATTTTGCTGTATAGGGCAGAAGGGTCTTTGTAAAACAGATGAGATAAACTTAATTTACTGCTTTAAACCTTTGGTCATTTATCATCACACATAAAATAATCTAACTTTCTCAACACGGTTTGTAAACCCGAGGCCTGAGCCAGCCTGCGGCTCCAGCTTCGCGGTATGCACGCAGCTGTCGTTTGGCTACTCAGCCCTAACCCGCGTGCCTCCGCTGTGTCTGGGCCTCTCCACCCCAGGCCCTTAATACCTGTAGTTCCTTCTGCTTCCGTAGCCGGGAGCTGAGACGGGCATGAACCCTACTAAGTGTCATCTCCTGAAAGTAGAGAAAAGGACTGCAGTACTTAGAGCGGAGGTTCTCACCCAGAGGCCATTTCCCCACTGGCAGCATCCGGAGATCATTGGTGGTCACAGTCGGTGGTGTGTTGCCGGTACCTCCCTGTTGCTGGACCAACAGCCAACCAGAAGCAGCTTGTGAAAGGAAAGGGCTATTCCAGGCTGACAGGTCCTGGGGGAAGCTTCACCGCGGCAGAGAGAGAAGGCTCACCTCGTCACACACCCACAGCAGAGAGACAACAGCTGGCACCCGCAAGCGGGAGCTGACTGGACACACATCTTAGAGCTGGACTCATGGTCCACCACCCGCCCCACGCACACCTCCTCCAGCAGGCTCCTCCACGGAGGACTAAGTAGGAAACTTAGTCAAAAACACCTGAGGCTATGGGGCCATGGACATTCCAGCCAGCACAGGTATGTGTCAGCGTGCAGTCCATAGAGGCCCCGGCTGGTGGGCATGCTGTAATGCACGAGGCATCCCCACAACAGGGAATTATCTGCCCTTGAATGTGAGTGCGGCTGAGGCTGGGAAGAGTTGAGGTGGGTAGGGGGAGTCAGTCTTAACAGCTCTGCTGGGCCCTCAACTCTGGCGCATTGCCTGCAAAGCTCACTTACCTACGAGGAAAATGAGTCCTCAGAAGATGACTTTCGCATCCTAAGAGACTGCATTAGCCCATCAGAGGCCCTGTCACACATGTATGAACCAAGGTTCCCCTAAGAGGAAGCCTCTTGCTCGCTTCCTCATAGTATCAGCTGAGCTCAGTCAGTGCGCTTGTCATTCCAGTGATAAGTGACTGACTCACTGGTTGCCACAGTCTAAGGGCATCCCTTTGAGTCAGGCCAGAAATCCCTTCCTTGCTCTTCTTGCCCCTTCAGTGTGTCTGAGTAAACAAGTGTTTCAAGATTCTTCCTCTAGGGCTGGAGAAATGGCTCAGAAGTTAAGGTGCTTACCTGCAAAACCAAAGGACCATGGTTCAATTCCCTAGGACCCACGTAAGCCAAATGCAGAAAGTGGTCCATGCATCTGGAGTTTGTTTGCAGTGGTTGGAGGCCCTGGCATACCCATTCTCTCATTCCCTTCCTCTCTCTCAAATAAATTAATAACTAATTTTTAAAAATAAAAATAAATATTTTTCTTCTAGGGCTGGAAAGATGGATCAGTGGTTAAAGGGGCTTGCTTGCAAGACCTGCTTTCCTGGGTTCAATTTCTAATATACATGTAAAGCAAGCTTTACAAAGTACACATGCATCTGGAGGTCATTTGCAGTGGCAGGAGGCCCTGGCATTCCAGTCTCTCTTCTCCTCTCCTCCTTCCCTCCCTCCACCCCTTTCCTTTTCCCTCTTTGTCCTCTCGCAAATAAATTTTAAAAAATATTTAAAGATTCTTTCTCTTAGAAAGATAATGGATGCATGCACACATATTGGTAACCTAAAAATAGACTATGATATAAGAACATAAGCCTGTACAATATAAATATATACATAGGGAAGACATTGCTTCCTTTGTATAAAATAAATGCAAACTGGTCACATTCACCCAGGAAATGATCCAAGTAGAACCTAAAAGTATTTGTTAAAGTGATATCTGATTTGGGTTATTTGGGAAACACTTAAAATGTGAGTGCACTTACTAACCCTATTTTAAAGTTTGCCTCTTTGCTGCAGAGCGTGAGGTGCCATAAATTGCCTGGCAAAATTAAAACCACACCTGGGAACATCATCCATTGATAAGAAAGACTAATTTTTTTTTTTTTAAAGAGTAATCACCAAACACTTTTCACATCAACTACTTTTTAGACTACATGGTACCCTTTGGGCATTGTCTTACTAGCTTCACATAAAGATAAGGAAAGTAAGGCTCAAAAAAGCTAAATAACTTCTGAAGGTCATCAACCTAGTCTGGGACCTGACAGCTGTCCAGGGCATCTCACATCAGTATTCCTTCCATTTTAGGCTGGTTGATGCTATGTTGTGAAGGATTGTACCATGCATAACCTAACAACACCTACTAGATACTGGTAGTGCCTACTTTTAGGTTGTGACAACCAGAAATGTTCTAGATGTTGTCAGATGGCCCATGGGTAAAGTCTTCCTGGCTTTAGGGCCACTGATTGAATGCCAGAAGTTTCTCAATAATGAATGGTGGCAACCAAGAGGAATGTCCTCTTGCCCTGTGCATTCTGTCCCAGTAATGGGCTGGGTGGCTCATTTGTAGTCAGAAACCCATAGTAACTCTGAACCTTCCCAAACATAACCCTCAGTGCCTTCCAGCAATATAGTAGAAGAGGCTTACATTTGGTGAGTGGGTGGTAACTAAGTGTCTTTGTTTCATTCATCTGTCCATTCAACAAATAACTAGCTCGAAGAAGAATAGCTTCAGAGCTTGACACTGCCTTAGAAGAGTATGAGCTTCCTCGTGTTGCATGAAACTTTTCCTCTGGGAGATGCGAGCTCAGGTCTGTTCACCCCAGATAGGGCACAGGCGGCAGACCAAAGTATGATCATCCCAAAACCAGTTTTGGTGAACCGTCGAGTTTGCTAGGGTTACTTACAGAGCATGGAGGCCCCAAAGCAGCCATGTCACCAAGAACCCCAGCATGGTTGAGGACCTTCCCACAGCGACTTACACGGAGCTCCCAGTCCCCGGATCGTTTCCCCTCTATATATTCCATCTCCCCTTGAGGCCACGAGACCGCGTGCATCATTGCATACTGCTAGCACTGGGGCACCCTGATGGCCTTCCCACACCCTTCCTTCTCTGGGAGAACGTAGGCAGGCCCAGTCTCAGTGGTCACTCATGAGTGGTC
The DNA here is from genome assembly GCF_020740685.1 of Jaculus jaculus. Lineage (NCBI taxonomy): Eukaryota > Metazoa > Chordata > Mammalia > Rodentia > Dipodidae > Jaculus > Jaculus jaculus. The sequence goes on from NC_059119.1 coordinate 49,927,286, forward strand.
CCAACTCCTCAAAAAGGGTGTGAGGTCATGAATTCTTGTAAATAACTTGGCCCGTCACACAAGCATATTCCAGTGCTGAGGTCTCGGTCATCTTGCCTTATCACACCTGAACATTTGTAGGGTAGGGCATTTTTGTTGTTGATGCTTTTAGTTGTGGTTTTTTTTTTTCTATTTGCGTATGTGTATATAAATAGCATTTTGATCTTTTTCTTCCCTCAATTGTTCTCTCTTCTCCCCCTCCCATTAGCACCTTTCTTTTTCCCCATCAGTAGTCATCTTACTTTATGCCTTTTTTTTTTTTTTGGTTGCATTCGTTTTGGTTTTTTTTTGTTGTTGTTGTTATGAGAGAGAGGGAATTGGCATGCCTGGGCCTCCATCCACTGCAATCAAACTCCAGATGCATGTTCCACTTTGTGCACATGCATCACCTTGTGTGTCTGGCTTACATGGGATCTGGGGAGTCACATATGGGTCTTTAGGCTTCATGGGCAAGCACCTTAACTGCTAAGCCATCTCTCCTCCCCCACCTTTTTCTAAACCCACAGCATTAAATTAGGGCTTTTTGCATGGTCATGGGTGGAAGGTTATTCACTCTGTAGTGGGCAACTTACCAGTGGCTACACCACAGATGCACCTGGTTCCCGTCTACCAGAAACCACTGGCTTACTCTGGAAGGTCTGGGGTCTCCTGTATCCTTCCCCCATCAATGTTGAAGTATTGATAGGCTTAGTTTTGTGCAGGAAACCACAGCTTCTGTAAGTTCATGAGTATAACAGCCGTGTCGTAGCCACAAAAGTACATTTCTTTTTTTTTTTATTTTTATTTATTTATTTATTTGAGAGAGTGAGAGAGAGAGAGAATGGGTGTACTAGGTCCTCCAGCCACTGCAAAAGAACTCCAGATGCATGTGCCCCCTGTGCATCTGGCTTACGTGGGCCCTGGGGAATCAAACCGACGTCCTTTGGCTTTGCTGGCAGATGCCTTAACCACTAAGCCATCTCTTCAGCCCAAGACACATTCGTTTTGAAAAAGAGAAGCAATCAGGGTTCATGGTAGAAGGGTAGTGAAATCAAGCAGTGAATTGGGAAAAAATGTCAACTCATGTCTTTCTTTCCAACTAGACAGGGTTAAATCAAAAACAACCACATGTGGTAAGGGCGGTGTGAATACACAGATAAGCAAAGAGTTCACATTGCACCAGGAAACAATATCCACTGACACTGGGCTTCCTAACTCATTCTCTGCTTGTCCATCTATGCACCCACACCGTCCTTTCCCCATTAGTTTTTTTTTTCACAATTTTTATTAACATTTTCCATGATTATAAAAAATATCCCATGGTAATAACAAAAGCACATTTTTCTGTCCACCTTCCCAGCCTTCAGCTCTGACATTCTCTCCCCTGCCCCCTCCCCACACACAAGGTTCCCTGTGCTTTGGAGAGGCTGCTTTTCATGTTCTGTGTGAAGCTGAGCACATAGTTGTCACTCTTAGCAGTTCAGCCAGCTATGCATCTCTGTATTGACTATTGCCCAGTGTAGAAAGAAACCTCTGTGATCCAGGCCTCAAGCAGTAGTAATCTACAGAAATAAATATAAGTATTTAGAAGGCACTTTGACCTGCTATCTATTTAGCATTGCCACCGTAGTAAGTTCCCTGTTTTATTTTATTTTATGTTTTGAGGTAGGGTCTCACTCTAGCTCAGGCTGACCTGGAATTCACTCTGTAGTCCCAGGGTGGCCTTGAACTCACGGCGATCCTCCTACCTCTGCCTCCCAAGTGCTGGGATTAAAAGTGTGCACCACCACGCCCGGCTCCCTGTTGTTTCTTGAGGCAGGGTCTCAATATGTAGCCCAGGCAGGCCTCGATCTCTTGAGTCCTTCCGCCTCCCAAATGCAGGCAGTCTTGCTATTTACTTTCACAGTTCACCGTTTCCTTGGGAATACCAGTTATCTCGGCCCACATGGTAATTGCCTCAAATTTAAATGAAATCAACAAACTTTTGCACTCTGGGAACACTATGAGAGATAAAACCGTATAGTTTACATAAAAAGATAAAAAGCAACCAAGGCAACATTTGTTAGGTGCCAAAGGAGTGGTTCAGATAGTAAATGGTGTGGGATGAGAGAATGGGGAGAAACGGCCATGACCTGGAGTTGTCGGGGAGAAATTCACAGAGCAAGTTAATAAGCTGAGCCCTAATGGAAAAAGTAAAATAATAGGAAGTCTTTAAAATAGAGAATTACATTTTAATGAATTCATGCAGCATGCCCTATAAAAAGTGCCTTTTAGATAGATGGTTACTGTAATATTGTCTGGGTCTTGTCATGGGATATGCCTAGTAACAGATACGAAATCTAGTTTGAGGCCCATGTGTGCTGATGGTCCAGAGTTCATTGTCAGCTCAGCCACGAAAACTCATGAATGAAAGGGTTTTGATCTCTTGGAGATCAGAGGAGAGTCGTAGGGATTAATTTCACTGGCCCTTCATTTCGTTGAGACCTCATGGAATTACAGTTCCCTGAACAAAGGTGACCTCTGAGGAGGGAGGCTGCGCTCAGGGTCTGGAGCCGCCGACGTGGACGGCTTTGGGCAGACCCGTGGGAGGTACGGTTATCAGTAAAAGGGTTCTCGAGGCCTTCACCTGAGACATTGCCTGCTTTATTCCACAAGCCCCAGCCAGCCAAGAGACTCACAATTCCGCACAGATGAATGCAGCAGATGTTTCTGGTCATCGCTGCTGGAGGTGCTGAGTGGCAAATGAACAAACAAACTGGGAGTGGAGGAGGGGAAGCCACCCAAATCTCCATTCCTAGGGCCTTAGAGAAATCTTATTTTCCCTTCCTCCATGTGAAAATATAAACAGTCACTTTATAAACAGTTGTCACTTTTTGACTTTTAAAGAGTCACAGTCTTTTCCTTTTGTTTACTTTGATGGCCTTTGAAATAAGCTGTAACTGAGAGTGAAAAACATGCCATATTCATTTTTCAAAAAGAGAAACGGGTCTGTTAGCACCGTGCGTGGGAAGCCAGCAGACTCCCGAGGCTGACTCCCGCAGGCGCCGGCGGGCGGGGCTGCAGGGCAGTGCCCACTCCGTGTGCCTCGACCCCCTCTTCGAGTAGCCTAGGTAACGCGCCTGGCCAGCCTGAAAGACCAGAGACTGGGTGCCACTGTTTTCTGAGATTCAAAGTTTTTTTTGTTTTGAGGTAGGGTCTCACCGTAGCCCAGGCTGACCTGGAATTCACTATGTAGTCTCAGGATAGCCTCGAACTCACGGCGACCCTCCTACCTCTGCCTCCTGAGTGCTGGGATTAAATAGGTGTGTGCCACCATGCCCAGCTCCAACTTTTTTTTTACAAGAATATATACATAGCTTATTTAAAACAAGTAAGGTGTAAATTAACACAGCATCTTTACATTTCTTTTGGCCTTGCTTGCTAGAGATATTGGGGTGCCACTGTAAGCCTCAGAAACACTGCTGTCTCTCCCTCAGTGACTCAGGAAATGGTCTGCTCCTTTCAGCCCCACTGGTCAGAGGATGCGAACACAAGTCCATTGTGGTGGCACACAGCGAACCGTAACACTCGGGAGGCTGAACTGACTGTTGACTGCCGTGGGAGGGTGCATGGAAGAGCCTTGGGAATATCTCAGGATGCTCTCAGTTCTGATGATTTGAAAAGTTCCTTTTGATTTTCATTGTGATTCCAAAAGTAAGGTGCTCTTCCTTTATGGTGATAGGCCCATACTATATCTTGGTTGTGGAGACAGTTACACAAATCCACACATGGGATTAAAGTTGGCCTCCATATATTCAATTGCATATAAAAGATTAAAATTGATTAAGGCACGTGGTTAAGAATAATATGAATTTTCTGGCTTTTATTTTGATTAAGACAGGGTTTTATGTAGCTGGAGCTGGGCCTGAACATGCTAGGTATCTAAGGGTGGCCCAGGACTCCTGATTCTTCAGCCTCCACCTCCCAAGTGCTGGGGTTGGACATACACACTGCTGTGCCCAGCTTACTCGACCGTCTGAGAGGAGTCTGCGGTTACATCGTTGCTGGGGGGGGAAGCTGAGCAAAAGGTACATGAACCACTATTTTGAAAAGTAAAATGAATTGGTAATTATTTCAAAAGACAAAGCTTAAAAACAGTAGCTCATTCTTATTCTTAGGCTTTATGAATTGAACAAATTTACTACATTCAATATAAAAATCCAACCCCTATTCTTAGTATTTTATTCAAGTGAAAATACGATCACAGTATGTTTATAGCTTCCTTCTTCACTTAACAATGTGACTTAGAGATGTTTTTAGTTAAGTCCATATAAACCCACAATTCTTTTTAATTACCATACAGTTTGGTTGTACTTAAAGGAATACCCCATCATTTTTTCAACCACCCTGGATTGGTCATTTCTACATTTTCCTGTTGGTCTGTGGCCACAGCACCTTGGGCGTGCCTGATCTCATCTGTTTTTACTGTCAGGAACAACACTGGTAAACATCAGCCCCGAACATCTGTATCTTTGCCCACACCTGGAAGTGTGGCTGCAAGTTAAACTCCTAGAAGTGAGCATTGTGAGACTGAAGAAAGTACATGGCTTCCATTTTGATACCAACTGCTAAACTGGCAGAACTGTTTTCCTAGCTCCATGGGTCACCATTGTAATGGGAAATACATTGTGTGTATAACAGTATCGTCTGCTGGTTGCCATCCAAAAATGCTATGACAATTTATAATTCAGTGATGAAGTAGAATGCTTATTTTCTTAGCCAACTATTAACTGAGTCTTAACCTCTTCAAAAAAAATTATATGCCAAATTCTTGTTGTTGCAAATACTTTGGGAAGTAAGGTGAATTGGGAAGGGCAGCAGAGAAGTAAAATTACATGCATACATATCACATATACATACACACATATGTGTGTGACATTACTTTGAATGCTAACTAAAAAATACAATTTAAAAGGAAAAATTAAATTGCTACATTGTAATTCTTGCTGGGCATGGTGGGGGCACGCCTTTAATCCCAGCACTCAGGGAGGCAGAGGTAGGAGGATCACCGTGAGTTTGAGGTCAGCCTAAGATTACATAGTGAGTTCCAGGTCAGTCTTGGCTAGAGCAAGACCTTACCTGTGGGGGGGGGGGGAATATATATATATATATATATATATATATATATATATATATATATATACATACATACATACACACACACATACATACATACATATATAAGCATGCATATATATGCATATATATATGCATATATATATATGTTCTTGAAGCCACAATGAAATGAAATAATTTCTTATATGTTTATTGACTATTTGCATTTCATCTGTGAGTTGTTTGTTTATAGTCCTTGCTAAATATTTGCAATTCTCAAGGTGCGTGCCAAAGAAAGCATATTTAAAAATTTCAGGGGATACACAGTGATATTTGCCATCAGACAGACTTCATGTGAAATAATAGCTCAATGTAGCTTATATTAGTTTATAGCATATTTCATTTGATGATGTTATATCTTTGTAAAATTGAGTCCTTGATAGTTGCTGTGAAAGAGAGTAAGTGCCACAAGAAATACACTTAGAACAGAAATAAGAGTGGTAGAGTCCAGTGACTCCAAGACTTGGGAAGTTATGGGAACATACATTCCATTAGTGAGTATTGTGGTTAAGAATGAAGTAATGCACAGACATTCTTTAAACTTAGCTGTATGATTTTGCAAACAGCCATGGTATTTATGTTAGGGCATAAATACTAATTGGATTGTTTTAACCTACCCACTTAATACCTTAGAACTATTAGGAATTTCCTTTGGTCTAGAGGGCACCATGGAAACATGATTGAGGTACTGAAGATGCTGTGACTTAAGCTAGTTTGAGAATCCATGCCATTTTTAATTCAACTGCTGTCAGTTGTGTTGTTAAGAGAGGACCTGGAAAATATTTTGCTCTGGTTTAGCCTACTTTTTTTTTGTTTTTCAAGGTAGGGTTTTGCTCTAGCCCAGCCCAACCTAGAATTCACTCTGTAGTCTCAGGCTGACCTGAATTCATAGTGATCCTCCTAAGTCTGCCTCCCAAATGCTGAGTTAAAGGCACTTGCTTAAAAATCCTGCTGGCCTGGGGTTTGATTCCTCAGTACCCACATGAAGCCAGACGTACCCATACTCACTCACTTTCTGACTCTTAAGTAAACATACATGTATATAAAGGATTAAAAGAGAGAGGCTTAAACAGAAATTTATTTTACAAACATGCTATGTATAATTAAAATTTTTTATACATGACTTTACAGAAATGAAAGTTGGTGGGCCTGGAGAGATGCTTTAGCATTTATGGGACTTGCCTGCAAGGCCAAAGGACTCATGTTCAACTCTCCAGGTCCCACATAAGCCAGACTCACAATGTAACACAAGGTCACACATGCATGCAAAATGGCACATCCGTTGGAGTTCAGCTATAGTGGCTGAAGGCCTGGTGCACCAATTCTCGCTCTCTCTTTGATAAAAAAGAATTTTTTTAAATGAAAATTGGGAAAAAAAAGAAGTGATAGAACTTCTTTAGTTATAACAGGTATTTTGTCAGTGTTTAGCAAACTTTACATTTTTGTGTGCAAACCATTTTTTCTCTGTTGGATCAAGATTGATTATACATCACTTTTAATATTACATTTTTTTTTTATTTGAGAGAGGAAAAAAGAGGCAGAGAGAGACAGAGAGAATGAGCACTCCAGGGCTACCAGTCACTGCAAATAAACTCCAGATGCATGTACTACCTTGTGCATCTGGCTTAGGTGGGTCCTAGGTAATTGAACCTAGGTCCTTTGGCTTTGCTGGCAAGTGCCTTAAACCACTAAACCATTTCTCCAGCTGATACATCACTTAAAAAAAAAAAAAAAACCTTCTTTTAAATTTATTTATTTGAGAGAGGAAAAGGAGGAGAGAGTGAGAGGAAAATGGGCATACCAGGGCCTCAAGACAATACAAATGAACTCCAGGTGCATGCGCCACCTTGTGCAACTTGCTCACATCAGTACTGGAGAATTGAACCTGGGTCCTTAGGCTTTGCAGGCAAAGGCCTTAACCACTAAGCAATCTCTCCAGCCCAGTTTACATATTCCTTATTTTTATTTTTATTTATTTATGTTTTTTCGAGGTAGGATCTCACTGTAGCTCAGACTGACCTGAAATTCAGTTTGTCTCAGGGTGGCCCCGAACTCATTGTGATCCTCCTTCCTCTGCCTCCCGAGTGCTGGGACTAAAGGCATGTGCCACCATACCCAACTTATACAATACTTTTTGTTGTTGTTGTTCATTTTTTATTAATTTATTTGAGAGTGATAGAGAGAGAGAAAGAGACAGAGAGAGAGATTGAGAATGGGCGCGCCAGGGCTTCCAGCCACTGCAAACGAACTCCAGACGCATGCACCCCCATGTGCATCTGGCTAACGTGGGACCTGGGGAACCGAGCCTTGAACTGGGGTCCTTAGGCTTCACAGGCAAGCGCTTAACCGCTAAGCCATCTCTCCAGCCCATTTTATATACAATACTTTTTAAACCTTACCTTTTCCTAAAAGCTCAGGGCCCTTGGAGACTCCTGATTGCAATGTAAAATTTGGAGTGCTGTACCAAGGTGGTTTCAAAAGGAATGTCTGGTCACTGTCATTTCCCCACCTTCGCTGAGTGGGAAGAGACTGGAGAGGTGGCTTTTAGTATCCCAGCTGTTGTTGCAAACTGAAGTTCTCCTGCCACCTGTCATAAAGGATCGGGTGATAGAATTCCAAATCAGTACTGAATATTCTCCTCTCCAGAAGAAACTCCATGTCCTTAGAGTCCCAGGGAACTCTGAAGAACAAAACACAGTGCTTTGCTTCAAAGAGTTCTATTCTTCTAAGGGTACTGTCATGAAAAGGGTCTGGGTTCAACCCCCAGCCCCACCCACAACGTTAAAGCGTTCACAACTATGATGAAATGAGCCACCAGAGCACGAAGGAGGAAATGAGAGTCTCGGGCAGGTGGGTCACAGTGGATGCAACTCAGAAGGCTTGGTAAGTGAGGTTGGAGCAGGGAGGGCACCATGGAGCTCTGGGGGTTAGGTTCGAGACGAGAGGAAGAAATCTGAGGACCATCCTGGACAGTTGTCAAGAACGGGAACCCATCCTTAGAGTAGAGGAGGGCAGGGGAGGGAAGAAGGCCTGGGAGCAGTCATTCGTGAGCTGGGGCAGTAGGAGTTCAAACGGGAAAGCCACATTGAGCTGTCTGTGTCCAGCATGTTCTTGAAGAAGCTGAAAGTCTTTGATGGATTTTGAATATAAGAGTGATTCCCTCAGAGCTTGGATTTTAAAAGCTTTCTGACTGCTAGATGTAACATTAGGTATTGGAGGGAGAGTATTACAGTTGGGTTATTTTCATCATCTAGGTACGGTCTTTAGGCTTCTGACCAGGACAGTGGAATGTTCCAGAAAAGAAGGAAAGGTGCAACACAAAGTGGATTTTTACGCATCACACAGACCTGGTGTGTCTTCTTATGTTTTAGTCCTTCAGTCTATCTGTGGTCCGCTTCCCATGACTCTCCCCAAGTGAGTCAGGTAGGAGGTCATTGTGCTGTAATTAGTGCTCCGTCCTGGTGGCAGCAGCACCCTTCAAGAACTTTCCAAGAGCCTCCCGGGGCTGTGTTCTCATCTCAGACACAAGGAGAGAGTTGAGGACACGGCCACTTTAAATGCTCCTAGCCTGCAGTCTGTGGGGTGATTGTGGGCACATGGCCACTGAGCCCTTGATGTAGTAGATGACCTGTCTCAGGAGCCCAGGTGTCCTTTAGTCTCTGCCTCTAGAACACACTGACTCCCAGCCCAGGACAGTTGTACTGTCGACAAGACAGTTCATGGAGCTGTCTGTACCCAGGACATAAGCAGGTTCAGCGTGTGCCCAACAAGCTCAAACAACAAGAGGGGTGCTCCTGAGAATCCTGTGGTCTACCTCGGGTTCCGGTTAATATGCCTCAAGCAGAAAAGAGATCCCGCAACCCTCACTGCAATGTTCGGAGCTGACATAGAAGTTGGAGAGCTTTTCTTCCTTGCTTTCCCATCGCCTCTCCTACACACATGTAAACCCAACCTGCCTGTTAAATGTTTGCTGTACCCGCTTCCCAGCAGTTGTGATGAGGCATGTTTCTGTGAATCAGAAAGTTTAGATTCTTCCCTTAGCCATCCCCCTCCCCACCCCCCTTTTCAGTCTGACTTAAAGCCATAAAATACTTCTGCCTGCCTGCCTGCCTTTAGTTCTGTTTGTCTGAATCAAGTCGACAGGATAAATATTCACATTCCCAGCTACAGGCTGAAACAATGTTTGCCTGTTCTGCCCAGTGAGTCGAGAAGAGAAGGGAGCCTGACATCACCCTATACTGTACATTCCCGGCATAGGTCATTTATTTAAGTCCCTGAAAAAATACAGATGTTTTACCAGCCGAAAGAAAATCCTGTGTAAACATGGAGCTTGGAAAAAGGCAGCACTGGCTTAGCTTTGGTGGGGGGAGGGGTGGAGCTGGACTGAGGGAAGCCGGCAGAATAGCAGAGAGAAAAGTCTTATTCTGGCCTGAATGTGATAGAACCATGAGTATTCTCCCAGTCTGCATGTGGCAAAAAGGGAAAAGATAGGACTCATCTTTAAGAAAATCCACTGGCAAAAGGTTATGGGCTGGAGAGATGGATGAGCAGTTAAGGTGCTTGCCTGCAAAGCCAAAGGACCCAGGTTCCATTCTCCAGGTCCCATGTAAGCCAGATGCACAATATGGCATATGCGTCCAGAGTTTGTTTGCAGTGGCCTGGAGGCATGCCTGTTTTCATATGCGTGCTTTCTCTCTCTCTCTTTCTCTCTCTCTCTCTCTCTCTCTTTCTCTCTTTCTCTCTCTCTCTCACTCTCTTAAAAAAAAAAAAAAACAAGGCATAGGTTAGTTGATTCTCAGCATTTAGGATGGCTAATGGCTACAATATATTCACCCCTGTTACGTCTGGACTTTGAAGCGAGCATCTCTTTTCTTACTGGACTTGGCCTTTTTCATGGCCTGCCTAACCTTGGCCTGTTATTGCTGGATCCTGCTGGCTTCTAGAGCTCAGCTGTTGTTGACTTTAAAAGGGGAAACTTGCCTGGAAGCCATGCTTGGTGAAGAGGAAAACCCATCTCAGCATTGCATTCCCAAACAACCATCTATCATCCTGATCTTGTCTAACACAAGTCACTATTTTAGGCCAGCAGCATAAACCAGACATATTTTACTGCTGCAGTGCGAGTTTTTTTCAGGAAACTACTTCATGGCTTTTTTAGGCCCATGGCATTTATTCAGAGAGCATTGCATTTGTGCTATGGAGTTGCTTTTAAGATTTTGAGCTTCCCAAATGGACCCCATGCTTTGTACAGATGCCTGAGCCCCCTCCCACCCACCAGTGTCTTTATGTTTGACATGGGGATGGGTGGGCCAGCAGCTGCTGCCAGGTTCCTGGTATGGAGTTTCATTAAGGCTTGGGTCTTCAGGGCAAGAAATGCAACGCTTCCCAGCCCCTTCTGCAGTACAGTCCCTTAAGGGACCGTCCCTTCCCAGTGTGAGACGGATGGGCCCAAGCCCGAGGTGGTCACGGCTGCTGCTGCTGCGTGAGCTTTCTCCCGTCTTCGGCTGTTAATGGCATCTCTGAATGCGCTCCAAGGGACTTACTAAACCTAGGAGTAATTATCTGTACTCTCTGCGTCCCATTGTGATTAAGAGATTAATAAAGTTCCCTTGTGTCTCAAAAGAACTGCTGGTTTACATAATATATTACCCGGAGTAGAGAAACTATCACATACATGTTCCCATCACACATCTCAGTAAATGAGATGTTAAATTCAGGTGCATTAAGTCCTCTTTCTCAAATCCGCTGCGGATGGGTTCCCTTGTGACCCTGGTCTTGAAATGCGGCCTCACTCGCCAGCTGCACAAGTTAGAAGTGTTCCTGGGGCTCAGCTCCCCGTGTACAGCGGTCGCCACACCCTGCCCCTGCAGCCCCACAAGGCTCTCAACTGTGAGCTTTCCTCTCCCTTCCACTCTGGAGTTCAGGTGGGATGGCCTGGAGGGTGCCACAGAATCAGACTCCTGTCCTTGCCAGGCACGTAAGTGAGCCTGGGGCATAGTATAAACTTGGGCCCTCTTCGTCTGTCCTTTGCTTTCAGAGCTTTGATCCACTTGGACTTAGTAAATATCTCGATTTCTTCTTGATTTTTTTCAAGAGTTTAAAAGGGGGGGGGAGTACATGAGCAATGGTGAATGATATTAACACTCCCTGAGCAACCAGATTGGCAGTGAGTGGAAATGCTCGTGGACCAGAGCTCAGGCCTGTCAGCTTGGGAGCCAGCTGCTACCACTCCGCTGTAGCCAGTGACTTGTTGCCCTCTGGGTCCACTACAGCTAAATCTTCTGATTTTCCAGAAGTTGGAAATGAGGATGATTTTGACATGATAGCTCCAAGTGCATAAGTGTTCGTTCATCAGTACTGTGCGGGCCAAGCCTCCGCAGCCCCTCTTGACCCGTGGACTGTTGGCCTTGAACCCGACACCCCTCCAGATTGTGGTCTTCTCCCACTGAAGCCTCCCCTCTGCCTGTTTCTGCTGGCCACTGGGCAGACCCGTTCCCTCAAGTTGCCTATAAGGTAGTTCTCAGTCTGAGTCCACCTCCCTGGCCATGCTGGCTAAGCTCTTCTCACACACACTACTTCTTATTTCCGGGTGAGTACCAGCTTACTTTTGAAAATTAATACTGTTAAGCCAGACGTGGTGGCACACGCCTTTAATCCCAGCACTCAGGGGGCAGAGGTAGGAGGATCGCCATGAGCCCAAGGCCACCCTGAGAATACAAAGGGAATTCCAGGTCAGCCTGGTCTAGAGTGAGACCCTACCTCGGAAAAAAAAATTAAATTAAATTAATATTGCTTTTAAGAACCGTTTTAGATTTACAGAAATACTGAGTCAGGGCAGGCATGTTGCTTAGCACTCAGGAGGTTAAGATAGGAGGATTCTTATAGGTTTGAGGCCAGCCTCAGACTACACAATGAATTCCAGGTCAACCTGGGCTAGAGCAAGACCCTACTTCAAAAAAAGCAAAAAAGAAATACTGAGTCAGCAGTGCAGGAAATTTCTATATATTCCTCTCTTCTAACCCCAATTTTCTTCTAGCACTAGTATCTTTACTAGTGATATACTGTGTTACAGTTAATTACCCAATATTGACCAGCCGTTGTTAACTAAGGTCTATAATTTATATTGAGCTTGCTCTTTGTTGGCAATACCAGTAGTTTAATACCCTTTCAAGTCTTTTTCAGTTCAGTTTCCCCTGTTTGCACACTCTCCCTTGACTCTGATGAGTTTCTTTTCAAGGCCAAATAGGAATATCAGTCTTTCTGCGGAGCCTCCCCTGACTCCCCTGGAATGGGACTGAAAAGGAGGTACAGACAACACAGAGGGGGGCCCTACATTTTATCAGGTGCCTAGTGTGTGCCAAGCACCGTGTGTGTGCACGCACAGTGTTCAATTCTCTGTAGCCACACAAGGAAGGTACTGTTCCTGGCACCCTCCATTCATGGCACTCTGCTGTTTTAGTTAGCTAAAACCAGCTGCAGTCTAATGATACAGAGTAGAAGGTTCCAGAAATAAAACAATTCATAAGTTTTAAATAACTTATTTATCTTATTTTATTATTAGTTCTCTATAACTGACTGATTTATAAGGCAAGCTTGATCATAGCTTTGTATGTGTAGGAAAAGCATGCTATATTTAGGGTTTAGTATTATCTGAGGTTTCAGGCACTCACGTCCCCACCACTGGGGGGTTAAGTAAAGGCCGTAGCTAGCAGTGGGTTTATACCCTCGTCTGCCCTGCTCTGAAGTGTGTGCCCTCCATTCTCTGCCATGCGTCTAGCCTTGCTGCGTCCTCGTTGGATCAGCACGCTGGAGTGAGGGCGCAGTGTCTGCCCGTCCTGTGTCTCCTCTGTGAGCAGAGGTCGGTACCTACGCCGAACACCAAACGCATGGGACTGTGTCCTGGACACAGGAGTGCAGGGAAACGCTCGTTGAGTCCCTGCTGTACACCCGGCTCCGGTGGGCGAGGTCAAGCGTGACGGGCAGTGGTGACGATGCACCTGTGCAGGTGACCCGCCCCGGCAGGCAGTGGCAGGGAAGCCGGTGACGTTCCGTCTATCTGTGACCAGAGCATAAGCTGCCGGAGAGTAGGGCTGTTTGCTCTCTGCTGGAGTGCTTGAGCCGTCTGGTAAGAATAGTAGTTTAATAAATATTTATGGACTGGATGCTTGAATTCTGTTATAAACGTGGGGCTCCTGAAATGCCACCTCTCGGAATCCTCATGTGTGTTCAGTTAGTCCTGGATTCTCTGACACTTGTCTGGCTCAGCACTACAAGCAAGGGGAAGAGAGCGCCGTCATCTTGCTTCTCCTAGCATTAGGGGCTGAGAAACTGCTGGCCCTTCTCAGGGGCTCCTAGCTTTCTGCATGAACATCACGCCAAAAGATGGTTTCACCCTTGAGGCTAACACCCCACGTATCGTGAGAAAACCGTCACCTCAAAAACGTTAATCCATGTCATCAACTGGCTTACCTCCCTCTTTCCTCTCCTGCTCACCTCTGGCCTCCCTGCTCTTTCCCGGCCTGTTTTCCTGCACTCTCTGAGCCTGTGCTTTATTTGTATTGCTCCCTCCCTTCCGTTTGCTTTCTTCTCCAGGCTCCTCTAAGTGCACTTCTCTTTCCATTTGTCTCATGTAAACAGATCGCCCTCTGTCCACGGTGAATAACCAGGGTCTCAATTGTTGTCTGGTTTGTACCCACGGTGACAGAATTGATGGACCCTTACGAAGGCTGATGTTCATAAACCAGAGCCACCAAGCGTTTCAAAAACAGTCTTGTTTTTGCCAAGCAAGGTGAGCAAATATAGGACTGGGTTTTAAACATCCATCAGGAATTATTTTTGAAGTGATTGCTTCTAAATGAGAAGTATTTGAAAATCTCACAGCCTTCTTTACAAGTAAATTCCAGAGTCATGTATTTTGCTGGTGTCTGCTGATTAATTACAGTCCTGTGACACCATGAAAGCCCTGGTGGTTGGTTTTGTGCAGCTGTGGAGAAAAGAAAGCAAGGCCCAGCAACTTTGCCAGCTCTTTTGGGACAGTGGGGATTGAGGTCGAGGGAGGTATTTTTCCCTCTGGCAGTCACCACACAAGAACAGAAGCCCTAGCCAGACCCAGTTCTCCAGACTCCAAACTGGGTGGTTTGGGTCCTTGCAGGGTGTGAGGAGGGAGCAGCACCGGATCTGGTGCTCCTGAAATAACAGATCCTCTATTAGAGCAAGCAGTTTAGCATCCACGTGGGAATTGTGTGCGCTGCTGTAGTCACTGCTGCTTAAGAAAAAGTAATGACACTGGGTGCTGTGGTACATGCCTGTATTCTGACACTCAGAAGGTGGAATCAGGCTCCTCTTCAAGAGCAACCTCTGCCACTCATGTAGAGGAGATCCTGATTTCAAAAAAAGAAGGGGCTGGAGAGATGGATTAGCAGTTAAGGCACTTGTGTGCAAAACCTAAGGACCCATGTTCACTTCTCCAGTATCCATGTAAAACCAGATGCACAAAGTGGTGCATGCATCTGGAGTCTGTTTGCTACAACTGGAGTCCCCGACACACCCATTCTCTTTGTCTCCCTTCTATCTCTCTGTTTGCAAATAGACTTTTTTTTTGGGGGGGGGAGGTTCTCACTCTGGCCCAGGCTGACCTCGAGCTCAGAGCGATCCTCCTACCTCTGCCTCCCAAGTGCTGGGATTAAAGGCGTGAGCCACCATGCCTGACTAGAAATATTTTTTTTAGAAGGAAGAGAGGAAGCTGGGTGTGGTACCACACAGCTTTAATCCCAGTACTTGAGAGACTGAGGCAGGAGGATTGCTGTAAGCTCAAGGTCAGCCCGAGCTACAGTATGAGACACTGTCAAAAAGAATCAAGTAACAGTCAGGGCTGGAGAGAGGGCTTGATGTGTGAAGCACAAACGTGTGCCCGAGTTCCGGTCCCTGGAGTTCATGTAACACACAGACCCGGCGGTGGGCGTTTGTAGTCCCGGTGCACCGGTGCGCTAGGAGGCGCGCGCAGGAAAGTCTCCCAGATAATTGCAGGCCAAGTAGCCTGGGGACACGCAGTGAACAAGAGAGCCTACCCCAAACAAGGTGGAAGGGAAGGACCGTGTAACACCTGTGGTGGTCCTCTGACCTCTGTGTGCAAACCTAGACCCTTACATACAAGTTACATATGGCAAATAATCAGGTTTATGATTCTGTAAACAGAAGGTGCTCTGCATGGACTCATTAACAGTGATTGCAGATGTGTGGCTCAGGAAACCCTGTCAGCTCACCCATTCAGAGCCTGGTGACTCAGCCTCTTGACTCTTCCTTTCCCTCACCATGTCCGTCTGTGGCTAACTCAGCTACTGTAAGACAAGCTCCTCCTAGGCAGGTGAGAAAGGAGAAATACTGAAAATCGGGTTGCTTGGGAAGACCCTGCAGCTGTGGAGGATACAATGGAAATAAAATAACATGAAAATAGAATTTAAAGTTCTTGGTGTGTTTATACTTACTTTCATTCGTTCACTCCTCCCCTCTTAATATAGATGAGGGAAGACCAAAGGATTTCTCCAACGTGTACCTTTGTCCTTGATGGAAGCTCGGGTCACAGGTTCTCATCGACCCCTCATTGTTTCATTCTCCACATAGAGGTGGTGTGAGTGCCATTACTGAGTGTGAACTGGAATGCACGCTTGCAGCGTGGCTTGTGTTGCTTGTCTATTAGAACTGTGGCATCATTCTATATAGAGGCTTTAGAATGATGACATATCTGGGCTGCAAAGCTGGCTTGGTGTGGTTAAGGCTCTTGCCTGTGAAGCTTAAGGACCAAGATCCAGTTCCCCAGGACCCATGTAAGCCAGATGCACAAAGTGGTGCATGCATCTAGAGTTCATTTACAGTGGCTGGAGGCCCTGGTGTGCCCATTCTCATCCATTCTTATTCTCTCTCTCTCCCTACCTCTTTCTCTTTCTCTCAAGTAAATAAATAAAAAAATTACAAAAAGAACAGACCTACCTTTCTGTGTTTAATTCTGGCATGTGCTGCCCTTCAGCTAAGTATGAGGTGCCGTGTGTGCGCATGCCGCCACTCCCCTGATTCCCGAGTCTGTTTCGAGCACCACCTCCCGCTGTCTGCAGAGGCAGCCTTGGTGTGCCTGCCTCCTTAGCCCACGTCATTCTAGCCAACTCAGATATGCAAACCACTGCAGACTCACACCTCATGTTTCCTGTACAAAGATTTGATTTAAGAGGCACATTGTAGAGCTGGAGAGATGATTTAGCAGTTAAGGTGCTTGCCAGCAAAGCCAAAGGACCCAGGGCCTACATAAAACCAGATGCACAAGATGGTGCATGCATCTGGAGTTCATTTCCAGTGGCTAGAGGTCCTGGTGCGCCCATTCTTCCTCACTCACTCTCTCTCTCAAATAAATCAATAATGTTTTAAAAGGCACATTTTAGCTGGGCATGGTAGTGCACATCTTTTAGTCCCAGCACTCAGGATGCTGTGCTAGGAGGAGCCCCATGAATTCAAGGCCATCCTAGGGCTACCAAGTGAGTTTCTGGTCAGCCTGGGCTACAGTGAGACCCTGCCTCCAAAATTTTTTTTTATTTATTTATTGGAGAGAGAGAGAGAGGCAGATAGAATGGGTGTACCCGGGCCTCCAGCGACTACAAACGAACTCCAAACACATGCGCCACCTTGTGCATCTGGCTTATGTATGTCCTGGGGAATCACACCTGGGTCCTTAGGCTTTGCAGGCAAATGCCTTAACTGCTAAGCAAAAATCTTTGTTAAGGCTGAAGAGATGGCTTAACAGTTGAGGCACTTGCCTGCAAAGCCAAAGGACCCAGGCTCGATTCCCCAGGAGCCACATAAGACAGATGCACAAAGTGGCGCATGTGTGTGGAGTTCATTTGCAGTGGCCCTGGCACACCCATTCTTTCTCTCTATATGTTTCTCTCTCTCTTTTCTGTGCCTCAAATAAATAAATAAAATTTCAAAAACAGTTGTTAAAAATGTTTTAAAATAAGGGCACTAATTTTATTTTTGAGTAAGATTCCTGCCATAAAGATAATCACACCGGGCATGGTGGCACACACCCTTAATCCCAGCACTCAGGAGACAGAAATAAGAGGATTGCTGTGAGTTTAAGGCCAAACTGGGAGTACAGAGTGAGTTCCAGGTCAGCCTGGGCTAGAGCGAGACTCTACCTCCGGGGGGGGGGGGGATCGAAACTCTTTGCTGGAATCAGTCCACAGACTTCCTGAGTGACAGCTAAGTGATAAGCACACTTGTAGCAGGTGAATGTTTGGTCATCAAGCAGTTCCCAATCAGAGGAATTGTCCAAGGACCCGGGGACACAAGTGTGGTGTCAGGCCGTGGGTTTCTCAACAGTACTCCGTCCCCCCAAGCCAGCATACTTTCCTGCAGAGACCAGGGCCTTCGTCTGCAGGGGGCTGTTCCACTGGGGGCGGGGGTGGAAAGATTGGGAAGAAATCTAAAAGGGAAGAACTGAGCGTTTATGAAAAGCGTGTTTTCACAGCAGAGTCTTGCTTTTTCTCTATTTTTGGCTTAGGTTTTTCATTTGTTACAAGCCTATACAGACTCCAAGCACAGAATGAATTCAGACTTTCAGCAGGAACTGACTGACATCACTGTTTGTACCAAAGCCAAACTCTGGCTGGCCAAGAGGTATGTTAAAGCCCACCCCATGTGAGCAAGGAGTTATCAGGGGTTGCAGTACGTCTAGGGATGTCCAGTTGTGGGGGGTGTTAAAAGTCATTTGCATGAGTTTTCCAAACTTAATGGAGTATTTATCCTCTTATAAGATTGTGTTGTAAAGAAAAAAAATATTTCTTAACAAGTTCTCTAAATATCTGCACTACTAAGGGGCATCTGGCCACTAATAGTTTTTTAATTATTTAGTTATTTGAGAGAGAGAGAAAGAGAAAGGCAGATAGAGAATGGCACACCGGGCCACCAGCCTCTGCAAACAAACTCCAGATGCATGCACCACCTTGTGCATCTGGCTTATGTGGACTCTGGGGAATCGAACCTGGGTCCTTTGGCTTCACAGTCAAACACCTTAACCGCTAAACCATCTCTCCAGCCCTCAACTAATCTTTAATACCCACCAAGTATCGAGTCCTATACAGACATTGTAACACTGAACGACAACTGACTGGATCATGTCATGGCAGCTAAAAGATTAGAGATTGGTGGGGATGTGAACAGGCATGGATGCAAAGGGAAAGGTGGGATTTGAACAGGAATAGGGACTGGAAGTTGCTGCTTGTTAGGTGGGCAACGGCATAGTGGGAAAATACAAGGCAAAGAGGAGTGGGCACAGATTTTTTTTTTTTCCTAATGTTTATTTTGGAACTTAGAATACAGAGGATGAAGGAATAAAGTAATTTTCTATTTAAATATATGTCGAGTGTCCTTTGTAACACTGCATGCAAAATTTGTGCTAGAGGCTCCAAATCCTGGTAGGACAGGTTAGAGGTCGAACTCAAGCTTTCAGACTTAGCAAGTACTCTAACCCGCTGAGCATTTCCCAGCCCACGAGCCCCTCATTGTTCATCTAGCTTTGTTTCCTCCATATTTAGACTAAGGTAGGAGCTGCTTGGCTCTAAATGATTCTCCGAGTCTGGTGCCATTTGCCTTCTGTGAGGTTTGCGGGCTCCCCAGCACATTTCCTGGGAGAACAGAGCCTCTACTCATTTACACCTCAGCTGTTTACCAGTTAATTCGGGTTAGGTCTTCTAGTTATTTTCTTCTGAGCATCAGGAAGTGAAGATTCCAGAAATCACTGTGTGGAAATGCTGCTTGCCGCCACAGCCGCCCTGGGAGCCCTTGGCCCCGAGCTGCTCAGGGCAGAAGCTTGGCCCTTCAGCGCTTTCTTGCCAGGTGGACGGAGGAGATGGAGCCGCAGGCCAGCGCTTGGTGGACGGGGCTTGTGCAGCGCCTGAGGGGGCCGGCCAGGCACGGCTGCTCGGCGCGGCCATGCTGGAAAGTCCTTCTGGCCTCTCTCCTCGCCTGTGCTCCCCATTGCCGCTGACGACTCGGGCTTTCCTTTCTCATCATCCGCGGCCCATTCTCTGCTTCTTCTCAGCTTAGAAAATAGAGGCACGAGCCACTGCAATCCATGGCTCCCTATCCTTCCTTCCCAGAGTCCAGGAAAGCCACTTTCTCTTTCCAATACAGTCAACTCTCTATCATCCAAGTGCGAACTTTCCGCTTGCTGGGTGGCCTATGGGTGGTTCCCTGACCCCAGGCTTCCTCCTGCTCCCTAACACACTTTTATAAGTATTAATCCGGATGTGTTCAGAGCCTAGACTAGGGTTTGGAAGGAAGACCTGTCGCCAAGGCATACTGCATTCCAGTGCTCGTAAGCAGCCCTTCCACAGTATTTGCACCGTGACAGGAGAGCCCACAGGTCCCGCGTGGGACGCCGCAGCCCGCGTGGAGGTGGCGGAGCAGCAGTGTGCCCCGGAGCCCTGAAGGCTCCCTTTGTGCTCTGGGAGGCGTTGTCTGCACCAGTCAGCTCCACGCTCACGTGAACCCACTGGGGATGCTGATGGTCCTTTCTCAAAACCAACCCATCTTCACGTTCTCCCTTGCTTTTTCCCATGAAGATGTTACAGTGCAGAATATTCCAGATTCTACTGAAGAGACCCCTTTGTGTCCCTGGTCATTTACACATGAAAGACGAATGTGCTATTGAGCTCACTAAAGAATCCTCTGTATCTTTTTAGTGTAAACTATGAAAAATTATTGTTTTTCCAAAAAAAGTTTTAAATTTTAGCACCGACACCCTTTTTGTTTTCTATAATTTATTTGTTCATTAGCCTGAATTCCTTGGTCCAGTAAGAACAAAACTTCAGAGGAGGTGTAGTTATTTGTCCTTTTGTTCCCAAAGATTTTTTTTAAGATGCACTGGAACCATGGGATAACTAAATCATTTAAAAAATTTGGGCTCTGAAATTGAGGGCACATAAAGACCTGTGTTACATATTCGTGTTTTGGTTTTGCAAGATTAATAAGGGTTGCTGTGAGGTGGCTGAGCAATAGCCTTGGAGTTGACAGGGAAGTTCAGGCGATGGCCAGCTGGCAGCCCGGCATGAATAAAGGACTGAGCTTCTGCTCTTACAGGCTGCTTTTCATTCCAAGATGTCAGAGCCTTTATGGAAATCAGCTCATTAATCCTTCAAGTCCCTTCCTTCTCCATTTTCCCTCTTCAACCCAGTTTACTGTCTCTCTCTTGGGGGCTGAGGCAGCTGACCAACTCCTGAGGAAAACTTAGCTGGCCCAGGCCGAGAGTGGGGAGTAGAAGGAGAGAGCCACCAGCCTGGGAAAGCTGGCCGGGGGCTTCCATGAAAGAGGACCCGGGCCAGACCCAAAGGATGGCTCAGTCGACGCCCCTTCCTATCTGCAAGGTCCAGCTCTCTTGTCCCAGCTGGATCACAGACCCTGCCCGGACCAGATGGGCTTTAAAAGCCCCATCAAGTAGGACTAAGAGAAACAAAATGTTTATTTAGTTAAGAGTTGGAATAGGCTGGAGAGATGGCTTAATGGTTAAGGCGCTTGCCTGCAAAGCCATAGGATCCCGGTTTGACTCTCTAGGCCCCACATAAGCCAGATGCACAAGGGAGTGCACACATCTGGAGTTCGTTTGCAGAGGCTGGAGGCCCTGGCGTGCCCATTCTCTCTCTGTCTCTCCTCCCCCCCCCCTTTCTCTCTCTCAAATAGAGTTGGAATACACTGGGCTTAAATTTTTTCAGAAGTGAATATATTATCAAGTATCTCCTTTGCTTGTAAAAGAGTGAAAGTACATTGTGTGTTCCTTTTCAAAAACTTACTGGACTAAGCCAGATGTGGTGGCACAGACCTATAATCCTAGCACTTGGGAGGCTAAGGCAGGAGTATTGCCAAGATCAAGTCAACCTGGACTATATAACAAGACCTGACTCAAAGAAGAGAAGAGGGGAGGAGAGAGAAACGGAAAAGAGGAAAGGGGAAGGGGAGGGAGGGAAGAATGAAGAAAAGAGTAAAAACATAGGGCCTCTAGCTACTGCAGACAAGCTCCAGACGCATGCGCCACCTTGTGCATCAGACTTTATGTGGGTCCTGGGGAATTGAACCTGGGTCCTTTGGCTTTGCAGGCAAGCACCTTAATGGCTAAGCCATCTCTCCAGCCTAAGATAACATATTTTCTGTGACCTGAATGATCAGTCCTTAAGTTTACTTTATCTGTGCTCCATTTCATACTATTATAAATAATGTTCCAATAAAAGTATTTGTATGCGTGATGGTATGCATGTATGTGTGAGATTTGGGATTGTGGCCTAAATTTTTATTTCAAGCAGTAAAATATATTTACTGGGAGATATGAAAATGTTTTTACAGGCCTTTATGAAGTTGCCAGATTGTCTTCCATAAGAGAAATTTCATTACCTCTTTCTATCAACAGTTCATGGGAAACCTCTACAAAAATTTTAGCTAAGTTTTTTTTTTTAGATTGGAGTTAGGAAACTTACCTTGGGAGGGTTCACTTTGTGTTAAGCTATGGGTAAAGCTATTGGCATACCATCAATGAACTTGTCTCAGATTTGCTTAGGGTAAGAAATTTCAGGCCTGGTATGGTGGCATATGCCTTTCTTTAATCCCACACTCAGGAGGCTGAGGCAGGAGGATCCCTATGAGTTTGAGGCTAGCCTGGTGCTGCAGAGTTCCAGATCAGCCTGGGCTAGAGTACGATCTTCCCTCAAAACCAGGAAGTCAACTTTCCTGTGGAGACAAGCTGTATATATGAGACCAGTTTCACTTGGGAGTTGTAGGTGTGCTTTCAACGTCCCAGTCCGACAGCACAGCCAGCACCAAACTTCCTTTCACCTGTCACTGCGTCTGCTCAGTAGGGCATCTTTCCCCCCACGCTCTAGGGTGCCAGCCAGGCCTAGGCACAGTTGTCCACTCTTAGCCACAGGGCAGCCCGTGCAGACCCCATCGGTCTCTGAGTGGCCATCGGTCTCTGAGTGGCTTGTTGTCTTTTTTTTTGGCTTGGATGGGATTTACATTTATCTTGTTTTAATTGCTTGACTGCATTTATGGATGAGGAAATTTTGCATTAAATCAGTATTTACAGCTCTCTAAAAAGACTAGAAAATTTGGCAGTGGCAGACCCATAACCCTGCCTGCTTGCAGTGAGCCACAGGCTAAGTACTGGCCTTTGTGGGGGTTTTTTTTTTTTTTTGTTTTGGTCTTGTTTTGGTGGGGCAGGGGGCAGGGGGAGGCATGTTGTTAGTTTTTGTTTCATATTGAGAGGCAGGGTCTCACTTTGTAGCCCAGGCTGGTCTCAAACTCACAGCAGTCTGCCTGCAGCCTCACTGCTGGCATTACAGGTATGAGCTAGCGTCCCTGGCTCTGACCCTTTCTTCTTCTTCCTTTTCTTTCTTCTTCCTCCCCACCCCCCACCCCCCAAGGTAGGGTCTCGCTCTAGCCTAGTCTGATACTGGTCTCGAACTCACAGCGATCCTCCTACCTTGGCCTCTTGAGTGCTGGGATTATAGGCGTGTGTTACCACACCTGGCAGAGAGAAAGAGAGAATGGGTACACCGGGGCCTCCAGCCACTGCAAACTCCAGATGCATGTGCTACTTTGTGCATCTGGCTTTATGTGAGTACTGGGGAATCAAACTACGATCGTTAGGCTTTGAAGACAAGCACCTTAACCACTGAGCCATCTCTGCAGCTTTTATTCACTTATTTATTTATTGGTGGAGGGAAGCATTCATTCTGAGACAATATTTGGCTGTGTAGGTCTGGGTGGCCTCAAACTTGTGTCAGTCCTCCAGCCTCAGCCCCCTGACTACGGGATTACAGGCATACAGCACCGTGCTGGCTGGCTCCTGGCCATTTCTCTGTACTGCACCGCTGACTCTGCCGAGTCACTTCTCTATTAGCATTCCTGCTCCGCTCCGTGGACACCTAAGTCTGTGCCTGTTGTATTGGCCGATGATAAGTTCCTAACTCCAAGCAGTAGTTAGTGATGTTCATGGCTATAATTAGAATCAACTAGAGAGATCTTAAAGCTTACCAATGTCTATCCTATCTCTAGAGTCTCCCTGCCCTCATAAGGGCCATTTAAACCTGGTACTCTATTTTTCAAGTTATTTTAAATTTTTTTGTGTGTCTGTGCGCATGCGCACACTTGTGCATGTGTGCCCGCACCAGGGTGACCTCTTGTTGGTGCAAACGAAAGCCCAGCTGGCTTTATGAGGGCAGTTGGAGAATTGAACCTGGGGCAGCCTTTAACCACTGAGCCACAGTCCAGTATGGTTGATTGCCCCAGAAGCTCATGGAACATTTTCAATTTTTTTTTAACTTTTTATTTTATTTTGTTTGCTTTGAGAGAGAGAGGCAGATAGAGAGAATGGACACACCAGGGCTTCAGCCGTTGCAAACGAACTCCAGACGCATGCACCACCTTGTGCATCTGGCTTACATGGGTCCTAGGGAATCAAACCTGAGTCCTTTGGTTTCACAGGCAAGCACCTTAACTGCTAAGCCACGTCTCCAGCCCCATTTTCACTTTTGTTTTGTCTTTAGTTTTTCAAGGTAAGGTCTCACTCTAGCCCGGGCTGACCTGGAATTTACTCTGGGGTCTCAGCGTGGCCTTGAACTCACCGTGATCCTCCTACCTCTGCCTCCTGAGTGCTAGGATTAAAGGCGTGCGCCACCACGCCCAGCCATTTTCAGTTTTTGAGGTGAGGCTTAAGTGTACCTGGATCACTTCATTTAGCAACCATCTTTGAACCCTGATATATGCCAGTTGATATCAAACACTGAAGCTGTTTATTCAAAGCAGAGTTTCGCTGTCAAGAGGACAACAGGCTCTGGAGGAAACCTGTGGGCCTGCCATTTTAGATGCAGACAGGCCCCGAGAACTTTATTTTATTATGGTTCATTCCCCGGCCTTACGCACATGGGACACTATAGCCCACAGAAGTCCATTTTCACACAGCTGGACCCCACGGACACCTGCTAACATTTGTTTAAGACTCAGCTCTCAACTTTTTGTCAGGCTCCTTCTCCTGGGCCACTGCCTTTGTCTGTCGAGACACTGCTTTTGTGCCAAGCTTTGAGTGGCAGTAACTCAAGCATGGTAGAGAACAGTGATTCCCAGAAGGAAACGTGCACAAGAATCACCTGGGGTTACTAGGGCTGCCATAGGACCTGAGGCCCAGAACGTGTAACCAGCTCCCAGTCCAGCACTGTTGGACCTGGGACACAGTACACACCCTACGGAGCAGAGGTCAGAACGACGCCCACTGCGATTGTCGAACCGCCAGTTAGCAATGCTCACATCGTCCTCGAAGCACGAGGGCTTAGAGCCGCAGGGGCGCGCTGCAGTTACTACCGGCACCGTCCCAGCTTCCCCACCCTCTGGGTGACCTGCACGGAGGGGCTGCGTGGCTCCAAGACCCCATGGTCTGGGCAGTCAGCCCTGTGGCCTCAGTGCTGGAGGGGGCGGAAGGGCCAGTGCTTCATTGGCAATCAGTAGTACTTATCATTTTGGAAAATAACATTCTGATAATCTGGTGAGAAGAACAGACTCTCAGAAATACAAGAATACTTGGAAAGGAACCTTGAGGTCAAATTTTTGAATGAAACAATTCCAGTGAGTGGGAGAGGTCTTCGGGAGGGGGCTCTTGTGTGCTGACGATCTGCACTAGGGAACAAACCTATTGGCTTGTACCCCGAGCTAATTCTAACCTGCAGACTGACTGTGTCGTTTGTCCCTTCGCTGTACAGCTTCCCTCCGTCACTACGGCATACTCCTCTGACCGCTTCCCTTGCACCTTTCCAGCCTCCCAACCCCCCCACCCCCGCCTTATCCATAGTCCCCTCTCTTCCCCTTGTCTTCCTAGCTCCCACAGAGCTGAGTGGCATGTCCCTTGAGGGCCTGCGGAGTGAAGGGTGTGAGGCAAGTGCGCCTGCAGAGACGGAGCTGGGCTTGCTTTTGTGCGGCGATCCCGGCTCTTCCCCACGGGGCCTGTGGCCAGCTGCAGAAGCTCTGGGTGAGGGTCTGCCGTGCTTTACAGCTGCTAAACGCGGCATTTATTTTCTAGACGCTAGATTTATTCACACAAGAGGCCACACTTCCCAGGCAGAAAGGCTTGGGCTTGGGTCTGGGTCCACTCTTCCCACTGCCCCCTGACCCTGTGAATCCCCCCCCCCGCCCCGTCCTGGACTGCCCCTCTCCCAGGACAGAGAGGCCGTCCTGAGCGGCTGCTTGAGGAAGGGGCGCCTCAGCGCTCTGCCGAGCTGCGGTGGCTGTCTCGCATCCGCGCCGCTGAAACGAGTCCCGTTCAGGAGCGTTGTTAAACTATTCAAGTGGCCATGTGGCATCTTAAGGCCATCGTTTGTGGTCTCTGCCAAAACTGTAAGTCTTAACAGGGATGGCCAGTCACATGGCAAGTGTACAGGCCATGCTGGTGGTTGTTTTGTTTTGGGGGCGTTTTTGTCTTTGCTTGTTTATTGCCTGTTCTTTGCCCTTTCTCTCCCCCCCACCCCATCCTTTCTCTCCTCTCCTTTTCTTCTTTCGACAAAAAGTTTTCCCCCAAATTCCCTCTTTTCTTACTTTAAGAGGAAAAAAGTAGAGTATGATCCCCTCAGATTTTCTGGGGAAGGGAGGCTTTCATTAGGACCCTCTGTAATCTTCTGGCTCAGCCTATTTGAGGTCACCTTCAGCCTAGAGAAGAACTGAAAGGTGGAAGACATGGCGTTGGTATGTTTGAGACCAGTGTGTTTCCTTCCCTTTCCACATCTTGAAAGTGCTTGAGATCATGGTATCTTGGGATGAGATCCTGCTGGTGTTCAAAACACTTAAGTCATCACATTTTAACCAAGCCAGGCAATTTACAAAATATTTCCTCCATTAAATATTCTTTTGAAGCTGGGCTTGGTGGTGTACGCCTTTAATCCCAGCACTCGGGAGGCAGAGGTAAGAGGATCACTGTGAGTTCGAAGCCACCCTGAGACCCCATAGTAAATTCCAGGTCAACCTGAGCTAGAGTGAGACCCTACCTGGAAAAAAAAAAACAAAAAGCAAAAAATATATATATTCTTTTGAAAACACAGCCTCGAGTTTTGAAGGAATAACCACTTTGAGAACTGGAATTGAAAAGATAAGAGCATTTCTGATTGACAGGTTGGCCTTAGGCAAATTGGCAAAAGCCAACAGAGCGATCCGTGTGTTAAACTGAGCCTCGAACACAGGTTGCTCAGCATCAAAGCTCCTTCCCACTGCAGTGGAAAGTGAAAAACAGCTCTTTCACACCGAGAATTTAACCCCAACTGCTGATGCTTTCTACTTTTTAAATATAGAAGTCTACAACTCTGGCTTGGAGATGGCAGTTAGTTCAATGGAAGGCTCAGAAACATGTCTTCCTATACTTGTAGCTGTTGGCTTGTTAGACTGTTGCTATTGGAAGAGCTGAGCAGTGCTGTCATTGCCTAACTTGCAGAGGACTGCAGACTAAGTGTCCTCAGCACATTCTCATAATATTATGAAGGGCCCTTGTACAGCAGGCTGTTTTTCCCTTTAGAATGGAGCATGCTCCATATTTTGGCTAAATCAGCGCCTTCATCCAGCCACTCCCAGTGAGCGAGCACCCATTCTGATTCACAGACAGTGCAAGATAATGTATGGCAGGGGATATAAAGATGAACGATATTAGCCAGGAGCAGTGATATACCGTTGTAATCCCAGTACTTTGGAGGCTGCAAGTTTGAGGCCAGCCAGGACTACATAGTGAGACCTTGTCTCAAAAAAAGATGAATGAGGGCTGGAGAGATGGCTTAGCGGTTAAGCGCTTGCCTGTGAAGCCTAAGGACTCTGGTTCGAGGCTTGATTCCCCAGGACCCACATTAGTCAGATGCACAAGGGGGCGCACACATCTGGAGTTCGTTTGCAGTAGCTGGAGGCCCTGGTGTGCCCATTCTCTCCCTCCCTCCCTCCCTCCCTCCCTCCCTCCCTCCCTCCCTCTCTCTCTCTCTCTCTCTCTCTCTCTCTCTCTCCCTCTCTTTCTCTCTCTGTCACTCTCAAATAAATAAATAAATAAAAATAAAAATAATTTTAAAAAGATAAACAATGAAGAAGTATAAAACAAAATAATGAATAAAATCAATAGAATAAAAAAAAAAAAGATGAGTGATATTGTCCCTGGTTCAAAAGCTACACAAGCAAGACAAGCACATGTTAAACTAACTACAAACCAGAAAGAATTCAGAAAGTGCAGGAATGAATTAAAGTATATTATAGGAGCTGGGAAGGGAGAAATAAATGCTAGCTTGTGGTGGTAGAGGGATCAAGAAAGTCTTCTAGGGGAGGGAGAAGTCTTTATAGGTGAGACTTAATTATTAGATAAGGTGATGCATGTTTTCTTTGGCTGGAGAACGAGGGTGGTTATGACAGTATAGAGTAGCCTCTGTTGCTAAGTAAATGGTGAAGATCTCATTGCCCGTGTGCTGAGAAGGAATCTTAGTGCAGAGCTCGGCCTTGTGGGATGCACGTTAAGGCACGTGCAGGTGACCCTCAGCAGGAATGCAGTTGTCAGTCTAGTTGAGGCTCAGTCTAACAGAAGAGAGGTTTCCCTTAGGAGAGAGGCGGTCCTCAGCGAAGCAGAAATAGAAGTTCAGATTCAGAAGAGAAGATTAGTTCAGATTCAGGGACGGCTCTCTAAAGGTGGCAGGAATTTGAGCGGCGTGATTTGAAAAGGCCAGAGCTGACGGAGAAGCCACGTGTCAAGGTGGTGGGTGTCCTGAGCGGTGGCCTTCTGTCGGCAGCAAGTGTGGCATCTCGTAGGCGCTGGAGGGGCAGGGCCGAAGGTGAGCACTTGTGCTTAGGCGAGCGATGTAACCCTGGATAAAGGTCCAGGGGTGGCGGTCCTCGGAGCTCAACCAGAGAGGAAGGTGGGCTTGAAGAGCTCAGATGGACACTGGTGAGAGGCTGCTGTCTGTCCACACCTGACGGTCTTAGCTTCCAGCCTTGTGCACCACTCAGTAAAATTCCCATTCTCTCCTAGAGCAGTCTACCTGTCTCTTGGGCCAGTCATAATGGGAATAGAGAATCTTAGATGCTCTTAAGACAGGACTTTTACTTTTGACTTCTGCCAAGATTGTGGAACCCTAGAGTTCATCTGGAAAAGGCAATTTAGAGATTATCTAATCCAGTGAAAATCTTTCTTTTTTTAATTATTTATTTACTTGAGAGAGGAGGATGAGAGAGAGGGAGGGAATGGGTGCTCCAGGGCTTCCAGCCACTGCAAACAAACTCCAGATGTGTGCGCCCCCTTGTGCATCTGGCTTACTTGGGTCCTGGGGAATCGAACCGGGATCCTTTGGCTTTGCAGGCAAACGCCTTAACCGCTAAGCCATCTCTACAGCCCCTGAAATTCTTTCTTCAAACAACTTACATGGAAACAAAGATGTCAAAGCTAGCTTAGTAGAAATGGTAAATACAGTTTGGGCTGGGATTGGAGCCTGGAGACCCACCCGCCTGACTTCCCTTCCATTGAAAGTCCTAGAAGGACCCTGACTCCCTGTGTCAAGACAGTGACCTAATAAACGAAGAATTGCAGAAGGGATAAGAAACAAGTGGCCAAACAGCCTTCCTGGTTGACAGCTGTGGCTGACCTGGAGGTAGGGTGTAGGTTCTGAGTTTCTGCTTTGGTCCTTGACTTGCATCCTTACTCTGCTACCCAGTCTTCTTGGTAGAAGTCCTTTCTGAAGTCCTGTGCCCTGGTGCTTCTAGGACAGGACCCAGCCTCAAACCTTGCCATCAAACTGAGCTGTCGTAGATCCTCTTTCCCGATGGCCTGGCTGCCATTTACTCTGATCAGCAAGTTGTAGCATGTAATACATACGTAAGTTAATTCTCCCGCATGCAGAACATGGCTGTGTTGCAGTAGTGGTCATCTGGAAATTGCGCCTTTAGGCTCTCTGATAGGCACTTGCCTGCCTCAGTACTGCGCGGATGCGATCCCAGCACATTTGTCCTGTGGCCAGGCTTTACCCCCGCCCTCCAGGGCTGTGAGCAGACTAGGCTGGGTTCTGTGAGTGGGCCGAAGAGGCACTCCGTCCCCCACTCCCTGTCCTTTCCCTCCCCTCAGCTTCCCATGGTGCCCAGGCTTCATCAGTGAACTGGGCTGGCCTGGAGGCCTTTGGGAACAGTTCCTTCCCAAGGGAGCTCGGGGTCTCATTCCAGGACTTTTTGAGTCAGAGGGTCACTTCTCAGGTCCCTTGGAGAGAGGGAATCCTCAAGCCGGAAAACAAGCATGGTGCACTGAGTCAGGAGAGGTAGAGTGTCATGAGGTCAGCGGTTGGGTTCGGCTTCGGTGTAGCTGCAATGTCTTTGTAAGAGAGAATGGGCTCACCAGGGCCTCCAGCTGCTGTAAACAACCTCCAGGCGCGTGTGCCCCTTTGCGCACCTGGCTTTATGTGCGAACTGAAGAATCAAACCCCAGGCCATCTGGGGTTACTCGCAAGAGCTTTAACCACTGAGCCATCGCTCCAGACCTAGGGTCCATTTTTATCTGCACAGTGAAAGCCCTAGAATTAGGAGGTGAAGCAGAAGAGAATAGAGAGGAGGTGGTGAGTAGTGTCTGGGAAGTATGACAGAGCGCAGCAGAGGGGGAATCGTCTGTTGTCACACGACTGAGGCGCGTGAGCATAGTGGCCCTGCCGGACATACGTCTGTGTCACCCTCTCCAGAATACCTAGGCTTGTGGTCTTGTCTTGCTTCCCATACTGGCTGCCAGGCCCAACACCCAAGCGAGCGGTGCCCTCCCACACGCCTTGATTTGGCACAGTCCCTGTTCTTACACGAATGTGTTTAGGACACAGAGCTACCATTTATTTCTCTAGGAAACCTTGATTCTATTCTTGGTTCTGTCCTGAACTTGGGTAGGTCACTAGAACTATAAGCAACTTTGTTGACTTTTTAAAAATGGAAAATTTTTGTCTATCTCTCTTCCCTCCTAAGATTTTTATGAAGACAAAATGCAATAATATGTTAAGATAAAGGAGTAAAATGCAATTTGTCATTCTTAGTCACTATCACTATTGTTCTTGGGGCTGAGGTCCAAGCATATCCCTTACTGAGTTCACATTCCCACAGCTCGTTGCATGTGATACAAGAACACTCTTACCTTGCTATATCCGGACGCCTCGTGCAACACCCCAAAGTTCCAGGCTTCCCTCTGGTTTCTCCTTTTCATGCTCCTAGAAAGTAAGTGTGAAGAGAAAGGACCTCTGCTAGCATTCTGCACAATAGTCAGCGCTGTGTGTCCTCCCCGCCCAAGCTGAACAGGAAAGGTTTTCTTGGATACTGTTTTTCTCCCATAATTCTTAGCACATAGCTTATTAAGTTATTAACCAGCAATTTCTCTGGCAGCATATTAAACTTTACTTTTAAACAAGTCACAGAGGGAGGGAAACATGCATCTCTCATAAAAGGAATAAAAAACATACCCTCTAAAACTGTTTCCCCAGGCTTTGAACAAGTCCCAAGCCCCACACAAGGTCTCTTTTTCATCATTCTCTGCATATAGCTTGAGTGTTAGTGCATTAATGAGAAAAAGATGCCTAATAGAAAGACGGAAAATCATGAGCGCCCCGGCGAGTGTGGGAGGCTCCCTAGGGTTCCACTGAAAAGGCAGGTGAGCCTTCGTGGAGGGAAAAGGCAAGACCATAGCCTGAGGTTGCAGGCTTCCCCTCAAGCAGCAGGGGAAGCAGAAGAGGCTGCGGCTTTTGTCCCGCACTTCCCGCAGACTGTGAGCTGGGTGCAAGGCCTTCCTCCCCAGAACCCTGGGGAGAGGGTGCAGGCCTCACGGGTGCCACTCTCTGAGAGCAAAGCTGCGTCCGCACTGACCCCACTGAGCTCTGCTTTTGGTCCTGTTGTGGACACACAGCTCATGGTCTCTCTCTGTGAGGTTTCCTTGGAAATGAGTGCCCCCCTCAACACCACCACCAGAGAGAACATGGCAGCGAAGCGTCCCTTAGAAAAAGTCCAAAGAGCGGGCCTTCTGTATGGGGCCTGAGTGCATCTCCTCCCCAGGTCGCAGACCAGAAAGGCCACGGTAACTGCGCGGGCCGCGTTGCCTGCCAGACCTGCCCGCTGCTGCCAGCTGGCCTGCTTGCAGATCTGAGTCCTCATTGGTGCCGTGGATAGTAATAGCTTGTTTAAAATATATATATTATGCAATTCATGACCATTTGGCATCTTGGTTTAAACAAATCTCCTGTTGTTTCTCCAAGAATGGCGGTTAGTTGTCTGGGGGCTGCAGTACAGATGGAATCAGAAGGGGAGAGAGGCTCCCTTAACTCACACCGCCACACTGCCTGCCGCCAGGGAGCACCTCCTGACATCCCACCACAGCAGCTCTTCCCGTGACAGCCAAACTGCCCAGGTTACGAGGACAGCCCAGGGCCCCTCTGGAGACCACAGGACTGTCCATAAAGCACCTTGAATCGAGCCAGTTTGTCCTCAGAGGCTGGTTCTTCTGGCCAGTCAGGGAAGGTTCGTGGAGGGCAGGCTTTGAACAGGGTTGTAAATACTCGGCATGGCACCGCTGGGCATGTATCAGGAAGGGTCTGAACGGTGTGTGGAAGATGGCATGGACTGTCTCCTTGTTCCTTCTCTAGCCTTTCTCTTTCCTGCCCCCCTGATGCCCACAGGCATCGTCCTGTGTCCTGGATCCCGTCCTGTGTCCCTGCTGGAAGCTGTGGGTAGTACTCCTTGTGGCCTGTTAGGAAGCCCCATTCTGAGCCCAGGTGCTGTGAATAGTCCGTGCTGAGAGTCATTCCAGCCATCAGCTGTGTGTCTTTGATGTCTAGAAATTCCTTCTTTTCCTTCCACTGGCCTCTCCATATCCCTGGCATATCCTCTTAGTTGCTTTATATATATTTTGTTTTTCTCTACCCTCCCCCTCCCCCCAGCCACGAGCTCTGTAAGGCCAGAACACTGTCCTTTCCTTCCCCTGCCCACCTGGGGATGGACACCTGGACAGTGCTCAGGAAAGTGTAACCAGGGGTCCAAATAGGATTTGGGGGAGAGTTCCTTTGAGGACTGGCGTGGCCTGGACCCTGCATCTGTGCGAGTCCACACCAGCCTTCCTGACTCCAAGGCCTGAGCAACAGCAGCAGCCTCAAGCAGTGGTGGTTTCCGCCCTCTGAAGAGGGCGGGGAGTGAGTTGCTGGGGAAGAGCTGTGCTGTATGGCGGGAGCCGTCTCCTCGGGAGTGCAGCTGAGTGCTGAGCCGGGGGCTCATGGCTTCTTCAGCCCTTCAGAACTGTGGAGCCCTCAAAGATGACAGCTGAAGTGCTCCAAGCAGCCCGGGTTCGCCCATCCTGAAGCATTTCCTGTGTCCCTCTCCTCCACGTGGCTTTAGCACTGCTTGGTATTGTCCAAACCTGTCCTGTGGCCAGGGTTTAGAACCTGCTGCTTCTCTCCTGAGGTCATTGCCCATGGCCTGCACCCCAGCTCCTTCCTAGCCTCCAGCTCTCCGGGATCACCGGGCAGACAGTGGTCCCTTCTCCCACCATCTTTAATCCTTAGTCTCTTGACCTCTCCTTCAAGGCACCATAATACTCCGTCACCATCATTATGTCTGACTGTATGTTTCGTATGTTTCACAAAACTACTGGCTTCAAGATTTTTTTCAGAGCCCCTTTCAACAAAAAATCATAACAAAAATACTTTTTAATAGGATCTAATATATATGTGTGAATATACATGCCCATGATACACTAGACATACACCATCCTATGAAATCTAGCATGACTTATGATTTTAAATCATATCCACTTCAGATAAGAATAATCTGCCTTCTCCTCCCCACCGAAAAGTGCAGCCAGACACGCAGGAGGCAGAGGCCAAAGGATCACAGCAAGTTCAAGGCTGGCCAAGGCTACACAGGGAGACCCTGTCTCAAGTAAACAAATGTAGCCAAGAAGGAAGTTACTCAAGACTTTGCATATTTTATTTCAGGAATGTTAGCTTTCAACATGCCCACCATCCTTTTGGATGAATATGACTGACTACTCAACATAATGCGAGGTGAATTATTATCTTGAAAAAAAATTAAAGTCAATAATTTTACTTAATGATGTGGGTTTTGAATCTCAGCAGGGGCTCTTCACAATGTGGCTCCCGAGCAGGCCACAGGAAACAAAGCAGCAAGGCTTCCTGCATTTCCTGTTGCATTTCATTATTTATATCTCATTTAAAGATATGTAACATCAAAAGTTCATTCTGGGCAATAGCTTTGTAGAAGCCTGGTATATAACAAACAAGTTACTGAAACTACCTTGATAGACTCTTTTACTTTCCTCGTCCCTCCCCCCCCCACCTCCATACCTCTTTCCCTCCTTTTCTATCTCCCTTCCTGTCTCTTTCTCTGGTCACCCATTCGTTGATTTCATAACTTCTGAAATTGACCCTAGCCTGCAGTCTGAAAAACCCTATTCAGGACTCTAAGTTCCTTGAGGGCAATGACTGTGTGCTGAATCATGTCATCTTTCCAAACCCTGGCACTATTCCTGGCTCTTAGGAGCTTCTGAATAAATGCTTTCTCAATGAATAGGCCTCAGTTTAAAAGATCTTCAGACACTGGGATTCCGGAAGGGCGAGAAGAAGTGAATAATTTCTCACAGACTTCCCAGAGCTCCTGCTGTCCCATAGACAGTGGGGCCATTGTGGACGTGTCTGGGGAGCCCTGCTCTCTCAGTCTCCCTCTCTGCTCTGCCTTCTGCTTCCCCCCAACTTCCAGGACAGAGGGCAGGAGGTTTAATGCAGTTCAGAGATTTCCCAGGGCAAAACCATTAGTCAGGTCCTCGGGTAGACATTTGTCAGGGGACAAGTGATAAAAAGCAGTGGAAGAACGCGGAGCTCTTAAAGATGATCTTCATGTCGTCTATGTAAACTTAGTCCACGTGCTTGATTTTCTCTGCTCCTTCTGAAGCCACTGGCCGGCTGTTTTTCAGCCCATTTCTTAGACCCTGAGCAGTTCTGCTTTTCTTTCAAACACTATAAATCTTCATTAGACCATGCCCCATGCCAGGATTTTTCCATTTGGGGGTAGAAAAAAAATCCCCAAGCCCACCAAAACCCTGTGGCTTGGTTTCCTGTCCAGCTGGCTTGCTGTTCTTGGGATTTTATTCCCATCATCACAGTGGTTTGACAGACTGAACAAACCTCTGGCTCACCCTGAACTCACAGTGTACCATTTCCAAGTCAGAGCAAACACCAAGTAAGAGCAAGGGGAAAAGAAAGAAAGAAAGAAAATATTTTCTTCAGTTAGAAGCCAGTTCAGAGAAAGCCCAACTCTGTGGCTCCAGACGAGCTGTTTTGTGGCTGTCTTGGAGGGTGGAGCCATGAATGGCTCGGAATTACTCTGACTGACCTCGAGGTCAGGATGGACTCCATTATGACGCTGAGCCTCTGTCCTGCAATCTGAAGTGGCAGCGCATGGAGGAGCCCCCATGATGTTGATTGCCGCAAATTAGCCCTGAGCCTTGGCGTCCTGGAGGGGCCAGAGTGGTTCCTGCAGCATCCCAAGAGGCCAGCGTGGTCACCAGCCTGACCTGTGCCAGTCAGATTTACATTGCTGTCAGAAAACACCCAACCAAGAGCAGCTTCTGGGGGGGCGGGGAAAGGTTTAGTTTGTCTTATATACTCGAGGGTGGCAGGGAAAACGATGGCATGAGCAGAGGGTGGACATCATCTCTTGGGCAACATCTGATGAACAACAGCAACAGGAGAGTGTGCCAAACACTGGCAAGGGGACACTGGCTATAACACCTATAAGTCCACCCCCAGCAACACACTGCCTCCAGGAGGCGCTAATTCCCTGATCTCCATTCAGAACACCTACGTTTATGGGGGACACCTGAATCAAACCACCACACTGGCCCTTATAACAAACATGTAAGGGCCTCTAAAGATTGTCAACTTTCCCTCAATTCATTTAGAAATGTTTAAAAATGCATTAACTGCAAGACATACCTGTAATCCTAGCACTTGGGAGGCAAAGGCAGGAATAAGTTCTAGACAAGCCCGGTTGGTCTAGAACTTAAAAAAAAAAATAAAAATCCAAGTATGGTGGCACATCTGTAATACCAGTATTCAGGATCATGTTTTCAAGCCTGGGGTACATGAAATCATCTCAGAATAAATAAATAAGTAACACTAGCTTAACTGAAAATCTTGTTTAAAAAAAAAAAACAAAAAAACTACCCCTCACTGGTGTTTTTGTTTTGTTTTGTTTTGTTGTTTCTGGTTTTCCAAGATAGAGTCTCTCTCTAGCCCAAGCTGACCTGAAATTCACTACATAGTTTCAGGGTGGCCTTGAACTTAGGGCAATCCTCCTACCTCTGTCTCCCGAATGCTGGGGTTAAAGGCATGTGCCACCACACCCAGCCCCCCTCCCTGGATTTTAAAAGAAAACCAGTTTCCCAAAGACTCCTTTATGATGCTATATAGCCTCGCAGAAAAGCACGCAAAGTCAAAAGCTGTGACTGTGGAAGGGCCCCATGGTAGCAGGCAGTGAGTTATTATAGCCAGTTGAGATAGCACATCTCGTGTGAAAGCCCAGCCTGCCTTGCTCTTGTTCCTGTCCCCTCTGTGCGTCCCAGGTCCTATCTATGCATGCATGCACATGTATATGTAATATACATATATGTTAGTTTTTAAATATTACTTACTTATTTATTTATGAGACAGAGAGAACAGGCGCACTAGGGCCTCTAGCTACTGCAGTCGAACTCCAGACACATGCGCTACCATATGCATCTTATCTGGCTTATGTGGGTTCCGGAGAATGGAACTGGGTCCTTAGGCTTCACAGGCAAGCACCTTAACCACTAAATCATCTCTGCAGTCCTTAAAGTTCTTTTTTTTTAAATTTTTTTTGTTGACAAATTCCATAATTATAGACATGAAACCTTGATAATTCCCTCCCCCCCTCACTTTCTCCTTCACAACTCCACTCTCCATCACATCTCCTCCCCCTCTCAATCATCACTCTTTTATTTTGATGTCATGATCTTTTCCTACTCTTATGACGGTCTTGTGTAGGTAGTGTCAGGCACTGTGAGGTCATGGATAACCAGGCCATTTTGTGTCTGGAAGAGCACATTGTAAGGAGTCCTACCCTTCCTTTGGCTCTTACATTCTTTCCGCCACCTCTTCCACAATGGACCCTGAGCCTTGGAAGGTGTAGTAGACAAGTTTCAGTGCTGAACACTCCACTCTCACTTCTTCTCAGCATTATGGTGCCTTTTGAGTCATCCCAAAAGTCACTGCCATCTGAAAAAGAGAAGCTTCTCTAACCAAAAGTGAGAGTAGCATTAATATATGGGTATGAACATTTAGAGAAGTGCTTACTGGACACTTTCATAATTCCATAGAGCTGCATGCAGCATAGCTTTTTCCAGCTTTCTGTCAACTGGTCTACAGGGAGGAGGTTTTCAGCTCAGCTCCAGCAAGATTTCTCAGTGACCTTGCATCCCTGGTGAGAACTAAGAGCCTTGGCAATAGCCTGCAAAGTTTTGGGGGCATCAAGAACCTCACTGATCAACAACTCACTGGAAGGTATCCCACCCCTGGCACTGAAATTTTTGTAGTAACAATCTATAAGCCCGTAAACTTCTTTTTTAATTTTTTTTGTTTATTTTTATTTATTTATTTGAGAATGACAGAGAGAGAGAGAAGGAGGCAGAGAGCGAGAGAGAGAATGGGCGCGCCAGGGCTTCCAGCCACTACAAACTCCAGATGCGTGCACCCCCTTGTGCATCTGGCTAATCTGGGGAATCGAGCCTCGAACCGGGGTCCTTAGGCTTCACAGGCAAGCGCTTAACCACTAAGCCAACTCTCCAGCCTATAAACTTCTTTTTTAAAAAATTTTATTAAATAACTTTATTGTCAATTTACCACAGACACACCAAAATAAATTAAAACAAAAAAGCAGCTGGCCAGCCCATGAGACACTACCTTTCAGGAAAACAAAAAAACCAAACCCAATCACCTCTCGGTAGTGATTTCAAGGCTATGGTTAAATGAGATGGTCTCAGATTAAAAGGCAAAACAAAACAACAAAGATAACTGTGTGTAACCGCCCCTGGGGATGTAGCTGCAGTTTGCCCTCCAATTCAGAAGGATCCCAGGGGCCCAGACTCGTCCTCCCTGACCATAGCATGTCCGTCCTCCTGCTCAGCAGATGCAGAGAGCCTCTGGTAGAGAACCCTCTGGAAGGCTTCCAGCATGAGCGGAGGGGGCAGCTCAGTGCTGGCCGCTGGCCCTCGTGTATGGCTGGCTCTCCGGGAACTCCCACTGGGTACAGCTGTGATCCCTGGGCCTCAACTCGCGGCCTCTCCCCCAATGCGCCTGGCAGTGGTACATCGCGACCGAGAGGCAGGAGTTGTGCGACCCGAGCCTGGGCTGCATCCGAGGATGCCACGGGGACCCCTGGATTAGAGGCGACAGCAGTCCCTGCACGGCTCTGCACTCATCAAAGCAGGTCATGACTAGGTTCGTACTCAGGCTCGCTCTGGTTCCCAGCGATGCGCAAGTGTTCCGATCAGGGTAGGCGTCCGTGTTCTCCGTCTCCAGGTGCTGCTCCCGCCCCGCCTGTCGGCCTGGACGTGGGGCCCAGGGTGTACTTTTCACAGACACACCCCAGAGACTCCACCTTGCTGCGGCTCCACTCGAGGTTGGACGCCCGTAAACTACTTTTTAAAAAAGTGAACTGTAAAATTTTGGAAGAAAGTATGGGAAATTCAAAATACATGCAGGCATATATATAATCTTAGAGAACAGTTGGACTTTGTATACTACCATAAAACTCAGAAAATGTAACTATTAATGTGTTTGACAATAAAACTAAATGTTTTTGATTGGGAAAAACCTATATAAAGTTAAAGACATGACAAACTATGAAAACTGGTGACAAATAGCAGGTTTCTTTCACATACAAAGAATTCCTCCTGGGTGTGGTGGTGCACGCTTTTAATCCCAGCACTCAGGAGGCAAAGGTAGGAGGATCACCTTGAGTTCAAGGTCACCCTGAGACTACATAGTGAATTACAGGTCAGCCTGGGCTAGAGCAAGACCCTGTCTTGAGGGAAAAAGAGAGAGAGAGAGAGAGAAGAATGCCTACAAATCATTCCATGAAAACCAGGAACAGGATTTGAACACAGGTCACAGAAGGAAACATGAACTGTCTGTTAAAGTCCATGGGGCAGTCTCATTCCTAATAGGATCACAATTTAAAGCAGAGATTATGATTTTGACTTAACATCTTGGCAGAGGGCAGAGGGGTTCATAATGGACCGAGGTGGCCAGATTGTCGGCAAGCTGTGATTCTTAGACACGCTTGATAAGCTCTTAAGAGAGCATCTTACCAAAACAACAGTGAACAATTTAATGTGCAAATAACTTGATCCAGCAACTCAGCTTCTGGGAATTTTGTCTCTAATTAAACATCCATATGCATA
The DNA here is from genome assembly GCF_020740685.1 of Jaculus jaculus. Lineage (NCBI taxonomy): Eukaryota > Metazoa > Chordata > Mammalia > Rodentia > Dipodidae > Jaculus > Jaculus jaculus. The sequence goes on from NC_059119.1 coordinate 49,965,984, forward strand.
AAACTATGATATAATTATGTTTTTATGGCATTGGTTTTCTGAATTCTGTCAGAAAGGAACGGTAGATCCATGACATGAGCAGTTCACTGCCATTAAGAAAGTGAGCTGTGGGTGGTGGCTTGCATCTATAATCTTTTAAATATTTTATTTTTAACTTATTTGTTGAGAGAGAGAGAGAATGGGCACACCAGGGCCTTCAGCCACGGCATATGAACTGCAGACACATGCACCACCATGTGCATCTAGCCTACATGGATTCTGGGGAGTAGAACATGGATCCTTAGACTTTGCAGGCAAGCACCTTAAGCCATCTCTCCAACCCTGTAATTTTTTAAAAATATTCATTTATTTGAGAGAGAGAATAAAAGTATGTGGGCAACCCAGGGCCTCCTGCCACTGCAAACAAACTCCAGATTCATGTGCCATCCCATGCATCTGCCTTACATAGGTACTGGAGAATTGAACCTGGGCTTTTAGGCTCTGTAAACAAGCACCTTTAGCCACTGAATCATCTCCCCAGGCCACGTCTGTAGTTTAAGACTCGAGACTGGGACAGGGGGATTGCTGTGGGTTTGAGGCCAGCCTGGGTGCTTACAGTTCTCTAGACTGTCTCAACCAACCTCCTCTCCCTCCCCCACAAGAAACAAAATCAGACAAATCTTTATGACTCAAATTGAATGGTATCCAAAGTAGATGACTGGAAGATAGCACCATTTATATAAAGATCGACAGGAAGGTTATAAACGAATACACGGTATCTGGGAAGATGGACTAGTGGTGTCCTCAGGAAAGTAGCCCGTGGGTAGAGGATGGCATTGTAGAACTGGGCTTCATTGTCATTTCATACCCTGTAGTTATTGTTTTTGAATCGTTTTTATAGCATGTGTATGTGATGTTCATTTCATTAACTAAATGTTAAAAATACTTAAGCCTAGTGATAAAATTAGGCCAGACACCTGATGTGTAATCTGTTTTGAGGCTTTGGTAGGTAGGAATCAGACAGCAACTGTCTGATGTAGGGAAGCAGGTAGGTGGGGCAAAGTGAGGTAGGTCAGCAACAAAGGAGACCAGGAAGTGCCACATGGTGGCGCACGCCTTTAATCCCAGCACTCGGGAGGCAGAGGTAGGAGGATCACCATGAGTTCGAGGCCACCCTGAGACAACATAGTGAATTCTAGGTCAGCCAGGGCTAGAGTGAGATCCTACCTCAAAAAGCAAACATAAAAGAGGAGACCATGTTACAAGACAGTTTTGCTTCAAGTAAAGGTATCTAATAGACTGTGTTAAGATAAGGACTTACACAAACTTGTGACCCTCCTGCCTGCCTCCTGAGTGCCACAGTGCGTCTTCTCCTGGTCATGACGCGATTTCCATGTTAGAGTACATGCCAGGATAGAGGGTAGGGATAGACCTTAGGGAAATGTTAAAACCATACATATAAAGGGAATAAGACAATTGGGCTAAGGAAATCCAGCCACAACACTGGAGCCCATTTCAGTGTCATCCCTATTCTGAGGTTAAGGCAGAAGACAAACCTTCTGGAGCCCTTGCCTCTACCTACCTCTGGGGTGGGCATTTCCAGTGCCCTCCATCACCTGGGTGCTCTCAGTGACTCACGGTAACCATTCTCACATTACAGACAAGGAGTCTGTTCCCATCTCAGAGACAATGAGTGGCAAAGCCAGCACTCAGACCCGTCACCGGCACACCAGTTGGGTCTGGCCCCATACATGGTCAGTATGAACTGAGACTCAGAACCAGGGCCCTTGTTTTTTTCCCGAGGTAGGGTTTCACTGTAGCCCAGGTTGGCCTGGAACTCACTATATAAAGTCCCAGGCTGGCCTCACACAGCAGTTCTCCTACCTCTTCCTCCCAAGTGCTGGGATTAAAGGCATGTGCCACCAAGACTGACACCAGGACCCTTTAAGTACAATTCACAGAAGAAAGTCTGAGCCTACTTGCTGAATCTGCCTTGTGGTTCAGAGAATAAAATGAACCAGTTATTGAATGTAGAAGAAAATGCCCCGTGTATTAGGAAAAGGAACTCGGCTCCTGGGTTGGTAGGCGTTGAGTGGGCGGGGGGAGGGGGGAATTCAGTTGGCTGTTTTAAGTCTGTGGATGTGATTTTTCATGTGCTAAATCCCTGGTTTTCGTAACCAGTGACTTTCCCTCCCATTTTTTCCACTTAAGGGAAGACTAGAATATTCTCTAGCCTACGCCTTCCTCATTTTCAACTAACTAAAATAAGACCTTGGGTTTTGCTTTTCTGGCTTATTTTACTTGGAGTGCAACATAGACTTTTATCTATTTGGCCCACACGTAGCCTCTGCCTCTGCCACATGTTCTTGGAACCATTTTCTCACAAGTTGCTGATGTTCTTCTCCCCTACAGTCTTTGTCCGTGTTTTAGCATCTGCAGCAAGTGCCTAAGTCTCACGACACAACTAATAGAAAGCATGCCATCATCCCACCTCAGAGAGAAAGCGGTAATCTAGTCTGTGCTTTTCATCTTTCTAGGCAAAATCCATGTTTGGTGACCAGAGCTGTATACATTGATATCCTCACCCTGTTGACTTCCTGCCTGGACAGACCCACAAAGAGCAAGCCACCAGGTACGACCCAGAGTCCTCTCCCGCCGGGAAGCAGTTGCATGTCTTTGAAATACAGGTGTGGGTTTGATCAGCTCAAGCACACACTCCTCCACCAGCTGTTTTTTTAAAAAACATTATTTTTAGTTATTTGAGAGCAACAGACAGATAGAGAAAGAAGCAGATAGAGAGAGAGAGAGAGAATGGGCGCGCCAGGGTCTCCAGCCACTGCAAGCAAACTCCAGACGCGTGCGCCCCCTTGTGCATCTGGCTAATGTGGGTCCTGGGGAACCGAGCCTCGAACCGGGATCCTTAGGCTTCACAGGCAAGAGCTAAACCACTAAGCCATCTCTCCAGCCTGACCAGCTGCTTTTTTTAAAGACTAAACACATCAGAATCCAACAGAGTGTCATAGGGCTCCTCCTAGTAGCTTCTCAAGGAAACCTGTCTTTGTTGGTTTGAAAGTTTACAGTGAAGTACTTTGTTTGCTGATTCAGGGAAGAGTGTAAACTCAACCCAGTTGCCCTCTGTGTTTTGAAGACCTTGGCCTTTTGCTATTTTATGCATTTTCTTTGAAAATATGTCACTGTTTCCAGTAACTTCACTGTTTTCCATCCTGTGGAGATAAGCAAGCTGGCACACTTGGTGCTGGGCATGAGTCCTTGTTCTCTGTCCATCCTCATACCAGCGCATGTAGGAGTTGATCCCTCAGGCTCTGCCTTCATACATGATTCTGTCATGTATGTTTCTGGTTATATGCCCTAGATTCAGATACAACTGTTCTATTTTTAATCATGATTCACTGTATTTTTTTTATTATAAAGAGGAGGGCAACCCAAATAAAAAAAATTTTTTGATATGTTTATATAAGAGGCCACAGGAAGTGCTGTACATGAGTTCCAGGCCACAGACTGAAACTGATTTTCATCGACCCAAACTGCAAGGCGAGGGCCCTGAGCCTGCAGCTGGTTAGAATGAGCCTCCCCTAATTGATCCAGCCTGCCTAAAGGAGGCTATGCTCACAAAGTCGCATCCTCTCCTCTGGCTCTTCAGTCTGTCAGTGATGCATTGTCTTCAGTACCTGCGTTCAGGCTGTCACAGCCCAGCTCTGCCCATATGGAACCCCATTTCCATATCCAAACCAATGGAGAATGCTTTTTTGGGGGGTGGACTAGAGCAAGGCGTGTGAAAGTCTCTCTCGAGGTTGGTGTGCGTCAGCCCTCGAAGCCCTTGTGACTGTACAGAGGGGATCAGAACACACGAGAGACAAAACTTCCTCCACCCCGCAGCCCTGCACAGGGGACATTATCATTATTAGTTGACTGATAGCTGTCACATCTCGGTCCAGCCGGGCATCAAGGTACATGCCTATGACCCCAGCACTCAGGAAGTGGAGACGGGAGGATCCAGACTAGCCTTGGCTGCATGGTGAGTTCGAGGCCAGCTTGGGCAACATGAAACCCTATCTCGGAAAGGAAACAGACGTCAAGTCCCACTTTGTGCCTCTCACCCTAGCATGATTACGAGTGCCGCCCCTTTTGTTCTTGAGACTGTCCAGGTTCACAGTAAGAGTCGCCCTGGCCACAGAAAAGCTCAGTATTACGTCCACATTAGCTTACACTTGAGTTAACTGGTGTCCAGAGATTATAAAAAGATTATAAATATTAACAAATAGATTGTCTTGGATTCCTCCCATCTCTCCCAGGTTCATCTCTCCCAGAGCCCACATGCTTTACCTGCTCATGTATCTCAAGAGCCTTGCACAGGTCTGTCCCTTGGGACCCTGGCAAACAGGTGTGATTGACTGTGAGCACTGCTGCTTCTGAACTGTGGGGGGGCTGGGGGAGCAAGGGGTGCTCATTTAGGCCGGTGTAAAAGAGTTAATCCAAGCGAGTTGTAAAATGCTTTCCCTTCCCAACTTCTCATTCTTTACTGATAAGATGGGCTCTGTGCGGATGGCTCGCCTTTGGGGAATTACTTAGTGCAAACTCTTAACATTAGTTGAAGCTTATACCTCAATGAAAAGTGAATCACAAGCTGTCTGATTCCAGCAGTATTTTACTTGTACACACACACTGCACCCCTCAGTACCTTTGCCTTGGACTGAGATGTGACAGGAATAGGGCACTTTTGCTGTAGTGCGGCAGCCACCGCTCTGAACGCGGTGCTGAGGTCGTCCACTAAAGCAGCCGCAGCCGCCTGTGGGGTTGAAGCACGTGAGGTGGGGTTGGTCCAACCCAAGATCTGCAAGTATCAAGTGCATACCAAATCTCAAATTTGTGTATACATTTGGGCAATGAGTGTATTCAAAGACTACATCCACACGACAGTAGAATAAATTTTCTTTGTTTGAAAATGGAACAGATCTTTAGACCTAACCACATCTCAGATGTAATGGTGTGTAAGATGGATAGCACTCCTTGGAATAAAAGTAAACTGACCTTAAAGTAGTAAAATCTATTACTATATGTTTCATAGATTATTTCCAAAGGCAATTTGAGCAATAGATAAGTAAGCCAGATGCACAAGGTTTCACATGCATCTGGAGTTCATTTGCAGGGCTAGAGGCCCTGGTGTGTCCATTTTCTTTCTCTCTCTCCCTCTCTCTCTCTCTCTCTAAAATATACAAATTTTTTAAATTTTTATTTACTTGAGAGAGCAAGAGAAAGAGGCAGAGAAAGAGAGAATGGGCACACCAGGGCGTCCAGCCACTGCAAACGAACTCCAGATGTGTGTGCCCCCTTGTGCATCTGGCTTATGTGGGTCCTAGAGAATTGAACCTGGGTCCTTTGGCTTTGCAGACAAACACCTTAACCACTAAGCCATCCAGCCTTAAATAGATATTTTTTTAAAAAATCTTGTAAGAAGTAAACCAGGGCCTGGCTTGGGGGTACTTGCCTTTAAACCCAGCACTTAGGAGGCAGAGGCAGGTGGATTGCTGAGTTCGAGGCCACCCTGAGACTACATAGTGAATTCCAGGTCAGCCTGGGCTAAAGCAAGACCCTACCTCGAAAAACCAAAAAAGAAAAGGAAGTAGTAGTAAACCAGGGCTGGAGAGATGTCTTCACAGTTAAGGCGCTTGCCTGCAAAGCCTAATGACCTGGGTTCCATTCTCCAGAACTCACATAAAGCCAGATGCACAAAGTGGCACATGCGTTTGGATTTGTTTGCAATGGCTGGAGGCCTTGGTGCGCCTGTTCTCTCTGTTTGTCCCTATTCTATCTCTCTCTACTTGCAAAAAGATAAAAAGAAATAAACCACAGAATTTCTGAAGCCAGATCCCTGGCTTGCTTTCCAGATCCCTGGCTTGCATTCCAGATCTGCCATATATTTTGAGACCTCAAACAAGTTATTTAATTTCTTGAAAACATGTTTTCTTAATTATAAATCAGAAGAAAAGAATTTATATCTTAGATGGTGGACAACTAGCATGTGTAAAAAACCCCATATGAAGAATGTGCTTTGTATGACAGAGTAAGCGCACAAGAATGTTGTCATAACTGGAAAGCAGCACGTGACCCCGTCCCCGCAAGCTGTCGTGACCGTCCGCGCTCAGTCCTCACACGTGACCCCGTCCCCGCAAGCTGTCGTGACCGTCCGCGCTCAGTCCTCACACGTGACCCCGTCCCCGCAAGCTGTCGTGACCGTGCTCAGTCCTCACTTTTACAGTTTTCTTCCCAGTTTGAAACATCTTCAGGAAGGAAGAAATGCTTCTGCCCTTAGCAAAGGTTGTTAGGAATCCTCTTGATTATGACTGTCCCTAATGGAAAAGGCCTTCTGCTCTTGTTCGTTTTCTTCATGAGGTACTAGCATCAGACATAAGTGGTCTTCTCTACCTGAACGTGGATGAATGTCTTGTGCTCATAAGTAAATGCAGCAAGGGGGGCGGGTGCCGTACGCGAGGCCCGTATGGGATACGTTCACGCTCGTGACGCTGAAGGAAAACATGGCTTCTAAGTGGGAGGATCAGAAAGAAGAGCTTGCTTAAGTAGATTTTGATGAAGTGCAGGGGTGCGCCAGCTGGGCAGGGAAGAGGTGGGTATTGCCAGCAGTCAGGGCAGCACAGATAACGCTACTGGCATGAGCACAGCCTTACAGAACCAGCACGAAGGTCTGCAGTGTGGATTCAAGGCCAGGCAAGTGTGTTTAGAGGTGACCCTCGGGAGGATAAAACCCAATCAGGGAAGGCCCTATAAGACCAGAGTCTAAAGAGTTGGACTTGACCTCGTAGACTGAGGAGATTATTGGAGGATATAAAATAGAATGGGATCTTGAAGGTTTAAAAAATACATATTTTTATTTACCTGAGAAAGAGCTAAAAAGAGGCAGACAGAAAGAGAGTGAGTATGGTCATGCTAGGGTCTCCTGCCACTGCAGATGAACTTCAGACACATGTGCCACTTTGTGCATCTGTTTTTACGTTTTATGTGAGTACTGGGGAACCCAGGCCATTAGGCTTTCAGGTTTTACTATGAAGCACCTTTAACTGCTGAGCCATCTCTCCAGCCCAGGATCTTGAAGTTTTTGATACGGCATTTCCTTTCCTGACCCATCCTCCTGAATTACTAGGACTGTTCTGAACCTAAGTTCTTCATGTCAGTCGTAGGAAGTTCGATTGGGGGTGGGGCATGCGGCTCAGTGGTAGAGTGCCCGCTCAGCACACACAGAGTCACGGGTTTGATCCCAGCACCTCATAAACCAGTCGCGGTGGCGCAGGCCTGTAACCCCAGCACTCACGAGATGGGGACACGAGAACCAGAAGCTCAGGGTCATCCTCAGCTCATAGGAGAAAGAAGAAGAGCACCACTGAACATTGATGCCCTGAATCAAAACCAGAGCGGCTCACCTTGTCATTGTGGTCACCAGCATTTGGGGTGCGTACAGTGAAGCATGGGGAACTAGATTGGAACACAAGTGCTAAAAGTGGTGTTTGAATGGAAACACTACAGGGGACTTCCTCTTCTGATTGTCCTCTTTACTAATTTCATGCACCATACATGTGTGTGTGTGTGCATTTAAACATTAAATGTATTTTTATATGTGGCTCTTGAAGGGACTGATTACTAAAACAAATGAAACAATAATTTCAGAGAGTTTTTGTTCACTTGTTTTTGTCTTTTTGCATAGAAAAAGCTCTGCCCACCCCTCCTAATCCCCGTTCTGTAAGTGCTGTTGAAAGGCCATTTCCACTTCTAAAATGTCTTACAACCACATTGAAGGGCTGAGGACATAAACAATGAGAAAACAGCAGAGGAGAAAGGCAGAGAAGATAATTAGAAAAGCTTAAGATAATAATGTGTTTTGTGTAATTCAAACTTTTATCTTAGTACTTCCCAATCATTTGAGGTTTCCTCAGCCATTAACTGAGTTTTAAAAGTCCAAATATGGGGGTTGTGTTTAGAGTTTTAAAGTGATTTAAACCCACAAGGACTCTCTGTCCCCTGTATTTTTTTTCCTATTCTGAATCCAGCTGTCATCAGTATATATCAGTTTCCTGCAGGAAAGGAAATTATAGTCTCCGTTGGAGCTGGGAGAATGTGAAAGAAAAAGTTCAACAGCCACAGGGACCCTGCCGCTGGGTGACAGGCCTAAGCGGGGACGTGGAAACAGAGCTGAATTCTAATTTTAAACCCATCTTAAAGCATTTGCTCTCAAAAATGGCAATTTTCCACTGAAATATCTGTTAATGAAAATGCCCTCTGAGACTTAGTATTTCCCTTCTTTTCTCTGAGAGAGAGACTTTCTGTTTTCTGCATGCCCACCCCCTTACATTTGGATTTTCACAGCTATTGAGTTGAACATTTGCCATGTATTTAAACAAATGTCATACCTACTTGTACATTCACACTTTATTTTTAAGCTTGTTTGCTGGGTTAAAAAGGGGTGTTTTTTTTTTCCTTCACTGCGTTCCATTTTACTAATTTTATGCAGCCTGTGTCTTTTATTCTTCTTTGTATTTATATGGTTTCAGTATATTGAAATGTGACTCCTGAGGATTGGCTAATAAAGAATGGACATCAATTTCTTTTCCCTGCATGTGTACATGCCTGTAGAGACCAGGTGACAGACAGCCTCAGATATCAACCTCAGGAACACAGTCCACCAGTTTTGAGACATGATCTCCCACTGGCCTAGAGCTCACCAATTAGGTTAGGCTAGTAGCCAGCAAGCCATGGGGATCCTCCTTTCTCCACCTCCCAGCGCTGAGATATGGGCACGTGCTACCACACCCAGCATTTTATGCGGGGCTGGGGATCAAACTCTGATCCTTGTGCTTAAAAATACTAACTAAAGCAACTTAAGGAAGGAAAGGCTTATGTGGGCATCAAGGCAGGGACGTGAGGACATAGGAGGATGAGGCAGCTGGTCACATGGAGTCTGGAGACGGGAACAAGAGGGGGCAGAGAGGTGAGAGCTGTGCTCAGCCCGCTTTCTCCTTCTTGTTCAGCCCGGGACCAGCCCGTGGAATGGCATCGCCCACAGTTAGGGTGGGGCTGCCTGCCTCAAGTAAGCACACCTAGAAACTCCCTCATGACATACCCAGATGTCTCCATGGTGACTCTCGGTTCCTCAAGTTGACAGTCAAGATTAGCTATCACCCCAAGTGAGCTAGCCATTCCCCCAACTCCTAACCTCACTGTTACATAGGTGTTTTAGATAGAAAAGGACTTACTCATCCCATGTCTTTTTGTGATGATGAGAATGGAACCTCAGACCTTCCACATGCTAGGCAAGCACTACATTCTACAGTGTTTGCTTTTCCTTCTGAGACAAAGCCTCACTGTCATGCCCTGGCCGGCCTTGTGATACTCACTCTACAGTCCAGGGAGGCCTTGAATGTTCAGTTTCCCTGTGTCAGTTCCTGAGTAGCTGGGGTTGCGGGCTGCCCTCCATGGCCCTTTGTGTAAGTGTGCTCTGAAGACTGCTTGTCTACCCTGGGGTGTACGTAGAGTGCACATTCCCCAAGGCAGGCTCTCACTCGAGCCCAAGCTAATCTGGACCTCACTCTGTAGTCCCAAATTGGCCTCAAACTCAGCCTCAGCCAGCCTCTACTTTAATTTTTAAGAAGTATTATTAACCAAAAATGGAAAAAAATAAGTTAGCTGGATGTGGTGTACATGCCTTTAATTCTAGCACTCTAGAGGCGGAGGTAGGAGGATCACCAAGGCCACCCTGAGACTACGTAATGGATTCCAGGTCAGCCTGGGTTAGAGTAAGACCTTACCTTGAAAAAACAAATAACCAAAAAAAGAAAGACAAAGAAGCAGCAGCATTATTAATCTTGGCTGGGCGTGGTGGTGCATGCCTTTAATCCCAGCACTTGGGAGGCAGAGGTAGGAGGTTCACCATGAGTTCAAGGCCACCCTGAGACTACATAGTAAATTCCAGGTCAGCCTGGGTTAGAACAAGACCCTATCTTGAAAAGCCAAAAAAAAAAAAAAAAATGTTATATGTTTGGGCTAGAGAGACGGCTCAACCATTAAAGCGCTTGCCTGCAAAGCCTAACAACTTGGGTTCAATTCCCCATACCCATGTAAAACCAGACACACAGAGTGGTGCGTGCATCTGGAGTTTGTTTGCAATGGCTTGAGGTCCCAGCACACCCATTCTCTATCTCTACTTACAAATCCATAAAGATAGTTTTAAAAAAGAAGCATTAGCCGGGCATGGTGGAGCATGCCTTTAATCCCAGCACTCAGGAGGCAGAGGCAGGAGGATCTCCATGAGTTTGAGGCTGCCCTGAGACTCCATAGTGAATTCCAGGTCAGCCTGGGCTACAGTGAGACCCTACCTCGAAAAACCAAAAAAAAAAGAAGAAGAAGAAGAAGCATTACTTAGCCTGGCATGGTGGCACATGCCTTTAATCCCAGCACTCAGGAGCCTGAGTTCAAGAGCAATCTGAGACCACATACTGAGTTTCAAGTCAACCTGTGCTATGAGACCCTACCTCCAAAAAGAAAAAAGCAAAGGCATTATTCCACCCTCTTTCTTGTTGGACGGAGTTAATAGTCATGGCCCACATTCACTGAACCTCTGTGCCAGACCCTGTGCCCAGCATTTCACTGTACACATGGAGACACCGAGGCAGAAAGAAGGGCCTGAGGTCACAGCTCTGCAGTGCCCACGCGGTGACGGCAGCACCACAAGGGCCGAGTCAAGAAAGACGGGGGATTCCGTCAGGCTGGAAGACCCGAACCCTCGTTCTGGGTCCACCCCAGGCCTCCGAGAGGGCCTCCCTGCGCGGGAGCTTTACGTGAGCTTTTTCTGCCCGCATTTCCTTTTCCTGGGAATGTGAAATAATCCCAGAGCAAAGCCTAGGCTGGAGTGTTACTAGAAAGAGAAGGCTCACCACCATGGCTACGTAGGCACCTGCCCTTTCGCCTTTGGAAGCCGACCTACGGCCGCTACACCAGTGCCTCCCAGTACCTGACTTCTGGAGGCTGTGTGTTATGGTTTTCTTTTGTTTTGTTTCCAGTTGTTTCCCCTCCTCCCCCATTGGGATATATAGTTCAGATCTCTCACTGTGCCAAGTATAATAAACATTTTGTTGTAACTGGAATCTTACTTTTATTATTGTTATTATTTTCCTTCTGAATGCCTTAAAAGTGACCGGCCTGGGAGAGTGAAGTCAGAATTCCTAACTAATCTAACTGCCAAGTCAACGTGCTTTGTAGATCAGCGTGAGATTAGAAGACAGGCCCTCTTGATTACCGCTTGTATTTATGTAATGGGAGTTAGGTAACGTAAGCCCTCTCACAGGCCAGGCCGGCCTAGATGCTGGTGGTGGCTAAGGGCTAAAGTCTGTGAGTCGTATTCAGCAGTGCCTTGTGATTGCACTGCTTAGCGCCTGAAGAGTACATGTGTGACATGAACAAATGTAAGGTCAGTGATTGTCATGACACATTAACTTCCTTTTCTTACATTCTTCGGAAATAGAGCTGAACGATCACAGAGAACGAAAACGTGGGCAGCTTCTAAACACCTGCTTTGGCTATTGGGCCTAATTAGGTTAAATTTAATCAATTCCGTCTGAACAAATTGAAAACAATTCTTAGCTGTTCCTCAGTCATCCACATTTATTGACGTTGGATGCACATGTGCTTCATATGACACAATTGGTGTCGTTCTCAACTCTGGGTGGGAAATAAAAGGAGATTGAGAACACATTTAGAGTTCTGGGGCTAGATTTCTGAGCCTGCAACTAGGAAATTGCAAGGAAAAAAAAATTTTTAAGAAAAAAAGATTTGGGGGCTGGAGAGATGACTTAGTGGTTAAGGCTCTTGCCTGAGAAGCTTAAGGGCCTAGGTTCGATTCCCTGATACCAACATAAGCCAGATGTACAAGGTGGCTCATGCATCTGCAGTTTGCAGTGGCTAGAAGCCCTGGTGCGCCCATTTACTCTCTCTGTGTGTTTGTCTGTCTGTCTTTGCTTGCAAATAAAATAAAGTATCTTTTAAAAAAATAAGAAAGGGTGCTCGCTTCGGCAGCACATATACTAAAATTGGAACGATACAGAGAAGATTAGCATGGCCCCTGCGCAAGGATGACACGCAAATTCGTGAAGCGTTCCATATTTGAGAAAAAAAAAAATAAGAAAGGTAAGCCAGGTGTGGTGGCACACGCCTTTAATCCCAGCACTTGGGAGGCAGGGGTAGGAAGATTGCCGTCAGTTTGAGGCCACCCTGAGACTACAGAGCAAATTCCAGGTCAGCCTGGGCTACAGTGAGACCCTACCTCAAAAAACCAAAAAATAAAATAAAATAAAAATAATAATTTAGTAATTTAGTTTTCTCCAAAACACTGGGACTCAAATCAGGACTGTTACTTTTGCCAAAAGTTTTTCCCAGGGAACAAAGAGCTCTGAAATAAGCAGATGACTCCTGGCTGTGTTTCGGAAGTCAGAACAATGCAGGCTGTTATTAGATTGCTAAGTTAATGCCGTGTTTACTCCTTGTTAATGCTAAGCTGGTACTGAGTACATAGGCCCCCATTCTTAGAATTTCAGAGCTTAGAGGTCATTTAATCAGTAGGTAGAGTGGAAACTGTAGCAATTAAGTGACTTGCCCAAGGTCATACAGGTGGTTAGTGAAAAAGTAGTGCTTTTCTGGCTTTTGGTCCAACTACCACTTCAGTGACTCAAGTTAATGGACCTGTCCCAGCGAGCACCAGACTGTGTGTCTGTAGCCACACGACAGACCATGTCCTGACACCTTCTGACCCGCATCCCGCTCTGGACTGAAACCTTGCTCAAAGGATCAAGCATGACCTCAGAACTGTGATTTCATGAGTCTCCCCACGCCAGCCCCTCACCACAGATCATCGGAAACTAGCTGCCCCTGGCAATGAAAAAATGTCAGGCACAGCGTTTTGAAAGTCTCCAGGAGGCATTTTGCGTGAATGGATGCAGACCGTCTGGGCCTTACATGGCTCCGTTCTTTTGCTTCACTCATGTTCTCGAGCTTCGTTCATGAGTCAGCACTTTCTCCTTTGTTATTGGCATGTTGGTTGTACGTAAAGTAGGTTCAGTCACATCTTCACACGTGTACATGACGCACTTTCATCATACTCACCCCCTCTTGGCTGATCTTCCCAACTCCCTTTGCTCTTGGTGACCCAGTGAGCTTAGTGAGGCTTGTTTACAAGAGCATGGGGGAGGGGCTGTTACAGGAGCGTGGGCGACTCACCAGGGGCTCCGTGTCTAAAGAAAATGTCTCTTCCTGTCCCTGTGTGTAAGTCCTTGGGGACAGGTGGGTCATCATGAGCCCCGCCCCATCTATAATGGGGTGCGGAGGGGCCCAGTCGTGTGCAGGTGTGCTGTGGGCTCATGATTGCAGTGGCCGCGCCCTGTCCCGAAGGCAGCCTCTACACCATTCCTCCCCTTCCTCCCGCTCTTACGTTCTTTGTGACCCGTCTTCTGCGGTGTTCCTGAGCCTTGTGGGGGGGCCTGAGATAGATGTCCCATTTAGGGAGGAGCATTCACCAGCGCTTGCTCTCAGCATGTTGACCAGTTAGGCACATTAACTACCGCCCACTAATGTATGGGTATGAGCCTAAGTCTCTAGAAAGCAGCTTGACAGGCATAGCATGTCTCTCCTCAGTGGGGCGCCGGCAGTCACTGTGGGCTCATGGATGCACCAGTCAGGTCCTGTGGGAGGACCACCGCGCCACACAGTACTCCTTCCCACCCTGTGGCTCTATTCCTCATGGCCCCTCTTCTGCAGTGTTAGAAGCCTCCTTTAGAGTTGAGCTCTCGACATCCTCTTGGTTTCTGTTTTGGTGACTTTTGACTTTCCTCAGTGTCTACCACCATCTCCCTGGAGAAGGTTCTCAGGCTGGCGGTGAGAGCAGCCCTCATATGTCATCCACCACTTACTCTGTGGTGTGTCCTCAGCCCTGGCCGGTGTGCTAGAGATCACGAGTCCAGTGCTAGACACTTGGCTTTCTCTCCTTGTTTTTCCCATGGCTTGCGGATCTCCCTGGTATTCATCACTGCTCCCTCCCTCCCTCCCTCCCTCCCTCCCTCTTTCTCTGTCAAATAAATTTAAAAAAAATTTTAATTTGTGCCTATCTCAAGGTCACAAAGATGTTCTTTCATGTTTTCTTCTAAAGATGTCTAGGGTTTAGTTTTTGTTTGCCTGTGGTTTGGTTGGTAGGCTTGGTCTACTTAGTGGTGCTTGGATATGCTAGGCAGACACATCCAGCTATCTGGCACTCTCCCTTACCCTAAAGTGTTCTGCGTTTCGATTGCACGTTTAGATCTCACGATCTACTTCTCTGTAATGTCCATGTATATCTTGAGATAAGGTTGAAGTTCTGGGTGTTTTCATTTTTCCATGTAGTCATCAGCTGTTCTGGCACCATTATTTCCTTTGTCCCTTCCCCTCTTTCTTCTCTTTCAGAGGCTCTGTTCCCGTGAGTTAGGTCACTTGAAGTTGTTCCATAGATCACTGAGCTCTGGGTTTCTTTCTCTGTATTCTTTCTTGGTAACGTTTCGTTTTGATAGCTTCTCTCTCTGTCTCTAGATTCATTACTCTTTTTCTTGTGTGCTGTCTAATCTGCTGCTGTTCCATCCAGTGTTGTTTGTTGTTTTTTTTTAAAGACAGATAGAGGAAGAGAGAGAATGGGCGCAAACAAACTCCAGACGCGTGCGCCCCCTTGTGCATCTGGCTAACGTGGGACCTGGGGAACCGAGCCTCGAACCGGGGTCCTTAGGCTTCACAGGCAAGCGCTTAACCGCTAAGCCATCTCTCCAGCCCTCCATCCAGTGTTTTTTATTTCAGGTGTCATGGTGTTTATGTCCAGAACTTTATTTGTGGCCTTTCACGGCCTACCTATTTCTCTTTATCATTTAGTTTCATGTCTTTGTTTCTAACTCAGTTATTGTTATTTCTGGGTATGTTTTCTTTTTACTAATTTTTCTTCTAGATATAGGTAATATTTTCTACTTTGTTTTTTGCATGCTGGTACCTGTTACACGCCAGAACATGTTGATTTGATGTTAATGGATATTGAATTTTTTGTTAATCATTTAATATTGGGTTTTATTTTGACACAAAGTTAAGTTACTTATGATCAGTTGGATTCTTCCGGAACTTGGTTTTAAACTTGTCATAGTGGGTTTAGTGTAGGGGAGCCTTTGGGGACCATTGTGGGATAAGTTGTGGAAATAACGTAAGACCCAAGGGAAGGGGAGGAGTGCTTAAAATACTGCCCCCTCAGCACAGAGGGGCCATGATGTCCATGACCTCACAGCGGCTAATGCTACCTGTGCATTACCTGTATAATAGGAGGGGGAAAATGATGACATCAAAATAGAAGGGAGACTAGTTAGAAAGGAGGAGGGATTGCGTAGAAGGGGGTTGGGGAGGAAGAAGAGGAAGGGTGACAGGAGATTGTGATCGTGGTATATTGACTAGATGTATGGACATTGTTATTAAGAGGTTAAAAAGAAAGAGGTGTCTCAAGAGATGGCTCAGTGTTAGAGGGTGCTTGCTTACAAAGCCTGATGGCCCATATTTAATCCCCTAGTACACATGTAAAGCCAGATTCACATTGTTGCACATCTGTAGGAAGTCTGCTTCTATGGCAGAAGACCCTGGCATGCCCATTTCTCCTCTCTTTTTCTCTTCCCCTCCCCTCCCCTCCCCTTCTCTCCTCTTTTTTTTAAGAAAAATTTTATTTATTAATGTGAGAAAGAGGGAGGGAGAAAGAGGTAGATAGAAAATGAGCACGCCAGAGCCTCTAGCCACTGCAAACAAACTCCAGATGCACACCCCACCTTGTGCATCTGGCTTACGTGGGTACTGGGGAATCAAACCGGGGTCCTTTGGCTTCGCAGGCAAGTGCCTTAACCACTAAGCCATCTCTCCAGCCCTTTCCTCTTTTCTTCTTTTTCTTTTCTTCGCTTTCCCTCCCTCCTCCTTCTCTTTCCCTGTGCTTATGAATATAAATAAATAAATATAATATAATATAATATAATATAATATAATATAAATATAATATAAATAAATAAAAAATAAAGAGGAGCCCTTAGAGAAAGCATAATTCCCCTACAAGGTACCTTTTAAGTACCTTTTAAGGTCTCTGCACAATATTACCAGGTTCCTACTCTAAGTGAGAGAGGGCAGGCCAAATGTGGGCTAAAGAGAGTCAAGACTTGTTCAGTATGCTGCTTCCTTGGCCTTTCTCCCACCTCCTGGCACTTCTCTGTCACCGAGAGATCTGTGTGCCACCAGGCTGTGCAGGTGCGCAGATCTGCAGGGCCCTCTCACTGTGCAGAACGCTCCTGTCCACTAGTGAACCCACCAGAGCAGCTTCCCCCACCTTTTCTACCTCTAGACTCCTCCTCTCTGAGCGAGGGCTTGGAAATTGCCTCTCAGCAGCACCCTGGGCCTGTCTAAGCCTTATCTAGTTTTTTTTCTTCAAGGCTATTCAGCCCTGTTCTGCCCATATCCAATGTCTAAAAACCACAATTTCATACACTTTTGTTCCGTTTTCTAGATGTTTATGGCTGCAAGGTATTTTCCAAAATGGTTAATTCCTTAGGAACAGCTGTGAAATCACTTCCATCACCTTATTTTGACACCTGTTGGTTCTTAAACTATAAATTAAAGATAGAGGGCTGGAGAGATGGCTTAGCAGTTAAGGTGCTTGCCTGCAAAGCCTAAGGACCCAGGATCGATTCCCCAGGACCCACATAAGACAGCTACACAAGGAGGCACATGCATCTGGAGTTTGTTTGCAGTGACTAGAGGTCCTAATGTGCCCATTCTCTTGATATATATCTGCCTATACCTCCCTCTCTCTCCCTCTCTCTCTAAATAAATAAATAAATAAATAAATAAATAAATAAATAAATAAATAAATAAAAATAATACCTTAGAAGATTGGAAGAAAGACATAAAACAAATGGTAAAAACACATTGAAAAATCACATTATGAGAAAGGAAGAAACCCAACATTGGGAAAAATAGGTGTCTGGAGGCTAAGTTGATAACATAAAAAGCAACAGCTATCACGTGAAGTGCTGGATGGATGCGTGATGACTTCTTCTGTTGCCACAGATCTAGTCGTTTATAAAAGAGAGGCTGACTTAGCTCACGGATCTGGCAGTCCAAGAGCTTGGTGACTGGCAACGGTTTTCCTTCCTGCAGTATCAAGAGCAGAGACCTCACGTGTTGAGACATAGCGTCCTGGTGCAGGTGTCCTCCCTATAGAGCTGCTGGCCCCCTGGGTTCGGGCCTCCATGTTGTGGCCTCCAAATACCACCCCTATTCATACCTCACAGTGGGGATTAAGTCTCAAGGCAGTTTGCTTTAGCTTTTCAAGATAGGGTTTCATTCTAGCTGACTTGGAGTTCACTGTGTAGTCTCAGGGTGGCCTCGAACTCACGTGGATCCTCCTACCTCTGCCTCCCAAGCCACCAGGCAGTTTTTTGTTTTGTTTTTCTTTTGGTTTTTCGATGTAGGGCCTCACTTTAGCCCAGGCTGACCTGGAATTCACTATGTAGTCCCAGGTCAAGGCAGTTTTGACAGGGATATTCAGAGCACAGCACCAGGTAAACTTCCTCCCCAGCTCACCTCATTACTCACCTGTCAGAACGGCCTTAACCCCTCCCTCCGTGTTGGGGCTGGACTTCACACCCAGATTCTGCTGGGTTTTGCCAGCTACAAACTACAGCCTTGCAGCGCCCATCACTCCTGCCGTTTTCTACAATCCAGTGGTGCCAGAAACCTCTTCAGTCTTAGATTCTGTTTTTTTAGGTACAGACCCTGGGGCCCAGGCACATTTCCAGAACTGTCAGTTGTCACACTGGCAAGGGACTGAGGTGGGTGCTGCTAGGCTCACTGGCAGGGGAGGCAGAAGAGGTGGGCCTCCACGTTTAAAGGAATCTTCTGAGACAGCCTGAGCCCGAAGATTGGTTTCTGATTGCACCATGCTGCTAAGGGTGTTGGAGAAGCCTGAGGGTCTCTGTGAGGAGGAGGAGGTGTCATGGGGGAGTTCTTCCAGCCCCGCCCTCTAGAACAGTTCTTGGAAAGAAACGGAAGCTGTGCTTGTTGGGAAATTACTGTATGTCTGTGTCTGTGGGTTATCATGAGTTTATCCACAGTATTTCCTGATTTCCTCCCTGTGCCGCGTGAAGGCCGGGTAGGGTGTTGGGTGGGGGAAGAAGTTAAATGTTGGTCCCTCCCAGGGCCACCGGAGCGCGTCCTTTCTGTGTTTGACTCCTAAGGCGGAAAGGCCGAGCTCCCAGTTTGTGGGTTCACTAGGGGCTCTCGGAAGCCCATTCTTTCTCCCCCGCAGCAGGCGACTGTGCTTGAACATAGGCCTGCGCCTGGGCGTGCGGCACCCGCCTGCTATCCCAGCATTAGGAAGTGGAGCTATCCTCAACGCACAGAGCTTGAGGGCAGTCTGGACTCCATGAGACCCTGTCTCAAATACGAAGAAAAGAGAGAGAAAGAAGAGATGCCTCTGGGAGCATGCTGGTGGCCAGGTGAAGGGACCGTTTTCAGAGGGCCACGTGTGATAGGGCCATATATCCGCATGCATCCTCGAAGGGCTCCTGAACTAGAAAGGACACTGGGCAAAAGAGAAGAGAACCAGGACCCGGCCAGGAGAGAGAAAGCGGGCCGCATGTCCTCTGCCAGTCAGTCTCCAGGTTGTGCCACTCTGAGGGGCTCCTGGGGTCAGGATTTAGGTGTGCTGGGAGGGGCTGAAGATTCATTAGGAGAATGGAATTTCCCTATGATAAGGAGAAGCCAGGAATTATTAAATCTGTTGATTTGTTGTTGTAGTTCCTATGGTTTCCTGTTCTGTACACATAGCAGTTTTACTGAGTAGTTGCATAAGGAGATATTAGCATTCATGGAATACAAATTATCAGTTGATTACTTTCAGACCCAGTTTATCATCCATTTCAGATAAGAACTTTTGTTTGTTTGTTTTTCGAGGCAGAGTCTCTCCCAGGATGACCTGGCATTCACTGTACTCTCAGAGTGGCCTTGAACTCACAGCACATCCTCCTCTCTCCGCCTCCCGAGTGCTGGGATCAAAGGCACGCCACCATTCCGGCTCAGATAGGAACTTTTGTTGGACCTGATTACAGATCTTGGACCACAGAGTACTACCATCTACCATTTAAAACAGAAAAAATAGGCCATTCCACTATGCACGCAGATACTCTCATCCCCTCCTGTTTAAAAACATTTTTTTATTAATTTGCAAACAGAAAGAGAATAGGTGTGCCAGGGCCTCTTGCCTCTGCAAACAAAGTCCAGCTGAATGTGCCAGTTTGTGCACCTGGCTTTAATGAGTACTGGGGAATTTAACACGGACTGTCAGGCTTTGCTTGCAAGCACCTTTAACCCCTGAGCCATCTCTCCAGCCCTCTCTCCCCCTCTTTGAAGGAGGTTGGAGGTGCTGCTTGGAGAGAGGACAGTTACATCTGCACATGTTGTGTGTGTGTGTGTGTGTGTGTGTGTGTGTGTGTGTGTGTGTGTGTGCATGTGCGCACGTGTGTGTGATGTGATACAGCGTATCTGTGTGGTGTAAGTACATGACATATAAAGAAAGAAATACACTAAGAGACTTGCTTCCTAGTAGTGAGGCCACGGCTCTATTTAGTTGCCTGTTCTATCCAGAGGAGGGGCCCTGTCCCCATCTGTGACCGTAGATTGCTGCTTGTAAGTAGCCGGCTTGTTAGGACCTCTGCAGCCATCCCGCGGCCAGCACCTTTAACGCGAGCCATCTCCCCAGCCTCAAGACCATCTCTGCCCAGACCAGGAAAATGCCACTCTGGGCCTGCACAGGCTTTCCTTCTTGCCCTCTTTGTTTTGGACAGTTCGGCACAGAACTATTGGGCTATCTCGATGAGTGACATCAGTGAAACCAGGAACGATATAATGTTCAGGAACTCTGTGGTTGAGCACTAGATGAAGGGTTGGCTTATGATTAGGGGTCACAGTGAGCAAAAACAAACACCATTAGACACTAGAATTACACACTCAGCAAGGCCTAGGGTTTATACCAAGAAGGGCAGATGAACTCAGATGGTCTGAGGTAGTGTGTGTGGTCCCTGCCCCAGCAGCATGAGCATTACCTGGGAACTTGCTAGAAACTGTGATGGCATGGGGTGGGGGTGGGGGGAACTACCCCAGACTTACTGGATCAGAAAATTGGGGTGAGCAGCTAAAACTTAAAACCTTTGGTCTTTTGAGGACATTACTAAGGGAGGCTACACTCTTTCTTTTAGTTATACATTTTCATTCTCTTTCTCTCCATCTAAATTAGATATCCTTATATTGTAACCTCACCGTATCCATAATTATGTACTAATAATATCACCCACATATTTTCAGAATGGTCCTATTAAAATTTTAGACTAGGGCTGGAGAGATGTCTTAGTGGTTAAGCACTTGCCTGTGAAGCCTAAGGACCCCGGTTTGAGGCTTGATTCCCCAGGACCCATGTTAGCCAGATGCACAAGGGGGCGCACACATCTGGAGTTCGTTTGCAGTGGCTGGAGGCACTGGCGCGCCCATTCCCTCCCTCTCTCTCTCTCTCTCTCTCTCTCTCTCTCTCTCTCTCTCTCTCCTCTCTCTGCCTCTTCTCTCTTTGTCTGTCACTCTCAAATAAATAAAGTAACAAAAAAATTTTCAATTTTAGATTAATATACATCTTTTGTTTGATTTGGTGTGTGAGTATGCGTGTGGGGAGCTAGGAACCAAACCCAAGACCTCATGCATGTTAGGCAAGTACTCTACAATAGAGACTGGGCTACATCTCCAGCCAACATGCATGTTGGTGTGTATGTTGCGTTGCATGTGTATATGTATATTTATGTGTGTGTGTATGTATGTATGTATGTGTGTGTGTGTGTGTGTGTGCACCACATGTGCACACGGCACCTGTGTGGAGCTCAGAGGATGACCATGTTGTATATCTATTTTCATGTGTGTATGTACGTATGCATGTGCAGGCACATGTGTACACAGCACCCGTGTGGAGGTCAGATGATGACCATGGCTGTAGTGTCCCTTTGCACTTTGTTTGAGCAGGAGCTCTTGGTGTTTCCCACTACACCACACACACTAGGTGGCTGGCCCACAGGCTTTACAATTCTCTCTCTGTCTCTTATCTTACAGTAGGGGTACTGGGATTTCAGATATTCATTCATGCTATTGCATCAGCTTTTATGTACTTTCTAGGGATCTGAATTCAGTTCCTCACACTTGCACAGCAAGCATTTGACTCATTGAGTTATCTCCCCATGCTAGTTTGAACCTTTTAAAAAGTATATTACAGGGCTGGAGAGATGGCTTAGCAGTTGAGGTGCTTGCCTGGGAGTCCTAAGGACCCATGTTTGACTCTCCAGATTCCACATAAGCCAGACACACAAAGGTGAGGCAAGTGCAAGGTCGCACATGCCCACTAGGTGGTGCAAGTGTCTGGAGCTCGATTTCAGTGGCTGAGGCCCTGGCGTGCCAAATCTCTGTCTCTCTCTCTCTTTTTCTCTAAAATAAAAAACAGCTTGTCTCACAAGCATGATGACCTGAGTTTGAGACCCAGAATCCATATAACATGTGCTTGCCTGTGAAGCCTAAGAACTCATGTTCGAATCCATAGGTCCCACATAAGCCAGATGCACAATGACGCAACGTGCAATGTTGCCCATGTCTATGAGGGTGGGGCACATGCATCTGGAGTTTGTTCACAGCAGCTAAAGATCCTGGCACACCCATTCTCTCTCTCTCTCTCTCTCTCTCAAATCTTTAAACAATGTCACGTGGGCTGGAGAGATGGCTTAGCAGTTGAGGCACTTGCCTGCGAAGCTTACGGACCCATGTTTGACTTTTCAGATCCCACATAAGCCAGACACAAAAGGTTGCACATGTGCACAAGGGGGCGCACGTGTCTGGAGTCGAGTTGCAGTGGCTGGAGGCCCTGGCGCACCAATTCTGTCTCTCTGTCTCTCGCTCACTCTTATTAAAAAATAAAAATAAATTTTAAAAGTCAGGCATAGTGCTGGGTATGGTGGTGCATGCCTTTAATCCCAGCACTTGGGGGGGGGGGGCGGGTTAGGAGTATTGCCATGAGTTTGAGGCCACCCTGAGACTCCATAGTGAATTCCTGGTCAACCTGGGCTAAAGTGAGACCCTACCTCAGGGTCAAAAAAAAAGGTCACCACATTCCACCTCTGGCCCCCATAAACTAATATCTATACGTGATGTAAAATACAATGCATTCAGTCCAACTTTAAAAGTCCCCATAGTTTTTATCAACTCCAATGATGTTCATACATCCCAGTAATCCAAGATCTTTTAACTGAGCCATAATACCAAAAAATATCCTCAAAAAACCCATAATGGTACAGAATAAACATTCACACTGCAAAAGATGGCATTGGGCGTAACAAAGAAATACTCAAGCAATACATGATTTAAACAGGGCATACATCAAACTGTGTAGCTCCAAGTCCAACAACTCTAGCCAGTGACAAGTCTCCAAGTCTGATAATTCTAACCAGCAACAAGTCTGTGGAGTTCCAATTTCGCCCCTCCAGCTAGGCTACTCGCCGTCCTGGAAGACTTCATCAGGCCGGCAGCTGTCCTTGGCAGCCGTCTCGTGGTTCCCCATCTCTACCAGCTCTCCACTGCAGCCCACGTTCCATCCTCACGGCCCCACGGGGTCTCCATGCAGGCATCCAGCAAACCTGCTTCACACTGCCCATGGCCGCTTCCAGAACACAAGACCGTGTTGCAAAGCAAATGACCCTCTCTTTCCTGCATTTCTTACACTCCACAATACCAGCTGGGGTGCCAATTTGTTGATCTAGGGGGGAATAAAGCAGACTTTGAAGAACAGGACACTCCTTGAGCACTCAGGCCCCTTCAAAAGAGTCTACATTCTTCCTGTTGCCCCAGTGCAGTTCAGCTGGCCCAATCTCTCAAAGGTTGTCATCTCTCAATTGCAGCTGAAGGGGCAGCAGTTCACCCAAAGGTTTTTTGTTGTTGTTGTTGTTGTTGTTTTCTGTGCCATATTCCTCTGCTCACACCAGTTCATTTCTACACAAAGCAACCCTGGATAACTTCTCAGGACACGGGCATAACAGCAAGCTTCCCACACACAACTGCCAGCCCAGTTCAAGCAAAACTCTTTCTCACCCTCATAAGCCAAACCTCTCAGTCCATAGTTCTTACTGCATTCAGGTCTTTCAGCTCTGACCAGAATAGTCCATCAAGCTGTGCTCACAGCACTGCAAGGCGTCTCTTAGGCCAGGGTTTCAAATCCTTCCTCATTCCTCTTGAAAATTAGCCAAAGCCACACAGTCAGGTTTCTAGCAGCAATCCCACTCCTCGGTACCACTTTACTGTTGCAGTCAGGTTTGCTTTGCTGGTAAAAATCACCCAACCAAGAGCAGCTTGTGGGAAAAAGAGGTTTATTTTGGCTTACAGGCTCAAGGGGAAGGTCCACAATGGCAGGAAAAACGATGGCATGAGCAGAGGGTGGACATCACCCCCTAGCCCACATAAGGTGGGCAACAGGAACAGGAGAGTGTGCCAAACACCAAGCTTTATGTTGATTTTTTTTTTTTTTTTGGTGTGTGTATGTATGGGCATGCATGTGCCATGACACCCGTTTTTATTTTTATTTATGTGAGAGAGAATACAAAGAGGAAGATAAAGAAAATAAATGAGTGCACCAGGGTCTCCAGCCCACTCACTGCAAATCAATTCCAGATGCATGTGCCACCTTGTACATCTGGTTTTCATGGGTACTGGGGAATTGAACCTGGGTCCTTAGGCTTCCCAGGCCTGAGCCATCTCTCCAGCCCACTTTTACCTTTTCTTTCAAACAGTTCAGCACTCTTGCTACTGTGAAGGCTACACAAGCTGGCTGGCAAACTTTGGGATTTGCCTGGGCCCACCTCCCATTGCCGTAGATGCCCTGGGATAACAGACAAGCGTAGCTTGCACCCAGCTTCACATGGCTCCTGGAGAACCTGACTCTGGAGGTGAGGCTTGCATCGCAAGCCCTTGAGACCACTGAGACACCTCCTCAGCCCCCACACTGACTGTGGTGGTTTGATTCAGGGCTCGTTCATAAACATGAGTGTTCTGAACGCCAGGTTCCCAGCTGATGGAGATTTATTTTATCTTATCTGAGGCAAGCCTAACAGACTGGCCTTTTTTTTTATGAGAGAGAGAATGAGAATTGGCATGCCAGGGCCTCCAGCTACTGCATTCAAACTCCAGATTGGTGTGCCATCTTGTGCACATGTGCGACTTGTGTGCTTGCATGACTTTGTGTGTCTGGTTTATGTGGAACCTGGAGAGTCGAACATGGCTCCTCAGTCTTTGCAGGCAAGTGCCTTAACCACTAAGCCATTTCTTCAGCCCTATATTGACCTTTCAAAAGAAATTTTGAGCCAAGTACAGTGTTGCATGCCTGTAATCCCAGCTACATGGGAGGCTGAGGCAGGACCTTGAATTGAGACGAGCCTAGACAACCTAAAGAGATTTGTGTCAGGTCTCCCTGTGTAGCCCAAGCCGGCATTTGACAGAGTGTGAGTGGTTCAGAAGTTCTCGGGTACATGGCCCCGAGCCTGCCGCTCAGGTCCTGCTCCCTCTCCAGACCTGCTGAGCATGACGCCATCCTGCCCAAGGCCTCTGCCAGCATCTGGTCAGTGCCAGTCTCCTCGCCTTGTAGTTAGGAAATGCAGCGCTTGAGGTCCAGGGTCAACCGTGGCCACCTCTCTTCCTGGTGCAAGTGTAATACTGGGCTCTCCAACCTGCCTGGAAAATTACTGGGATGGCACACTTAAGGTCACCACAGGACACAGGGGTGAGTGGCTACTGGGCTCCTTTTTAAAATTTTTTTGAAATATTTGTATTTATTTGCAAGGAGAAAAGAGAATGAAAGAGAGGAAGTACGCACGACGGGGCCTCTTGCCACTGCAAACGAAGTCCAGATGCGTGCGCCACCTTGCGCATTCAGTACTGGGGAGTTGAACCCAGGCCATGAGGCTTTGCTAGCGAGTGCCCTTAACTGCTGAGCCATGCACCTCTCCAGCCCCTGCTAGGCTTCATTACATAGGTGTGGCTGGATGGGAGCCACCTGCGGCTCCTTCCTAGGAAATCCCAACCTCAGGAAGGTTCTGACCACCCTTCTCAATGAAGACGCTGTCTAGTGTCATGTTCACTTGGTCTTAGCCAAACGGCTATGAAGTGATCTTTCGTTTATTTTCTTTGTTTTTTTAGAGGTAGGGTCTCACTTTAACCCAGGCTGACATGGAACTCATCTGTAGCCCCAGGCTGGCCTTGAACTTACGGCAATCCTCCTACCTCAGCTAGGATTAAAGGCGTGTTCCGTCGTGCCCAGCTTACTAGCCAACAACAGCTTTTTTCTAAAAGCTGAATGGCTTTAACAGAATTATCCTTGAGAGTGAGGATATAGCTCGCTGATAGTATACCTGTCTAGTATGTGCAAGACCCTGGGTTTAATCCCGAGCAATGCAAAAGAAAGGGCCTATCATTTCACTTCCTCTGTCTTTGGTGACAAGACAGCCTGGCACTTATTAAATGATGATAACGGGGCGGGGGGGGACGTGCGCTACATTTTGATTTTAGACTTTCGGGACAAGACAGGGTCTTACCTTGTAGCTCAGGTTGGCCTAGAACTCACTCTGTATAGGTTGAACCTCCACTTGTGTCGATCCTTCTGTCTTAACCTCCCAAGTGCTAAGATTACAGGCATGAGCCGCCAGGCCTGGTGACATTCTATTGGGAATTACTTGCCCATGGAGCCAGAGCACAGCACAGTAGAGTGGTACTGTCCTTCCACGTGAATCTAGCCACTAAGCCACTTCCTGAAGGCCAGACATATGCTTGCTCTGAAAGGGGAGAAAGTCCTCCAAAGATGAATTCAGATGGGATGTTCTGAACCAGTCACGCATACTTGGGTGGCCGAGACGGCTGCCCTGGAGGGAAAACGTGAAGCCTTTTCGACGAGGAAGACCAGAGAAAGCTCCAGACAGAACGGATCGGCAAGTCATCCGAATTTAGGGGAAAACACAGTGGGACCTTTAAACAGAGATTTGATTCTTTCGGTGGACCTCTTGGTTTCCCAAAGAAGAAGAAAGCTGAGGCAATCAGAACCATAACAGTAAACACGGAAGTTCCATTTCAAACCATGCCACCTGCGAGAGAAGGCCGCCAACCTTCTCTCCGAGGAGCCAGTGCCAAGCCCTGGGTGTGCTGCACACAGAGGCCTGCGTGGGAACAACAGCAAGCGTCGCCTGTTGGTGTCGATTTTGCGCCTCACTTGGAATGGCAGGACGGTCCTGCTCTGCCAGGGAGGAATCCTGGTCAAAGCCACCTGGGCTTCCTGCAGGGAGCGTAGACTCAATAAACAGTAACAGATGCCGTGAGTCCTGAAAGCGCACTAGAATAACTGTGTCACTTTAAAATCAGACTGCTGAGACTCACTGCAGAGATGTGAGCAAGTGTCCCCAAACATAAGTGTTGGCCTAAAGCCCCCAGACGAACGTCACATGCTCCCTGGACGGAAAGCCACCGATCTTACAAGAGGCAAGCAACGCTGCTCTGTTAGTCAACACAGGTGCATGTGTCAAATGCTGGGCGCTCTTATCTCCAGTCTTCCACTTCTATCTAGAGATCCTCTCACTTGGTGCTGAGGTACAGTGCAGTTGATTTCGGGGGTTACCACCCAAGGGTCCTCTGCGTGAGTAAGAGCCTGGTCTTTCTAATTCACTACCACATCTGAAACCTAAAAGAAATCCAGAACAGGGCTCGAGAGATGGCTTAGTGGTTAAGGGGCTTGCCTACAAAGCCAAAGGACCCAGGTTCAATTTCCCTGGAACCCACATGAACCAGATACACAAGGTGGCACATGTGTCTTGAGTTTTTTTGCAGTAGCTAGAGGCCTTGGTGCACCCATTCTCTCCTCTCTTTCTCTGTCTGACTCTCAAATAAATAAATAAAAATATTTTGAGCCAGGCATGGTGGCACACGCCTTTAAACCTAGCACTCGGGAGGCAGAGGTAGGAGGATCGCAGTGATTTTGAGGCCACGCTGAGACTACATAGTGAATTCTAGGTTAGCCTGGACTAGAGTGAGACCCTACCTCAAAAAACCCAAAAAGAGAAAGAAAAGAAAAAAGGATGGGGAGGGGAGGGAACCTTTAGAGTATCTTATTAGTATTACTGTGTATTGGCCTTTATGTGCCTAATCTTGCTGTCCCCCACAGTTCCTAATACATGCTCAGTTTGACATAGGGAGCCCCAACTCTGCACTGGCAATGTAGGTCCAGGTGCCCATGCTCCAGAGACCTTTCTGAGCAAGTTCCCCACCTTTCTCTTATTTGGGGTGGTGTCTTCATGCCCCCATTCTTAGTGATGTTGTTCCTCTCTGAGTTCCCAGAGGAAACTTCTGGGTCTTGGTGTCCAGCACCGGGGTCTACCTGACCGTACATACTGCCTGGATCATCTCTTTTAAATAATAAATTCCCCTAAATTATACAGAATAGTCCAGACAGTTCTTTCTGGTTTTGATGAGACTTGGGTTTTGCTCATTTGTTGGGGGCTCTGTGTGGTTCCGTGCTTTGAGCTTGGATGCTCCCGTGTGGCCAAGCTGGCTTGAAACTCACCGTTCTCCTGCTCTGTGGTGCTGGGACGATCGATGTGTGCCACCAGCCGGACTCTGAATCACGTTCTTAGGTGCATTATTTTCTTTTTTTTATTTAATTTTAATTATTTATTTATAGGGGGAGAGGAAGAGAATGGGCGCGCCAGGGCTTGTAGCCACTATAAACGAACTCCAGATGTGTGTGCTACCTTGTAAATCTCAGTCTACATAGGTACTAGAGAATCAAACCTGGGTCCTTTGGCTTTGCAGGCAAGGGCCTAAACCACTATGCCATCTCTCCAGCCTCTATTTTCTTTTATTTTAGTGTTTGTTTGTTTGTTTATTCACAAGCAGAGAGACCTAGAAGAGAGAGACACAGAGGGAATGGGTTTCCCTGGGCCTCCAGCCACTGTACACAGACTCTAGATGCATGTGCCAGTTTGTTCATCTGGCTGTACGTGGGTACAGGGGAATTGAACTCGGGTCATTAGGCTCTGAAGGCAAGTGCCTTAACTGCTGAGCCAGCTCAGCAGCCCCTGAATCACATTTTGAAGAGAATATCTTTGAACCTTGTTCAGATTCCTTACCACACAAATATATTCATTTAGCCACATACCAACAGGTGTTACACCCCTAAGGCTCATGACCTCCCCCACTATAGGTTCAGTACCAGGCATGTATTCCCTCCC
This sequence comes from Jaculus jaculus, assembly GCF_020740685.1. Classification (NCBI taxonomy): domain Eukaryota; kingdom Metazoa; phylum Chordata; class Mammalia; order Rodentia; family Dipodidae; genus Jaculus; species Jaculus jaculus. The sequence continues at coordinate 49,994,405 of NC_059119.1, forward strand.
GTAGAGTGGGCCTCCAGTCCAGTTAGAGAGCAGTTTGTTTCCCCCATAACAGACATGCCACTATTGCACCTGTTGGCTTATTTGGCCTGACTGGCTAAATTTAAGGCTTGTGGTATCCACTATTGTTTATCTCCAGTGGTGATTTCTTTCCCATGGAGCTAAATGCAACATAGTTTTTTTCCAGCTTTCTGTCAGCTGGTCTACTTAGAGGAGGTTTTCAGCTCAGCTCCAGCAGGACTTCTCAGTGACCTTGCAGCCCAAGCACGTGGAGCCTTCAGCAATATATTTCTTTCTTTTTTTTTTTTTTTTTTTTTTTATAAAAGCGCCCACCCACATGCAGGGAAGCCTTGTTTTGTTTTTTGAGGTAGGTTCTCACTGTAGCCCAGCCTGACCTGGAATTCACTATGTAGTCTCAGGGTGGCCTTGAACTCACAGCTATCCTTCTACCTCTGCCTCCCAAGTGCCGGGATTATTTCCTATTTTTAATTTCCACATTATTACAAGTCTGTGGGCTCTTTTAATTTTAAAGAAGTTTTCTGAATGTTAGCTTATTATTTTTTGACATGTTTGTTTATGTATTTGCAAGCCAAGGAAGAGAAGAAAAGTATATAGGTGCACAGGATCCTCTTGCCACTGTAAACAAATTCCATATACCTGTGCCACTTTGCGTATCTGGCTTTGCATACATATTGGTGAATAGAACCCAGGTCAGCAGGCAGGCTTTGCACGCAAGTGCTTTTAACCATTGAACCATCTTCCCAGGGCCTAAGTTACTCTTTTCTAAACATATGTGTGCATAGTATGTGTGGTATGATGTGCATGGGATGCATTCACATGTGTGCGAATGCCAGAGGAGAGTGTCAGGTGTCTTCCTCTGTTGTCCATCCATGTATTTCCTTGAGACAGGATATTCTCTGGTCTCCACTGTCCACATAACTGGGGATGTGGGGGCCCGTGGCCACGTCCAGACGTTTGCTGGGCGCTAGGGATTGAACTCAGGGCAGATCAGGCTCCCTCCAGCCCCGGCGCTTAGACAGCAAGCGTTCTTCGATGTTGAGGGTCTCCCAGCCCCGGACCCACTCGCTTGCATTTCTGTCATGTTTATGACAGTTCTCTAGAAGTCAGCAGAGTTGAAATGAAGAGTGTGAGTAGGGCCTCGTATCTTAAAGTGCCATGTCCAGATCAGATCAGCTTGTCATGTCCAGATCAGCTTGCCATGTCCAGATCAGCTTGCCATGTCCAGATCAGCTTGTCATGTCCAGATCAGCTTGCCATGTCCAGATCAGCTTGCCATGTCCAGATCAGCTTGTCATGTCCAGATCAGCTTGTCATGTCCAGATCAGCTTGTCAGCTTTTCGGGACTGCTATGGGGATACCCGAGTATAAGCAAGCACGTGGTAAAGCGCCCCAGGTTCTTGCTGATGAATCTCTGTGGACAGAGCAGTATAGTTAGAAATGTTCATAACTGAGGAATGAATGACTAGACTCAAACAACACTGGTTAATGAATAGCTCAGAACTTGAGCGGGACAGGAAACAAGCCCCAGCCTGGCTCTGACGCTTGCCGAAGGTCTCTGTCTTCTACCTGTCCCCATGAGCATCATTAGTAATTATGTGATTGTAATATTTAGGACATCTCTATGAAGTTGAGGCCACACAGCCTTGTTTGGTAATAAATACGTTATGCGACAAATCGGGTTCTGGGAGGTACCCAGGACTCTTCCCCTGAGACAGCCACCCCCAGATCCTTCCAGCGTTATCACCTCAGTCTTTTCTTTTTCTTTTTTTATTTTTGAGGTAGGGTTTTGCTCTAGTCCAGCCTGTTCTGGATTTCACTAAGTAGTCCCAGGGTGGCCTTGGACTCAAGGCAATCCTCCTACCTCTGCCTCCCAGGTGCTGGGATGAAAGGCGTGCGCCACCACATCATGTTTGTTTAGTAACAAGAGTGCTGCAATCCAAGTAAATTTAAAACAATTGAAACTTACTTAGCTCATAGTTGTGGCTCAGCAGTCAAAAGTGAGTTGCTGTGACCTTGTAGGAGGACCAGAGACATGCAGAAAATCAAGGAGAGCAACAGCCAGGCGCGGTGGCGCACGCCTTTAGGCCCAGCACACGGGAGGCAGAGGTGGGAGGATCGCCATGAGTTCAAGGACACCCTGAAACTCCATAGTGAACTCCAGGTCAGCCTGGCCTAGAGTGAGACCCTACCTCGAAAAAGAAAAATTAAAAAAAAAAAAATGAGCAGGAGAAGGTTGAACTTTTCACTAACCCACTCCTGAAATCACCACATTCATTCATTCAGAACAGAGCCTTCGTGGTCCAGTCACCTCTGAAAGTCCACTTCTTAAGCTACCTCAAAAACCAAAATTTTTTTAAAAAAATCTCAACTAAAAGGCAGACCATAAAACTTAATAGGTAGATAAAATTTAAAAGAGACGAAAACAAACAAGAAAAACTAGTCTTAACCTAAGTACTGAATGTAAAGTGGGAGAAAGGTGGCTCGTCCTCCTTAGTAGGCTGTGTGAAGAGAGATGGGCTTTGGACCCCTCCATGAAGCAACAGTATCTCCAGCCACCTCGTGTCCAGAACAGGGAAAGTTCATAACCCTGCCGGACGGATCACGACCATTCTTCAGGCCGTGCCATAAGAGAGGGTGGCACCCCTAAGACTGTAGCTGGAACATGAGGGGAGGGGAATACCATCACGGAGGAAAGGACGTAGGGTGTCGCTTCTCTGAAGTCAGTCAGCACAGTGTGGGTAATCAGATGGCTACAGGGCCAGAGGGCAGAATTAGGCCAGTGAGTGAAAACTCCAAAAAGAGCTTTGTAACATAGGTAAAAACAGTGGCATAAGCTGTCTCGGAGGCTTTATGTCACTTTAGGGTACAAACCAGAGCTTCTAGGGAGCACTGAGGGAAGTTTGAAGTTTGTTTTTTTTTTTTTTTTTGGTTTTTCGAGGTAGGGTCTCACTGTGGTCCAGGCTGACCTGGAATTAACTCTGTCATCTCAGGGTGACCTTGAACTCATGGCAGTCCTCCTACCTCTGCCTCCCGAGTGCTCAGATTAAAAGCATGCGCCACCACGCCTGGCTAAAGTTTGAACTTTTTACTGGCTCAGGAGGTCACTGGATTTGTATTTATTGAATTGTTAGGAGAGGCTCCTGGAGCAGATTTTCCGAGATGGCCCTGTCTGTTTGGAGCTTCTGATGCTCCTGCATCCTTTCTTGGGAAGTTGGATACGTTAGTTACCTCTTTCTTTCCCTCTGCATTTTCTCTTTCTAGTCCTGGAGCATCTTGACTTTTGGGAAGATGTAAGAGAGCTCATCACAGAGTCAGAGCTGATCACAGGGTTCCCCTGGACCTTCAAGGTGCCAGGCCTACCCCAGTACCTGCAGAGTCTCACCAAACTAGCCATCCCCGAAGTGTGGGCCATGCTGACCGAGGCCGAGGGTCCCGCGAGCAGCATTCCAGTCTCCTTCTCCCGGCTTCTGCAGTCTGCCTTTCCGGAGGTGCGCTTGCTAACCCTGGACACCCTGCTGGAAAGGGCAGCAGCCCCTGCGTTGGGCGAGAAGGGGCTGCCTTCCCTGCTGGGAAGTATGCGAGAGGAGCTCTTGCTGCTGGCAATGAAGGAGAGCCACCCAGGATGCTTCTGCAAGGTAAAATCTCTGAGGAGCCAGCAGTGCCCTGCCGGACCCCCAGTCACTGGTGAGCCGCCAGGAGGGTAAAATGAAGAAGGCAAGGTCAGGTCTGGGCTTCCTGGAAGCAGGAGGCAGTCGATTAGTGTTCCAGGGCTAGGGACCCTGTGGTACTTGGTGTGGCTTCATGCACAGAAAAGCACCACAGAAGCTATTGGCGCTGGCGGTGCTGCAGCGAAAGGCATTCAGCACTAAGGCGGCGTTCGGCCCTGTGCTCTGCCAGCTGAGCTGCCCATCGAAGGACACACCTCAGCAGATGTGAACGCCAAGGAGGACTCCGCAGCAGGGTGATGCTCGTGGCAGGGATAGGGAAGAAGACCCAGCAGCAGGGCAAGGGTGTGGGATGTCTAGGAAACAGATGATTGAACGTCATCGCTAAAACGTCATTTTTGACCCATGCTCATTTAGGGCAGATGGTGATGTGGGACACCTAACGCAGGGACAAGGTTCGCTGGGCCTGGTGGCTCAGATCCGTCATCCCGGCTCCTTCCAGGCCTGGGCGGTAGAGTCACAGGTGCGAGGCCTCGCTGGCCACAGAGTGAGCTCAAGGCCGTCCTGGGCAGCTTCGACCCTGTCTGAAAATAAAAAGCGAAAAACGGGAGTGTTGGTAGAGTACCTGCCCAGCATGCATGAGATCTGAGGTTCTGTCCCCAAAAACTGAAAAAGAAAACTGCACTGGCCTTAGAACCTAGCCATCTGGCTCTGATTGCAGGCTCCTAAGGGCCACAGGTTTGTCGTTGCTGTGCCCTGCCGCGGTGCTTCCAAGGTGATAACCGGGGAAGAGGTCAGTAGGAGATGTGGGCCTTTTGAAGATAGAGCCCCCCCCCCCCCGCTTGTCCTCATTAATACAAATAACTGTCATTTAGTATCTTGGGAATTTTTCCTGAGTCTTTCTTTCTTGTTCATCAATTTGACTCACAGGTCTTGAAGATTCTCCATTGTATGGACCCCAGTGAGTGGCTTCCCCATACAGAACGCTGTGTCCACTTGACTCCAAAGCAGTTCCTGATCTGGACTATGGATATTGCTTCCAGTGACAGGTTTGTCCCAGTGCAAGCTTGGTGGCTGCGTGACCCCATCAGTCATCCAGCGGGGGAGCCTGCTCTGAGTCCTGCCCGTCTTTCCTTCTCAGCCTTGGGTTAGGATCTGTGTCCTGAACGCTAGCAAGATGATGATGCCAGGGTTCCATGTCAATAAGCTAGAGTTATTATCTGGAGGCAGTTGCATAGCCAAGATGTAGAGATGTCACATCCTCTTGGCTACAGACCGTCTGCATAAACAGCTGTGCATAAACTGATTGCGTTTATATGTGGTGGTGTTTAGGTTTTGCCTTTTCAGAATTTTTCTTTTTTTTTCCAGATCGGAAATCCAAAGTGTGGCTCTAAGACTTGCCTCCAAAGTGATTGCCTACCTCGTGCAGACATGTCAGGAGGTGAGGCTCATCTGCGCCTGTCCTGTGGTGTGGGTTTCCATCCTCTGATTTGCTGGCTGGTTAAGTTGTAAAAACTGAGTGAGTTCTAAGCCAGTACTCACTGGACACCCTGACAAGTCTACCTAAGACACCATTCTTATCTGAAAGTGTTCTTCTCCCATTGCTTTTATATCTCAAATATGCTACTTAAGTGAAGCATAAGTGAAAATGGTAGGGAGAGAAAACTCACAAAGCAATAGAGAAATACATAAAAGGGAAAACTTAAGTTTCCTTGTGCATTGGGGGTTAGCAGTGCCCTCAAAGTCTGAAGACCTTCAGTTTAGTTCCATAGTCTTCATAGTGATCAAAGGAACAATTCCATTGGTTGTCAGTGTCTCTTGGTGCATGGTTTTCTGATACTATAACAGAATATCTAAGACTTAAAGACTGTATTTCATTTAAAAAATGAAATTTATTCCTCATAGTTTTCAAAGCTTTGGGGAGTTGGCTTTCTGGCAAGAGCCTTCTCACTGTCTCATAATAGGACAGAGGGTCTCGCACCTCGCGTGACAACTGAGCACGGGAGGGGGAAGGAGAGGCGAGAGAACGCGGAAGGGCAGCGTTCGCTCTTACATCAGAGCCACTCCGATGATGGCTGACTGGTTCTAGAAGTCCACCCATCTCTGCCACGAAGGCTCCACCCTCAACACTTTACCACATCTCCGAGAGCCATCCACATGGTGACACTGTCACAAGCAGCAGTTTGGTTTCAGCATGCTGACTTTTGGAGGAAACCTTTCAACCACGGCAGTAAAGCATGGTGGAGCGCTAAGCATCTTTCTAGAGAAAGTGAAAAGGAAAAAGTAAGCAAATAATGAACCAAATGTCAATCAGAATAGGTTATTATTTGGCCATAAAGAGGAATGGAATGGAATGGAATAGACTAGAGAGATGTCTCAGTGGATACGAGCACTTCCTGTACAAGGATGAGGGCCTGAGGAGGCTGGAGAGAACCCTCCCAAATAAACAGCGGAGCCTGGCCAGGCATGGCTATAACCAGAGACATGGTGGCTCTCAAAAAATATATATATATATATATCTGACAGGCTCCAGAATCAGTAAGAGACTCTGGCTCAAGGAAAAATGGACAGAAGAGTGATGGAAGGGGACACCCCATGTTCCCTTCCAGCCACTGAAGACAAGCGCACCTTCCTGCACGCAAGCTCGTGGCGCTCTGCAAGGGCGCGGACGCGTGCTTACAGCGCCCACCACGCCACAGTGTCCTCTTATCCTCAAGGGACAGCGCCCTGCTCCGTCCCGCAGTGTGGGTGAAGCTGGAAGATTAGTCTGCCTGGAGTGGTGGCATATGCCTGTCATCACAGGCACGTGGGAGGTAGAGGCAGAAGTCGATCAGGCGTTCAAGGCCATCCTCTCTACATGTCAAGTTTGAGGCCAGCCTGGGCTACATGAGACCCTGTCTGTCTGGAAGAGGAAAAAAAAAAAGAAATGGAAGGAAGGGAAGGAGAGAAGAAAAGAAAGTATTAATCTAAGAGAAAGAAGCCACTTATATATTGCAGGATGCTACTAACATGTAATACCCAGGGTTAGGCAAATGCTCAGAGAGAGGAAGTAGGCTGGCGGTACTTCCGGGAGAGCCAGAGGCCACGGGGTTTCTCCTTGTGGTGAAGAAAGTGCTCGAACTCCACCGAATCCAAACACAGTGCCCATGCTTACCAAGCTCCATCTGGCATGCCATACACAGGTACAATCAGATGTGTCAGGTGACATTTTTAAAAGCTAAAGCAAGGTACCAAAACATCACAGTGGTGGTGGCTGCACATATCTGCGAACCTGCAAATCCCATTGACTTGTCCACTTTCAGTGGGCGAATGGTATGGTATGTAGATTTAGATCAGGAAGAGCCATTGCTGTTGAAAACTACACGGCTCGATTTAAACAGAATACCAGTTAGGATGTTTTGTTTTGTTTTGAGACAGGGTCTTGCCAGGTAGCTTAGGCTGGCCTTAAACTCCTCATGGCAATCCTCCTTCCTCACCCTCCAAAGTGCTGGGATTACATGTGTGTACCAGCACACTCAGCCTAAAATGCTGTTTCAAATATTATAATAAAGCTGGTCATGGTGCCTCCTGACTGTTAATCCAGCCACTCAGGAGGCTAAAGTGGGAGGCTTACCTTGAGTTCGAGGCCAGCCTGGGCTCCAGTGAGACCCTGCCTCAGCAGCCAGGGGACACTAGGAGCCCTGAGCTTGTGTCACACAGAAGCGGTCCTCCACAGATCCAGTAGTAGCTGGCGGCCTTGGCCCCAGGCCCTTCCGCCTCGTGGATCTGGCATCTCCAGTGTGGCTTCTGTCCTGTAGTTTCTAGTGGTCGCTGTGGCTCCCACCACTGCATGCCCAGATCACAGGAGGAAGAGACCCCGTCAGTGACGGTCGGGACGTTTGCGCAGGCACAGCCTGGAAGTACACGGATGCCACTTGCAGTGATGGCCTTTAGAAGGGGCCTCGTGTTTCTCCCAGTCAGGGGAGGCGAGGAAATGAAGTCTCTGCCGGGTGCCCCTACACCTAGCCAAAAATCTTGCTCTTATAAAAACAGGAAAAATATCTAGTCACTGGGGACCAGTTTATTACTTACTGCCGCAGTCACGTCCACAACTTTGGTCTTGTGTATATCAGTGTTGTGATAATTGATATGCATCAGACACCACTCAAGAAACTTGCTCTCTACTATAGTGACTCCATAGCCCCAAAAGACAAGGCAGATTTACTTCCTTGCGCTTCTTTAATTCCCCCTTGTTGGGGTAAGAAAGTGGGAAAAAGAGAAAAAGAAAAGTTTGGTCCTGCTCAATTTAAGCGCTGACAGCTGGGTATATCTCTGTCCATCTCAGCCCGTGGCAGCACGGTCAGAATCGCTGATGGGCATCTTCTGTGTTCACAGAGCCAGGACTCCATAGTCCCCGAGCTGAAGCAGTGGGTCCAGCTGGTCATCTGGTCCTGTGCAGACCACCTTCCCTCCGAGTCCAGGCTGGCTGTCGCTGAAGTCCTCACCAGTACCACACCACTGTTCCTCACCAAGCCCCGCCCGGTGCTGGGTAAGTGTCCGTACTAAGAGCACAGAGAGGGCTGGAGGGATGCCATGGTGGTGAAGGCACTTGCCTGCAAAGCCAAAAGACCCAGGCTTGAGTCCCTAGGACCCACGTAAGCCAGATGCACAAAGTGGCACATGCTTCTGGAGTTCCTTTCCAGTAGTAGAGGCCCTGGCATGCCCATTCTCATTGTCTCTTTCTCCTTCTCCCTCTTTCAAGTAAATAAATATAAATAAAAAATATTATCAGCAAAAAGAGATAATTTTTCCAGGCTTAGAAAAGAAAAAATGAGAAGCAGCTGCATATATCATGCTTTGACATCTTTCTAGGGTATTCTGCTCGACCACTGAGAACTAACTCTTACTGGTCATTTCTCACCAAGACTCCTGCCTCTACTCTTTCAGTGTTACCCAAGCCATTCTTGACACTTTCCAGAGAGCCTCTGAGCCTTTAGTCTTTCTACACTACACATCTGATCACTTCAGTCATCCACTGTAACAACCTTTTTTCCTCCTTTTGGTGGTACTGGGGTAGAATGAGAGGTATTGCTGTGTAGCCAGACTGGCCTCGAAAGCCAGCTCATCCTCCTGCCTTAGCTTCTCCAGTACTGGGATCAGGGCAGGGCCCTCTGCACTTGGTTGCTATAACATTTGAGTGGGTCTCATAGTTCAGCTTAACCTGGAAGTCCTTTACCCTGGCTCCCTGGCCCCCCTCTTCCACCCCAGACCCTCCTCATCGCTTCACCGTCACCACTCCCCGCTCTGACCCATTTCCATCTGTAGGGAACAGTTCTCCATAATCAGAGCCCTGCTGACTGACCTTTATTTGCCTCTCAAGACTCAGCCCAGCCGACCTTCTTTCAAGGAGGCAGAAAGGACAGCCTTAAAGACACTGAGGCAGTCCACGCCCCAGGACTTCCTAGTGCTAAGGTTAAGAAAGGGTCAGGGATGAATGCCAGACTTGTGTCTGAAATCACTGGATAGGCTACTGGTTCTTTTTATTGAAATTACTTGAAGTTCACTGTTCTAGGAACATTGAAGAGACATTTTGAAGACCAGTGCTATGCAGCTCTGAGCCAGTCTCCTCACTTCTTTGTCTCTTGCCTCACTGCTGCTCCCTGTGCCTCAAGCCCATGATGTTGAGGAAAACCAACCTTGAGGAAATCCTCAGAAATTGAAAAACAATAGGATTTTATATATTTGTTTTTTAAATTGTGTTGCTTTGGGTTTTGTTTTGATTTTAAACATAGTTTTGGTTTTTTGTCGGGAGTTGGTTTTGTGAGGTAGGGTCTCGCTGCAGCTCAGGCTGACCTGGAATTCACTATGGAGTCTCAGGGTGGCCTTGAGCTCACGGCGATCCTCCTGCCTCTGCCTCCCGAGTGCTGGGATTAAAGGTGTGCGCCACCTGGACCAGGGACATAAAGACATGCTTTAGGCCTGCCCTCTTTCTCTATGTTTAAACCCATATTATCATGCTCTGTCCCAAGGAGCTTCCAGTACAGTTGTAGAGACAGATCTAAGGTATGATGGTTTATATTGATTGTCAAGTTAACAGGATCTAAAGTCACCTAGGAAACTAGCCTCTGGACAGGCCTGTGAGGGATCATGTAGATTAGGTTAGCCTCTGGCTTGCCTGTGAGGGATTATCCTGACTAGGTCAGTTGAGACAGAAGACCACCTTAACTGTGGGCAGGGTCCTGGGCTGTGTACAAAGGAGCAAGCTGGCTGGGCGGCAACATGGCCTCCTTGCTGCTCACTGTGAGCTGAGTGGGGGCAGCTGCCTTGAGCTTCTGCTGGCATCCTTCCCTGCCATGCTGCAGGTGGCCTGGAACTGTAAACCGAAACACACCCTCCCGACAAGTTGCTCTTGTCAGTTATTTTGCTCACAGCAACCAGAAAGCAATAATACACGAGGTAAATGAAAGAATTGTCTCTCAGGTGGTGAGATTCAGATGTAAGTGTTGGGGACTGAATTGGGACCTGTGCAGTGCTCCATCGATGAATCTGTCTGAGAAACTAACACTTCCTTGCTGTCATTTCACTTCTTTTCAGTGACTTCCCTAGGTACCCTCCTGTGATTGTGACTGCTCCCTTAGGATGCTCAGCTAGCTTTCTCCTTTCTCTTCAGTCAGGACCCCAGCCTGTGGTGTGATAGCACCCGCAGTTAGGGATGGATCCTCCCACCTCAGTTAACCTAGTCTAGAAAGAACCTCACAGACATGCCCAGAGATTTGTCACCAAATGACTCTAGATTCAATCAAGTTGACAGTTAAGATTAACCATCGGAACCACATTACTGAGAAAACTTAAGAAAGGGGAAAATCCAGGTGTGGCGCACCCCTTTAATCCCAGCACTCAGGAGGCAGAGGTAGGAGGATCGCCATGAGTTCAAGGCCCCCCTGAGACTGCATAGTGAATTCCAGGTCAGCCTGGGCTACAGCGAGACCTTATCTTGAAAAACCAAAAAATATATATATATATATATATATCGGGAGGGCAAACAAGATGGATTCTCTGGTCCAAACGGAGCTGTTGACAAAGAGTGGGAGGTTCTTACGACAGGACAGGGCCCCGCTGAAAGAGCAGGGTGGTAGCGTGCCACGGCCCCAGTGAGGCCCTCCACGGGTCTCTGCCCACCCTGTATGCAAGGAAGCCAGTGTGAGGTCTGCTCCTTGTCCCTGTCCTCCGGCCCACTGAGGTCTTTCCCCGTGGAAGCCTCAGCCTCCCTCTCTCGGTTTTCTCCACTACCCGCTGCCTGTGTTCTGGGTTCCTTGCGAGTTCTCAGAGAAGACACTGCCTTTCTGTTTGTCCGCAGCAGTATCTAGCACGGGCTGGCATGCAGAATCAGTGCCTGGGCTAATGGCACCAAAACGTACATCCTAGAGGCCTGTGACACAGACTGGTCCCTTTCTCATAGGCCTGCCTCTATTTTGATTCTTGCCTTCAAAGCATATACTGATTGATGCTTAGCTTCCAGAATTGATAAGATCTCCCAGTCACTCAAACATACCCAGGTCTAGTTTCTACAAAACACTTTTTGAGTTTTATTGAAGAGGGAGCTCACCATATTGCCCAGGTTGGCCTTGAACTCCCTGTGTAGCCCAGGCTGGCCTCATACATAAAGTTTCATCCTTAAAAATCATCCCATTGGTGGGTGTGGTGCCGCACACTTTTAATCCCAGCTCTTGGGAGACAGAGGTGGGAGGATCACTGTGGGTTCAAGGCCACCCTGAGACTACATAGTGAATTCCAGGTCAGCCTGGGCCAGAGTGAGACCCTACCTCAGAAAAAAAAAGAAAAAAAAAACAATCATCCCATTGGCCAGGCATGGTGGTGCACGCCTTTCATACCAGCATTCCAGAGGAGGTAGGATCACTATGCATACAAGGAGGCCAGTCTGAGACTTGTATATAGTGAATTCCAGATAAACCTGGTGAGAGCAAGACCCACCTGAAAAAACAAACAAACAAACAAACAAAAAAAAACAACTCACCTCATTAGAGAGAGCTGGGCCAGGCCCTTTGTCAGCCCGGCAGCACCTTGCCTCCAGAAAGCCTGCTCCCAGCCCTAAAAAAGACATTTCCAAGCCACCCCTTGAAGCCCTGTCTGCTTCAGTGTTGGTCTGACACCCCACTGTCTCTCAGTGCCCAGGAGGAAAGGAGTGGCTATTTCCTATTCAAGGGTGCCCTCCTCCACCGTGGGGTTGAAGCAGTATTGCCGTCTGCCTGTCACTGTCCTTGGAGATGACATGAATTCCTTCTGTCTTCCTCACAGAGTTGCAGGACACACTTGCTCTCTGGAAGTGTGTCCTCACCCTCCTGCAGAGTGAGGAGCAAGCTGTCAGAGATGCAGCCACGGAGACTGTGACAACAGCCATGTCACAAGCAAATACTTGCCAGTCAACAGGTACGTGGTGCTTGTTCTTCTGAAATGCCTTAGTGCTCCAAGACTAGAGGTGGCAATTTTCTAAAAGAAACCAAACAGGGAATATTTTAGGTTTTGCTGACCATTCAGCCTCTTTCTTAGCTCTTCCATTTAATGGGAAAGCAAATAGACACACTAGATCACTAAATGGCATAACAGTGTTCCAATAAAACTTTATTTACCGAACAAGCCGCTTCCTAGGTATGATCTGCTAGCCATATTCTGCTGGTCTCTGCTTAGAGAATCATAGATAAAAATTGTTTTCAAGAGTAGAAATTTAATAAGCAGTGCCTTTTGATAGTTACATTGTCGTCTGTTTTAAATAAGGCCAAGACTTGATTGTGTGGTTACATAAGCCAGTAATCACAGACCCGTCATTTTGTTCCTACGTGAGTTTTCACATGTGTAAGTTGGATTTTACCTCTCTATGCCTTTGTTCCTTATTTGATAACCACATTAGCCTAAGAGGCAGGAGTGAGGCAGAAAACAGAAGACCTAGATGGATAGATGTGGGGTTCATACTCACAGTGGTAGTTTAAGGCCAGTCTGGGCTACAGAATGAATTCCAGGTGAGACTGGGCTAGAGTCTCACCTGGAACTCACATGCCTCAAAAAAACAAAAACAACAACAAAAATCCTCCATGTGTTCTTGGTTCTATAAAAAGGATTTGAAAGGCAGGTAGGAGTGGCTCATGCCTCTAACCTTAGCACCTGGGAGGCAGAGGCAGGAAAATTCCTGAGAGTTTAAAGCCAGCCTGGGCTCCAAGATAGCCAAAGGTACAGAATGAGACCCTGCCTCAGAAAACAAAAAAGCAAAAGAGGTTAGAGGAGGAGTGGGAAAACATTCTAAAATAACTAAGCACAATCTTATTGCACCAGACTCCACCTAGGTGGGAATAAATGCCTGGCAAGAAGTTAGACCACATCAGAATATTGGGGTTACATTGAAATTGGCACTGTAGTTCCCAAATTGGATAACTGTTCAGTGGTTTGGGGGGTTTTTGTTTTGTTTTGATGTTTTATGTATTTATCTGCAAACAGAGAGACAGCAAGAATGGGCATGCCAGGGCCTGTAGCCATTGCAGACGACCTCCAGGTGCTTGTGCCACTTTGTGTGTCTGGCTGTATGTGGGTCCTGGGGAGTTGAACCCGGGTTACTAGGCATTGCAGGCAAGCGCCTTAACCACTTGGCCATCTCCCCAGCCCTGCTCAGTGGTGTTGTAAGGGTGTTTTGTTCTTGGGACATTGATGCTGAAATATTAAGGCGTGGGGAGCTAGCACTTGGAACTGAACTTACTTTCAAGGGGTTCAGAAAAGCACACCTGCGTGCTTAGAACTGCTACCCAGAGTCAGCATATTGCATCCTTTTCTGTGTGCCTGAAATTACTTCAAAATAAAATGTTTAGAGATTCCTTATTACAAAACTAGAAAGGACTAACCCAGTAAATATAGATAGACCATCTGATTGGTTTATCAAGAAATTACTTAGGGCCGGAGACATGGCTCAGCAGTTAAGGCACTTGCTTGCAAAGTCTAATAACTGAGGTTCAATGCTTCAGCACCCACGTAAAGCCAGATGCACAAAGTGGCACATGCATCTGGAGTTTGTTTACAACAGCTAAAGGCCCTGGTGCACCCATTCATACTCATTCTGTCTGTATACATCTCTCTTTCTCGCTGCACATAAAGAGGGCTGGAGAGATGGCTTAGCAGTTAAGACGCTTGCCTGTAAACCTAAGGACCAAGGCAGGTTCAATTCCCCAGTATCGGCGTAAAGCCAGCCAGGTGCACAAGGTAGTGCGTGTGTCTGGAGTTCTTTTTCAGTGGCCGGAGACCCTGATGAACCCATTCTCTCTGTCTGCCTCTCTCTGTCTCTCTAAAAATAAGTAGTTTTAAAAGTCTTTTTAAAGAAAGGGAAAGGAAGAAAGATTAAAAAAAAAAACAACTCAGTCCAAGGGGGACTTCTTTACTTCTTTCCTTAAATTTTACTAAAATACCTTGCCTTCTCTCTCTCTTTTTTTTTTTTTTGTTTTGTTTTGTTTTGTTTTGATGTAGGGTTTTACTCTAGCCCAGGCTAACCTGGAATTCACTGTATAGTCCCAGGGTGGCCTCGAACTCACGGCGATCCTCCTACCTCTGCCTCCCAAGTGCTGGAATTAAAGACGTGCGCCACCATGCCCGGCTTCTCATCTTTTTTTTTTTAACTCACCTTGAGCTGGGTGTGGTAGCTCACTTGGGAGGCTGAAATTGGAGAATCCTGTTAGTTCAAGGCCAGCCTGGGCTATAAGACCCTTTCTCAAACAAAACAACTTATTTTGAGTGGTTATTTGTATTTTGTATCCAAAACATCAAATTCATCACCGAGTCCTGTAATTCAGAGAGCTTGGCGTGGTGATGGCCCTCCTGCGGACTAGGTGACGTCCCCTGCGTGCTCTCTGTTCTGCTTCGTGACGCTGGAGCCGTCATCATGGAGGTTGGCTTTCTGTTTGTTTTTTAGAGTTTTTTGTTTGTTTTTTGAAACAGGGTTCCATTTCTTGTAACACATTGGCCTCCAATTCAACATGTAACTGGGAATGACCTTGAACTCCTGGTCCTCCTGCTTCACGACCCAAATACCGAAACCGTTGTACAACACTGTGCCGCTCAGCGTAATTTTCTTCAGCATAAAGCACAGCTCTTTCTCCTTTTTTTTTTTTTGGTTTCTTGAACAAATGGCGATCCTCCTACCTCTGCCTCCCAAGTGCTGGGATTAAAGGCATGCGCCATCACGCCCCGCTCTCTCTCTCCTTTAGAATCAAGCTTGCTGCGCACTGAGAGTTATCTCCTGCTTTTTGGCTTTAGTTGGTGAAGACAACTGATTCACCACAACATTGCTGCTTTTTTTTAATATCTCTAAAGGATACAAAACCCATTCGTTTAGCATACAAGGATTTTGTGGAATCCACTGCTCAGTTTCCTTTTTTTTTCTATAGTTTTTTTAATTTTTATTTTACTTTTTATTTATTTTTATTTGAGACAGAGAGAAAGAGAGAGCCTCTAGCCTCTGCAAAGGAACTCCAGGCGCCTATGCCACCTTGTGCATCTGGCTTATGTGGGACCTGGGGAATTGAACCTGGGTCCTTTGGCTTCTCAGGCACATGCCTTAACCACTGAGCCACCTCTCCAGCCCTCAGTTTCCTCTTTGTTCTCCCCAGTAAATTGTCATCTCTTGGGTATCATAAAATACACATCATTTATTCTGCTCCCTAAAATTAGTGGCTCAGTAAAGGCTACAGTAAACTAATATGATTAAACGGAGTAAATATTAAAAGGTGTTCTCTGAGAAGATGAAACTGTAATGAAGAACAGGGTGTGGTGGTGGATGCCCATAATCCCAGCACATGGAAGGTAGAGGCAGGAGGATTAGGAGTTCAAAATCAGTTTCATCTGTGTAGTGAGTTCAGCCTGGGCTACAAGAAGTGGCTATCAAAAAAAAAAAAAAAAAAAAAAGCACACAACAGCAAAAGTTAAAGTGGAAAAATAAAATTGATTCTCACTTTTTAAAACAATTTTAACATTTATTTATTAAGAGAGAAAGGCAAGCTGGGCGTGGTGGCGTACTCCTTTAATCCCAGCACTCAGAAGGCAGAAGTAGGAGGATCGCCATGAGTTCAAGGCCACCCTGAGATGACAGAGTTAATTCCAGGTCAGCCTGGACCAGAGTGAGACCCTACCTCAAAAACCCAAAAAAAAAAAAGAGAGAGAGAGAGAGAAAAGCAGATACAGAGAAAGAGAGAATGGATGCACCAGGGCCTTTAGGCGCTGCAAATGAATTCTAGATGCACGGACCACCTTGCACATCTGGCGAATGTGGGTCCTGGGGAATTGAACCAGGGTCCTTAGGCTTCGCAGGCAAACACCTTAACCACTAAGCCATTTCACCAGCCCTGATTCTCACTTTTTCTTCAAGGAAAGACAGACTAGGAGCCACCCAGGCCTGTTACGGGGTTCAGTGCCAGGCGCAGACAGAGGGCCCGTCGGGTGCGTGGGGAGATGAGGCTGCACTCTCACTGTGGGGTCTAGGAAGAGTGGGGAGAGGGGAGCGCCAACGAACGAAAGGTTAATGGACACAAATGACAGCAGAACTTTTGACTCAAAGAAAAACTGGAACTGAAACCTGGAGTTGAGAGGATCTTGGGAAAGCTGATGAGCTCAGTGCCAGTGGACATGCGTGGTCAGGGCCAGGCAAAGAGGGAGCCGGAGAGCAGCCATGACCGGCGAGAGTGAGCTTAAATGCCAGCAGGGTGCTGCCGCAGGAAAATGCCCGAGAGGAGAGCGTGCCCACTAGGCACACGCCGGAGGCGCGCCCTGGGGAACTGTGTGTGATGGATCAGGTCTGCGGATGAGTGAGGAGTCGGGGCAGGGAGCCCCTCCGATGGGGCTGCTGGTAACTGTCCTCATGAGCCGCCATAGGCTGGAGAGGAGGGGTGTGCAAGAAATCCAGGGAAGAGTCCACGGAACTCGGGGACTGCCACTTGTGGGAGATGGGACGGAAGGAAAGCTTGAGATGACCTGAGAGGCATCCGAGGAGAGTGCCAGGCCCCGGTAGTGAGGTGGAGTGGCTGTGGCATTCGGGGACGTGGAACCACAAGAACCGGGGAAAGGCGCTCAGAGGCCTTCAAGGCAGGGAAATGCAGAGGGCAAGTGGGGACCTTTATCTGCAGTGGGAAGCGAGCCAAGTGCCCAGGCTCCGTCCTGCCTGCTCTAGTCCAGCTGCATGGTAGCCCCATCCATCGTTGGCCCATCAAGCACTGACTGGCGCTTAGAGAAGGGGCGAGTGTTAAATCTACTCACACTACAGCATCCACGCGTGTCTTTTGCACACATGTGTGTTATATGTAAATTTGTGGTATAGAATTGGTTCATGATTCTAGAAAGCTTAGGGAAAATATCTTAACGTTCACACAGCCCTCCCGGGAGCAAATACGGTGTTCACCTTTTTGGTCTGCTGGGTTCTGCTGATGTGTGTGTGCCTCGCTCTGTGAGGGCCACTTGGAAGCACGAAATGCACAGCCCACAAGCAGGCTTTTCAAGTGTGGATAAGGAAGCCCCTCAGCAAGCGCTCGCCTCCTGCCTCTCCCTGCTCTGTGCCCACCACAGACTGCAAAGGGGGCATAAGAGCCGGGCGTGGTGGCGCACGCCTTTAATCCCAGCACATGGGGTGCAGAGGCAGGAGGACCACTGTGAGTTCCAGGCCACACTGAGACTCCATAGTGAATTCCAGGTCAGCCTGGGCTAGAGCGAGACCTTACCTCAAAAAACCAAAAAAAAGGGGGGGGCATAAGAAAAGGCTTGCCTGGAACTTGAGAGTAAGGGGGTGAAATGTGTAGCTAGAAGAGGTATCTAGCAGGATCCCCAGTGAGTCCCTACTCTTCCCCGCTGCTGACTTAATTTCAGTCTTAAAATGTGCAGGAAAGGGCTGGAGAGATGGCTTAGCAGTTAAGCGCTTGCCTGTGAAGCCTAAGGATCCCTGTTCGAGGCTCGGTTCCCCAGGCCCCACATTAGCCAGATGCACAAAGGGGCGCACGTGTCTGGAGTTCGTTTGCAGTGGCTGGAGGCTCTGGCGCCCCCATTCTCTCTCTCTCTCTCTCTCTCTCTCTCTCTCTCTCTCTCTCCTCTTTCTCATTCTGTCTGTTGCTCTCAGATAAATAAATAAATAACAAAAAAACACGCAGGAAAGGGCTCAAGTCCAAGGGCAGGAAATGTGCAAGGCTTGCTCTGCATCTCCAACCCAAGCAGTCTGCTCACTTGTTTTATCTGCAATACTGGGCTTTTGAGCAAGGGATTTCCTATGGAGAGTAAACATGTGGGCAGTACCATTAAACTTGGGAGCTTCTCCAATTAGGAAACAGCTCTGGGTGCGCACAGGGTCTCTGGAAGCTGGAGGGGCCGTGGGCGACAGGACAGGCAGGGGCTGGTTTCCTGAATCACTTTTCTCACTCAGTTTCATCCAGGCTCTGTCCCTGATCCAAATGGGTCTCCGCCGTGCCGTTTCCATTTCTGAGATTTTTTTGTTGTTTTTTTTTTTTTTTTTTTTTTTTTTTGAGGTAGGGTCTCACTGTAGCCCAGGATGACCTGGAATTCACTAAGGAGTCTCAGGGTGGCCTCGAACTCACGGCGATCCTCCTACCTCTGCCTCCCAAGTGCTGGGATTAAAGGCGTGCGCCACCACTCCCGGCTTGAGATTTTGAATGAGAACCCTTCTGATGACCAGCAGTCTGCTTTCCTTAGTGCAAGACAAGAAAGTGGGGCCGTTTGACAAGGGAGCTGGTGTCCAGGGAGCTGCTGACTTCTCAGTAGAAGCTCTCTTGTGAAAAAAGTGGTGAAAGACTTAGGAAAGAGAGAGACAACAGAGAAATACAATATTCCTGTGGCTCTAGGTAATTCTAACCTAGTCTTGTAGGCGCCAACCCACAAAGAGTCATGGGAAACTGTTTCTCAGATATGTTCGGGGCTGGTGCATGAATCCCCTCCACCTGTGCCCTGCAGGGCCCCCTTCCTCTGAAGAACAGAACACCTGGTCGCTGGATCATCCCAAATTGCCCTTGCTTTCCTAGTCATCATGTTTTCTCTTGCATATGCTGTGGTTTTCTCTCCTCAGTAAGCCCTCGGCTTGGAGATGAGAGACTGTCTTCTTGTTGCTGTTGTTGTTCATTCCCTTGGGTTTTTGTTTTGGGGGCGCCTGTAGCCCAAGCTGGCCTTGAGCCCCTGACCCTCCTGCCTTCAGTTCCCGAGTGCTGGGATCTCAGGCCTGGGATGGCTCTGGAGACGGTGTTCTAGGCGCACAGTGATTTGCCCTGCCAGCTTCACCTCCTCCCGTGGTCGCAAGTCACGCAGGAGCCGGAGGGTGCTGCTCGGAAACCGGCCAGCCGGCGCCCTCCCAAGCCTAAGGACAGGACGCTGTTCTGCACTGGCGAACAGGAAGAAGGCCTGCCTGTGGTTTGCCAGCTCTGCGGGTGCAGCCCGGTGTGCTCCTCACTCCCTGGCACTCAGGTCTAGCCCTCAGATGGCAGAATCAGGGAGCCAGCCCGGGGCAGTAGGCACTGTGGCCCCAGGTCGACCAGGAAATGTGGAAGGAGCCTGCAGGGCTTGGCATCGCGATCCATAGACACTCGGGCATGATAGTGAAGCTTGGCAGAGAGGCCAAAGAATGAGTGGCAGCGTGAGTGAGATGTAGAAAATAAGAGTCAGAGGCTAGAGGATGGAGCAAAGGCAGGGAGCCCTGTAGGGCAAGCCAGACCCTGCGTAGCAAGGCAGCAGAGGGGAAACCCGCTCGTGCCCAGCTCTTTCCCTCCCCAGATACACTTCCACCAGCGCCCCAGCACACATTCATGTGGGCACCACTGTCACCCACAGAGTCCGTGAGCCAGCGTGAAAGGATGAACATGTCTCACATGTTCCAGCCCTTGAGCAGTCAGGGAGCAAGGCCTGAGAGGAGAGAGAGTGTCCTGGGTCGCTGTGCAATTTGCAGGGAGACAGCTCAGTAGCAGACCTGTGGAGAGCTGCACTGAGTCACAGATGGCGTCACCCCGGAATCCCGAAGCTGGGCTCCAGCCTGGGACCCAGTGGGCCACCTGTGTGTTGCGCCCTTTCTCCTAGTTTGCAGGCACCTCACTGGCTCAGGCTCAGAAGGGCTCTCAGGATCTCCTCCCTAGCCAAAATTCGCCCTTCCTGTGCCTTCTTTCCTAATCAGCTCAGCTGCATTGTCCTCAAAGTGGCCCTTCTGGGCTATAATACCAGAGCCTGCTCCAGACTTAGCTGTGTGTATATACCATGTCCCTTTTTCTAAGGAATGGGAACCAAACAAGTTAGGAACCCTCCTGCCTGTCTCCTGGGCAAACCTAAATTCCTGTTCCAGCAGTTGAAACTTTTTTGTGCCTACTTTGTAAATTCTGAATTTCCTGTCTTCTTTCACTCATACCTAGATGGCCCCCGCATTGTGCCTCTTTCTGCATGAGTCTAAAGCAAGAAGTGAGCAGGTCAACAAGTGTCCACTAAGTGCTGTCCATCAGGCTGGTGTTGCACAGCCAGAGCTTCCGGCCTCCACCCTTGTTTGCCTGCAGGCAAAGTCCAGGCACTCTGACCTGAGGGCTCCTGAGGGCACTTCACGGCTCGCTTCTCTGCCCTGGCCATGCTGCGTGTCTCCCCCCCCCCCCCCCCCCCCGCTCCAGCCACGGCACCCTTCGGGCCGTCCGTCTACTCCCCAGGCTCACGCCGGCCTCAGAGCCTCTGTGTCTGTGCAGGCCGGTCCCTCTGCATAGAACCTTCTCCCCAGCCCCATCCGGCTTCCACTCAGCTCACACCACTGCCATCCAACCGCAGTGTTGGCTCCAGACAGGGCTGCCCCAGACGACTTCAGCTGTGGGCACCAGCCAGCCGGTCGCCTGCCACCTTCATTCCCCTCGTGGGTCTTAGCTGTCGCCTGGCTTACCGGAGAGCAGAGCGTGTGTGCACGTGTCCGCGTGTGTGAGTGCAGACACGGTGCGTGCGTGCCAGGGCGCGTGCGTGGAGGACAGAGAACAAGTTGGGGTGTCAGCCCTCACCTTCTACCTTACTTGAGAAGTGGTCTCTCATGTTCACTCCTGCGTTCACCAGGCCAACTGGGCCCATTTCCACCTCGCTTTGGCAAGAAAGGAAGAGAATGGGTACACCAGGGCCTCTAACCACTGCAAACGCACACCAGACACACGCACCCCTTTGTGCATCTGGCTTATGTGGGTACTGGGGAATTGAACCTGGGTCCTTAGGCTTTCCAGGCAAATGCCTTATCTGCTCAGCCATCTCTCCAGCCCTCCACCTCCCTTCTTGCTGGAAGTACACGGGAATTACAGAAGCTAGCATTAGGGCACCCAGCTTTCCATAGGTCTTGGGGCTCCAAACTCAATGTACTCACACTTGTGCGGTAAACCATTATCCACTGAGCCGTTTTCCCAGAGCTTCTTTGGCTGTCTCACTCTGTAGCCAGGAACTTGCTACGTAGCCCAAGCTAGCCTTGAACTCTTGACATTCCTCCTGCCTCAGACTGTCAGGTGCTATAGAGAGTAGGATTTTTTTTTTTTTTTTTTTTTTTGGTTTTTCGAGGTAGGGTCTCACTCTAGCCCAGGCTGACCTGGAATTCACTATGGAGTCTCAGGGTGGTCTCGAACTTATGGCAATCCTCCTGCCTCTGCCTCCCGAGTGCTGGGATTAAAGGCGTGCGCCACCACACACAGCGAGAGTAGGATTTTTGTCTGTTTTGTCCACTGCTGTGCTTCTCAGAACCTGGCATCTGATATACACTTAATGAAGATCACTGTTGGATGATCGGATGAGTGCACGAATGATGGAATGTACAGAGTAGTTTAACACAATAAGGACTTGGCATTTTCCAAACTGACCTGCTGGGGGATCAGGGTGAAGCTGTGTGGATTCTTGTAAGGTGGTTTGAAATTGCCCTCTCCACAGTCCGAGTCATGGCAGATTGTGTCAACCACACTAGGCCCCGCCTCTTCCTGGAAACCATAACTCAACAAGGAGCTGATGGAGCATCTGTGAACACTGGGCCCTGTGCAGATCCTGGATCTGTTCCCTCCGCCATCCCTCCTGGCTCAGGCAGGATGGAATTTCTTGAGCAAGAGTTTCATTCATGCAGGCCCACGCACTGAACATGGGGCTGGCCCTGGAAGGCCCAGCAAGGGAGACTGAGTCCAGTGCAGACCCATTAACTGGAGGGGCTGGAGGCCGAGCTGAGACTCGGGGACCCTTCCTTCCCAGGCCTCTGTGTCTGAGCAGGCTGGAGGATAGAGCACGTATCTCTGGCCCTCAAATGCTGCTCCTTCACTGACGTCATGTGGCCGTCGCGACATGGGGGACTCTTCACACTGCTCTCCGTTCGTAAGTGGGATGAGGCAAGTTGCAGGAGTTGCGGAGGTCCTATAGAAGGTGAGTGCCAGAGCCGGCCTGGGAGCCAGGACCCATGACGAGAAAGCCTTCCTCCTTCAGCCCTCTGCTAAGACAGGAGAGGCGTGCAGACCCGCCTCCAGATCACAACACAAGACGCTGAGAGCTCAGGAGAGCCGGGACGTGTCTTCCCCGCTGTCATGTTTATTATTATCTCCTTTTTAGTTTTGGTTTTTCAAGGGAAGGTTGCATTCTAGCCCAGGCTGACCTGGAATTTACTCTGTTGTCTCAGGGTGCCTTCAAATTCATGGTAGTCCTCCTACCTCTGCCTCCCAAGTGCTGGGATTAAAGGCATGCGCCACCACACCAGGCCCCACTGTCATTTTTTTAAAAAATATTTTATTTGTTTATTGGAGGGAGGGGTCAGAGAGAATGGGCACACCAGGCAGGACCTCCAACTGCTGCAAACAATTTCCAGACACCTGTGCCACCTTGTGCATCTGACTTATGTGGGTCCTGGGAAATTGAACCTGTGTCCTTAGGCTTCACAGGCAAGCACCTTAACCACTAAGCCATCTCTTCAGCCCACCCCCGTCACTTTTGAAAGAAGATTTTCAAGTCATATGCCAGGAAATTGGCTAGGGACCTTTCCTCCGGAGACAGGGGAGGGGTGTGGTCGGGGGGTATCACACATGAGGTAGCAGGTGGACCTGCTCACAGTCTGCTGCGTCCCTGTCCTCCATATCCATTCCCAGAGGGAGGGGACCACATAGAGCTCACGGACTCAGACTCAGGTGTAAATGTGTAGGACCTGAAGGTAAATGATCCTGTGGGTCACATCATTAGTGGAAAATAAAACCTAGACAAGATCCCACGAGCAAGTTACTGTGCCTCCCTCCACAGCTTGATGCTTATAGAGGAGACGACAGAAATGTAGGGGTGCCCACCCAGACGCGTGCAGACTGCTGGGAGCCATGAGCCGAGGCAGTTGCGGGGGGTGGGGGAGAGAGAGCTTGGCAGAAGAGCAGCCCTGGAGCAGGAAAGAGGCCAGCACCTCCCCCCATCAAACCGCACCCCAAGGCTGCTCTCGAGGGTCCTGCTCCTTTGCCACCTGGCGGGTTCTAGTGAAGACCAGGAAGTTAGGACTTGCGCTCCTCACTTCCCGGCGAGCCCTGGCTCTGCTCACTGGGGTGAGGACCTGGAACATCCTCTGCCTCCTCACTCACTCCTGCAGGTCCAAGACACACCTTCGGTCAAGGTGGTCTGAAGGCGCCACCTATCCCCAGGTCACCATCAGCTGCAGTGGCCTGTCAAGAGTGCCACTTAGGTTGCCATATGCCGCATCACTTTTCCCTCAGTCACGGTTCCCAAGGAGCCAGGGCTCCTGACGTTCACCTGCGTGTGGCAAGTGCGTCACCACCAGCTGGCTCCGGTGCTGTGCAAAAGCAGATGCAAACTAATGCCCCCATCTTAAGTCTGGGAGCAGGCTGCAGGTGCCAGTGAGTACCCTGCCTGGGCCTCGTTGCCAGGGTGATGGGACTGTTTCCATGGCCTGCCAGTGACTAAGCCTCGGAGAGACAACAACCTGCTCCTTTCGAGGAAATAAGGGCCGTTTTTTGCATCATTTTGCTTCCACTCCTGCTGCTCCTGAGAGCCCAGCTCCCCAGCCCTGAGGTGACTGACCTCAATAAGCCCGCAGTCCAGGGCTTAGGCCATCTGGTGCTGATGCGGCTCACAGGGTCTTGTCGTCCTGTGCCTGGCGGTCCCTTCTGTGGTGCACAGCTCACCCTCCTTCCCTCAGCAGGGCCACCTCAGGACACACAGCTTCTCTTGAACCCAAGCCAGGCTGGGGACTTAGGGGCACCACTCTGTCACAGACACAGAGAGGGGCCCCGGCCTCGTTTTCCCCGGATTGAGTTACATGACTTGAGGAACCTGCTGGCAAACAATCCCCCCCAGCTTCAGCTCGATGCCCAACGCCTAGGAGAGCATCCTTCCTGAACTTTCCAGTGGCACGTGCCCACCCGAGCTCATTCACCCCTGCGTGTCTTCTGCCAGTCCCAGCAGCTGCGCGACACGGTTCTCAGAGCCAGACCGTTGCGGCATAATTCAGCCCGAGGGAGGGCGCAAGGCGGGCCAGGCTCGAGGGCAGGCTCTGCGTAGGCCATCGTGAAAGCCCCTCAGTCCTCCTGCTGCCTTACAGGGAGGGAAAGGGTGCCATGCATCCTGCCCACGACACCTCCCAAGTCCTGTTCCCAAAGCTTGGACTTCCTGGTTAGAATGGGGTAACCAGGGCTTCTTTATTCATCCTGTTCTTTTTGACAAAGAGCCCATGAGGGCCGGGGAGATGGGACAGTGGGTAAGATGGGAGTTCAGATCCCCAGAGCCCACGTACAGGTCCCAGGGCAAGCTGGCTAGCTACACTCGCCAGATTAGTAGGCTGTGGGTCTAAATGAGAGATGCTGCCTCAGTAAATAAAGTGGGGAGTGATCAAGAAAGATGCCCAGCATCAAGCCGTGGTCTCGGCACACACGCATGAACATGCGCCCACGCACACATGCACCCATACTCGTGAGCAGTCATACACATACGTTCCCCACATGTGGAAAATACACTTAAAAATGAGTGCACATGTCGGGCGTGGTGGCACACGCCTTTAATCCCAGCACAAGGGAGGCAGAGGTAGGAGGATCACCGTGAGTTCGAGGCCACCCAGAGACTTCATAGTGAATTCCAGGTTAGCCTGGGCTACAGTGAGACCCTACCTTGAAAACCCCCCCCCCAAAAAAAAGAGAAAAATGGATGCACATGACAGGAAAGTGGCTGTGACGCACAGAGGACCTTTCAGGGGCTGGTGACAGAGTCCCTGTATGTGGGTGTTTAGTTAGACTGCTCTACTGTAATGTCAGCCTTGCGGCGTGTCAGCACAGGACCCCGGTGGGGTGTGGCTGAATGTGTGAGCGCTCTGAGAACAGGATCCAGGGGCTGGGCTGTGGCAGCTCCCAGGTGTCTGAAAGAGCAGGAAGACCTTGCTGTAGTGCACAGCGGAGCTCGTCAAAAGTGAATTCCTGGGCTGCAGAGATGGCTTGGCGGTTAAGCGCTTGCCTCTCAAGCCTAAGGACCCCGGTTCGAGGTTCGATTCCCCAGGACCGACGTTAGCCAGATGAACAAGGGGCGCACAAGTCTGGAGTTCCTCTGCAGTGGCTGAAGGCCCTGGCGCGCCCGTTCTCTATCTTGCCTCTTTCTCTCTCTGTCTCTCTCAAATAAATTTTTTTTTTTAATTTTTTAAGTGAATTCCCGCACTAGGAGGATGGCCCAGTGGACGAAAGCACCTGTGGCCATACGCGCCTTCCTTCCCAGGGACCACCCTGCCCGCGGTCCCCTCACTCCCCCAGCCTCTTGCCTTCCTGCCCTTGCTCCTTCTCCCTACCTCCAAACCCAGAATCGAACTGAACTGCCCGGCATTGCCACCTTGGCTCCAAGCAGTGCTGAGCCTCTTGAACAGGCCCGTCCATAAATCTTGCATTGTTTTTCATCTTCGGAGAAGCCGCTCTTACCAGCAAGTCATTTTTCACATGTGAGGAGGGTAGGGGAGAGTTCACCACATTTCACACTTGGAGTTCTTTTTTACTCCATTTCACAACATTCACTCCCCAGAGGCCACAGGATTTTTTTTTTTAATGAGTCTCCAGTAGGCAAGGTGCCCAGTGACAGCCTGCTAGACCCAGGGCCAGCCGCCTGGAGAGGGAGAGGGAGAGGGGAGGGCGGGGCAGGGCTGCCTGGACTGGAGCTGGCTCTTCCCGCGAGGGAAAACAGGAAACTAAAAGTGGACCGGTCACGTTTGAAAGTGGCGGACCTCAGGAATTGGAGACTGGAAGAGAGAAGAATGCTTGAGGCAGGGTCTCTCATAACTTGGGCTGGTGTCGAACTCACTCTGTAGCCAAGAATGATGTTGGGGCTGGAGAGATGGCTTAGCGGTTAAGCACTTGCCTGTGAAGCCTAAGGACCCCGGTTCGAGGCTCAGTTCCCCAGGTCCCACGTTAGCCAGATGCACAAGGGGGCGCACGCGTCTGGAGTTCGTTTGCAGAGGCTGGAAGCCCTGGCGTGCCCATTGTCTCTCTCTGCCTCTATCTGTCTTTCTCTCTGTGTCTGTCTCTCTCAAAAAAAAAAGAATGATGTTGAACTCGTGACCCTCCTCCTGCCTCTACCTCCTGAGAGATGGATTTGCAGGGGTGCACCGCATCACCCTGCTAAGAATAATATCTATAATAAAAGACCTAACTTAGCTCTTCACTAGAAACTAAAACAGAATACAGCATAAGATAGCTGGTGAGTTAGAACTTAATCTCGGCTCCATGTTAGACCGACTAAAGGAGAGAGGAGGAGAGAGTGAACTTGGAGCAGAGAAGAGGAGCAGGAATAGAGACAGACTCAGCTAAACATTTAGCTCTGTTTCTCGCCCTCCATTTGCTGGCTTTTCTCTCTCTCTCTCCCTCCCTCCCCACCCCTCTCTCTCAAGGCAGGGTCTTGCTCTAGCTCAAGCTGACCTGGAATTCACTATGCAGTGTCAGGGTGGCCTTGAACTCACAGCGATCCCCCTACCTCTGCCTCCCAAGTGCTGGGATGAAAGGCGTGCGCCACCCCGCCCGGCTGTGCTGGCTTCTTGACCTGACGCTTACAGGGTGGCTGTTGACCCTCAGATACCACCCCAGTGTTCTAGACAGGAAGGAAGGCGCAAGAACGTAAAGATTGCTTTTCTCCATAAGAAAGAATGAACCCAGGCCCCAGCATCCATCTCCTTGTGCTTCATAGCCAGCCCGAGTATGTGGCCCTCTGAGCGATGGAAGTGGACTGAGGGAGAGAGTGTGTGCAGAGAGAATCAGCCAAGGCCTAGACACTTCACCTGGAGCTGGAGTCATTGCCAGGCAAAAACAAAACGGGGCAAGGAAGAAGAGGGCTGGCTGCAGGGGCAAGGCTGAGTGCACACCACCAGTGCCAAGGAGAGGGTGAAAACTAGAGAGCTGTGAAGGCCACATTGTCAGAAGCCAAACCTGCCCCGCCGATGGCATGACTCCCTGGGCAGCTTCACGGGCTGTGAACGGGGACCTACACAAGTCAGGAGAGGCACCGGGGCTCTCCACAGTCCATTGCGCACAATGTCGCCCAAAGATTTGCCAGAAACAAGATGAGAAGCTGGGTGCATGTCTGTGTCTTAGCACTCTGAAGGCTGAGGCAAGAAGGTTGAAAGTTCAAGGCCAGCCTAAGCTACACAGTGAGACGAGACCTTGTCTTAAAACAAAAACTGGGGGCTGGAGAGATGGCTTAGCGGTTAAGGTGCTTGCCTGCAAAGCCAAAGGACATCAGTTCGATTCCCCGGGACCCATGTAAGCCAGATGCTGAAGGAGGTGCATGCATCTGGAGTTTGTTTACAGTGGCTGGAAGCCCTGGCATGCCCATTTTCTTTCTCTTCCCCCACTTGCCCTCTGTCAAGTAAATAAATAAAAATAAAATTTAAAAAACTGGGAGGGGCAGATATGACAGTGTAAATCTAATAGGATCTGTTCTGTACTTCTTATAAACACCCAGGTAAAGCTCTGATACGATAGCTGTCAGGGAACCGTACTCAGGACGGCAGGACGCTAAAGGACACTTTGTGTCCTTCTGTCAGTGACCAGTTAGTAACACAGCCATACTAGACATGCAGAGAGACGTGCTCCTTTAGGCTTCTCACGTTACCTAGACTTCTCCAGCCGAAGGAGAAGAGCACATCCAACTTCTGGCACTTTGACAGAAGAGATACTCTTTGAATAACATGGACTTGAGGCTAGAGAGATGGCTCAGCAGTCACGGCTCTTGCCCGCAATGCCTGACAACCCAGATTTGATTCCCCGGGACCCACGTAAAGCCAGATGCACAAAGTGATGCATGCGTCTCGAGTTTGTTTGCAGTGGCAAGAGGTCCTGGTGCGCCCATTCTCTGTCTCTCCTCTCCATAGCACTCTGTTTGCAAATAAACAAAAATTAGTCAAGTAACATGGACTCACTGGAAATAAATGAAGAGCTGCATGAAGCTATTCCAGGGAGAGGGCAACAAAAAGGAAAAAGAGGTCGTGCATCATAAGGTGGAAATAAGAAAATGATCATAATCTGATTTCACAGGTTACATTATGATGGACTGACATGCAAGAGAATTGTTTGTGGATTCACAGTGCTTACAAAATGAGCTTGGGGGTATCTCAGGAATAGAGCACCTACCTATTTTGAGTTCTGTCCTCCACACTGGAGAGAGAGAGACAGAGAATATGAATGTGTAATAGGAATAGACCTCAGAAGGAATACACTCTTGATAGATGAGGTCCATTGACCACACAGTGAATCATGTAAGTTGCTCAGTTAAGATGGAAGCTGGCCCCCTGAAAGCAAAGTCTAATTGAAGTATGAAGTGTTCCTTTTTTATTTTTATATACAATATAACAGGTTATTCTCTGCTATCCCCCCACCCAAGCTCCCATTACCTGTATTCACTATAGGGCATAAAGGGCCTCAGTCATTCCCCATAGTGTAGCGGGGGACCATGTCTCAGACTATTTCTACCCACTCTGTGGCTCTTACAATCTTGCCACCCCCTCTTCCGCAATGTTCCCTGAACCATGACAGGCCTACGAG
The DNA here is from genome assembly GCF_020740685.1 of Jaculus jaculus. Taxonomy (NCBI): domain Eukaryota; kingdom Metazoa; phylum Chordata; class Mammalia; order Rodentia; family Dipodidae; genus Jaculus; species Jaculus jaculus. The sequence goes on from NC_059119.1 coordinate 50,023,116, forward strand.
CAGTCTGAATTAGTATTGGGATCTCTGTAGCCTCTGGAATTTTACTTTGATAGGTTTTGATTGATCACTGCGTCAGTCAGCATCACCTTGGAGCTGGTTGTCAGACTAGCAGTGAGCACAGTGTTCATGTCACCACTTCCTCTGCAATTTCTGCTGGGCCCTGGCAGATGTGGTAGAGGTGGCAAATGGCATAGTGAGCAGTTGGCTATCTTCTTATCAATGGATCTTGGCTCTCCGTCATTTTCTCTGCCTTCTGTAAGACAAAACAGATTCTCCAACCAAAAGTGAAAGCAGCTTGGGTTAAAGGGGGTGTGCAAAGGTATTTGAGAGATTGTTAGTGTGCAAGCCCACTCTTCTCCAGAGAGCAGAGGGGGCTTCTCTCTGAAGTTTGTGTTTCCTGACCGTGGGATTCCGTCTTGGTTTCCAGTACCAGGTATGAATTCTCTCCCGCTGAGCAGGCCTCACAGCCAGTCAGAGAGCAAACGGTCGGTTACCACAGGCCGTGTGCCACTACTGCACTAGCGTGCACTTCCTGTCTGCCTGGTCGAAGCGTCCTTTTACGTGAGTGGTTCTCCAGAGAAACTGGGTTGACTGTCACAGTGGATACCATTTGAGCACATTAGGTTCTCCGTGCTAATAGATGGTAGGTGGGCTGGAGAGATGGCTTAGTGGTTAAGCGCTCGCCTGTGAAGCCTAAGGACCCCGGTTCGAGGCTCGGTTCCCCAGGTCCCACGTTAGCCAGATGCACAAGGGGGCGCACGCGTCTGGAGTTCGTTTGCAGAGGCTGGAAGCCCTGGGGGGCCAATTCTCTCTCTCTCCCTCTATCTGTCTTTCTCTCTGTGTCTGTCGCTCTCAAATAAATTAAAAAAAAAATTTTTTTTAAATAGATGGTAGGTATCTCCTGACTCATCCTGGACAGCATAGTACAAACAATGATAAAAGATTTAAGTAGGGCTGGAGGGATAGCTTAGCAGTCAGGGCACTGGCCTCTGAAGCCTAAGGACCCCGGTTTGATTCTCCAGGTCCCATGTAAGCCAGATGCACATGGTGACACATGTGTCTGGAGTTCATTTGCGGTGGCTAGAGGCCCTGGTGCACCTATTCTCTCTGTGTCTCTCTCCCTCTTTCTGTGTCTAATAAATAAATAAATAAATAAATAAATAAGCTAGGCATGGTGGCACACGCCTTTAATCCTAGCACTCAGGAGGCAGAGGTAGGATCGCCGTGAGTTCGAGTCCACCCTGAGACTCCATAGTGAATTCCAGGTCAGCCTGGGCTAGAGTGAGACCCTACCTCAAAAAACCAAATAAATAAATATAAAAAATATTTTTTAAAAAAAAAAAAGTAAGTAAATGCAGCTCTCCTTAGAGGAAATGCTTGTGATACATCAGGCAATTGCCATACATAATATGCAGAGAAGTCGTTTAAAATCAGTAAACATGCCAGGCATGGCGCACACCTTTAATCCCAGCACTTGGGAGGCAGAGGTAGGAGGATCGCTGTGAGTTCAAGTTCAGCCTGGAACTACATAGTGATTCCAGGTCAGCTTGGGCTAGAGTGAGAACCTACCTCAAAAAAAAAATAGTAAGTGATAGAGCGGGGGAAATGGTTCAGTGGTTAAAAGTGCTTGCAAAGATGGCTGGACCAGGTTCAGTTCCACGGTATCCACATAAAACCAAACACAAAGTGGCATATGCATTTGGCATTGTTTGCACCAGCAAGAGACCCTGACATACCCATACACACAACATGTGTAAAAAAAAATTTTTTGTTGTTGTTTTTTTTTTTTTGGTTTTTCGAGGTAGGGTCTCACTCTGGCCCAGGCTGAACTGGAATTTACTATGTAGTCTCAGAGTGGCCTCGAACTCACTGCAGTCCTCCTACCTCTGCCTCCCGAGTACTGGGATTAAAGGTATGCACCACCATGCCCAGCTCTAAAAACTGTTTTTTAATTTCTTTTAATCAATAAAAGAACTGGGCTTGGTGACACGTGCCTTTATTCCCAGCACTCGGGAGGCAGAGGTAGACTAAACCAAATAATAATAATAATAAAAGAAGATGGTAGGAAAAGAGATAGGCAAAACCAAACCTCTTTTAGAAGAAAAAAAAGGAACCAAAAGTTCATCCTCACTGATAAGAAGGGCCAACTGGAACAGCTGCGCTCTGTCGTTTCCCTGAACGTTACTAGCACAAAATGAAAAGACTGCACTCACAGGCTGACTGCTGCAGCTGTGAAGGAACAGGCGCACTCAGACCCAGGTGGACTGTAAATTGGCACATTGTTAGAGGCAGTTTAATGACATTTATGGAAATTTACAGTGTATATACCAACTGAGCCAGGAATCCCATGTCTAGGAATTTAGCCTATAGAAATATTTGCACACATGTGTAAAGACCTAACTGTGTGTTTATTCCTTTCAGCACTGTATAGAAAGCAAAAAGAAGCAACCCAAGTGTCTGCCAAAGAATTAAATAAGCTTGCATATCTGCATACAGCTTGCAGCAAGTGAAAATAACAAGATAAATCAATATGATTGACATGTTAAAAAAAAGTATTCATGGGCTGGAGAAATGGCTTAGCGGTTAAGTGCCTGCTTGTGAAGCCTAAGGACCCCAGTTCTAGGCTTGATTCCCCAGGACCCATGTTAGCCAGATGCATAAGGGGGCGCGTGCATCTGGAGTTCATTTGCAGTGGCTGGAAGCCCTGGCACGCCCATTCTCTCCCTCTCTCTATCTGCCTCTTTCTCTCTCTGTCACTCTCAAATAAATAAACTTTAAAATAATGTAAAAAGTATTCATGAGGGCTGGAGAGATGGCTTAGCAGTTAAGCGCTTGCCTTTGAGGCCTAAGGACCCCGGTTCGAGGCTCGATTCCCCAGGACCCATGTTAGCCAGATGCACAAGGGGCACACGCGTCTGGAGTTCGTTTGCAGTGGCTAGAAGCCCTGGCAAGCTCATTCTCTCTCTCTCTCTCTCTCTCTCTCTCTCTCTCTCTCTCTGGCTCTATCTGCCTCTTTCTCTGTCGCTAAGTAAATAAATAAATAAATAAATAAATAATTTTAAGTATTCATGATATATATTGTTACTTGAAATAAAATGGCAGAGCATGCTGGGTGAGGCAGAGGCACAAGGATCCCCGCACGTTGAAGGCTAGGCTGGGCTAGTGTATTCCAGACCAGCCAGGACTATATAACAAGACCTGTCTCAAGAGCAGAAAGGGGCGGGCGAGATGGGTCAGTGGTTAAAGGAGTGTACTTGCAAAGCCCGATGGCCAGAGTTTAATTCCCTAGTACCCACATGAAGTCAAATGCATAATCTGGCGCATGTGTCTGGAGTAGTTGCAGTGGCAAGAGGCCCTGGTGCACCCACACACGTCTCTTTCTTTCTGCCTCTTTCTCTCTCTCAAATGAATAAAAATAAAAATAAATTGAAAAAGAGAAAGAAATGGGAGAGCAGGACAGAGGACAATGTCTGGAATGATTTCCACTTTCTAATAATAGTTATACTGCCCATAAATATATGCTTGCATACATCTAGAACGCTACATTCCACACTCTGACCTCTGCTGCCTACAGAGCAGGGCAATGGACCAAACTGAGTGACCATCAATAGTAGGCAGCAGCTTAAGCGACAGTAATAATGCGATCTCACTTGTAGCCAGCACTGGGCACCGTCACCAGGTTTCCCAGCCTAGCAGCAATGAATGAGGATTCCTTGACTCATGGGCTCATCTTGTCTCAGCCACAAGCTGGCCTCTTTTGGCCCCTCAGCAGGTTGCAGTGGCGTCCTGTTCCTCAGCAAGTGTTGTGTGAACTTGCATCTTGGAGTGAAGCCAGCGTGATCTTCTTTCCCCGTGGGTACTGAAGTCCGGTGCCATGCCGCTCAGGGGCTGAGGTGGTGGTGAAGTGCGTATAAAATCCTTTTCTGCTGGCGTGGTGACACACACCTTTCATCCCAGCACTTGGGAGGCAGAGGTAGGAGGATCGCTGTGAGTTCAAGGCCACCCTGAGACTGCATAGTGAATTCCAGGTCAGTCTGGGCTAGAGCGAGACCCATCTTGAAACACCAAAATAAATTTATTTATTTATTTATTTATTTATTTATTTATTTGAGAGCGACAGACACAGAGAGAAAGACAGATAGAGGGAGAGAGAGGGAATGGGCGCGCCAGGGCTTCCAGCCTCTGCAAACGAACTCCAGATGCATGCGCCCCCTTGTGCATCTGGCTAACGTGGAACCTGGGGAATCGAGCCTCGAACCGGGGTCCTTAGGCTTCACAGGCAAGCACTTAGCAGCAAAAGGTGTTTTCTTATAGCTGGATGTGGTGGCGCATGCCTTTAATCCCAGGACCCTAGCACCTGAGGTAGAAGGATCACCGTGAGTTCCAGGTCAGCCTGGGTTAGAATGAGACACTACCTCAAAATAATAATAAAAATAATCAAATCCTTGTCTGAACACCCTTGGCGTTAGGGTCTATGTTTTGTTTTGGTGTTGAGAGTTTCTTCTTGCTCCCACACGCTCATGCCCTACCTCCAAAGCCTTCTGGAAGCCCCACACAGTCCATGGTCTCCATAGCCCAGTGGAAGCTCTGGAGACCCTTAGCAGAGAGAGGGTGCCAAAGCAGCCTTTGTGTTGCGGAGACTCCTTAAAGAGAAAAAGCTCACTTTAGGAGAATGCTGGAGGTTTGTAATCCTCCAGCCACTAATTTCTACAACTCAGCAAAATCGCTGCTCCTCCAACTCATCTTTGAAAGTGACCTTGACTTGATTTGCAGTAGTCCTCAGTGTCAGTAACCCTGGTCATTGAGACTGCAGTCCAAAACATGGTATGGTCTTCAATGTAAGGTTGTCAGATTTAGTGAATAAAAATGCAAGGCACAGGCTGGAGAGATGGCTTTGCAGTTAAGCGCTTGCCTGTGAAGCCTAAGGACCCCGGTTCGAGGCTCGATTCCCCAGGACCCACATTAGCCAGATGCACAAGGGGGCACATGCATCTGGAGTTCGTTTACAGTGGCTGGAGGCCCTGGCGCGCCCATTCATTCATTCTCTCTCTCTAGCTAGCTATGTATCTGTCTGTCTATTTATCTGCCTCTTTCTCTGTCTGTCACTTTCAAATAAATAAATAAAAATTTAAAAAATGCAAGGCGCCCATTTAAATTTGAAATTCAAATATGCAATGAATGTTTGTTTGGTAAAAGATGCCTCAGGCAGTATTTGGAAATGCTTACACTAAAAAATCATTGCTTATCTAAAATTCAAATGAAGATCCGTATCCTGCACTTAACCTCGCAGCCCTTCTGCAGGGTGTGGGGGCCCTGGACGCTTCAGGAGATGGCCAGTACAGCTGGAAGCAGTGACAGGGCTCCAGTAAGCACTGTCTGTCCCTCAGCCCAGGAACCTCCAGGCCCTGACTCTGCCTCTGGGCTTCTCTCTCTTCTCTGTTGACGGTTGGTTGGCTGGTTGCTTTTTGGGGACAGGGTCTGACTCTAGCCCAGGCCGACTTAGAACTCACTCTGTAGCCCCAGACTGGCTTCAAACCCTTGGCTCTCTTTCTACCTCACTCAGCTTTCCAAGGTGCTTGGATTAAAGACAAGTACCCCCATGCCTAACTTCTCTCTCTTACTCTGTAGCTTTCCCTCACCCTCTCCTCTCTCCCTTTCATTTATTTTAAATATTGAGATCTATTTTTTTAAATTTTGTTTTATTTATTTATTTGAGAGTGACAGACAGAGAAGGAGGCAGATAGAGAGAGAGAGAATGGACGCACCAGGGCCTCCAGCCACTGCAAACAAACTCCAGACGCATGCGCCCCCTTGTGCATCTGGCTAACATGGGTCCTGGGGAATTGAGCCTCGAACCGGGCTCCTTAGGCTTCACAGGCAAGCGCTTAACCACTAAGCCATTTCTCCATCCCCTTTATATCTATTTTTTTTAAGAAAAAGAATATGGGTGTGTCAGGGCCTCTTGCTGCTCCAGATGATCTCCAGAGGCATGTGCCACTTTGCATCTGGCTTTATGTGGGTACTGGGGAAATGAGCCCAGGCTGCTAGGCTTTGCAAGCCAGTGCCTTTAACCTGGGCCTTCTCCCAGCCCCCTTTTGCTGTCACTGGTTATAACATGCAATTAAAATTTATTGCCAGTTCTAATTACTAAGTAAGGTTTTGTATCCCTTGCTATTGCTTAAATCACAAGAGTATTTCATGTGTGTGTGTGTGTGTGTGTGTGTGTGTGTGTGTAGCTTTTAAAAATATTTTCATTTATTTTGAAGCAGAAAGAGAGAGAGAGAGAATGGGCATGCCAGGACCTCCTGCCACTGCAAACAAACTCCAGATGCATGTGCCACTGTACATCTGGCTTTACATGGGTACTGGGGATTCAAACCTGGATTGTTAGGCTTTGCAGGCAAGTGCCGTAATCACCAAGCCACCTCTCCAGCTCGTGTGTTGCTGTTTTTGATATGTGGCCCTAAGTTCATTTTTAGCCTTGTGAACTATTGGCCTTCACCTTGAACAGAAAGTTTCTCACATCCAACTGAGCTCATGTGCCTAGGACATTTGGCACTGGGGACAGAGGAGGACGGGACAGACTGCAGTGGGTGGGTAAGTGAGGGTCTCCAATCAGAGAAGAAGGCTCAGAGCCCTCCTTTGCTGCTCTCCAGTTGGGGCCTGCTGACCCACAGAGTCCTCTGTCCTGGACTCCTCCGCAGCCCGATGCAGCCCGAACAGGGAGGAACATGGCTTGGGCCCCTGTGGCCTTGGGCTTTCATTCTCTGCCTGTCCCAGTGGGAGCTGATACTTAAGCCCCATGAAACTGGCTCCTGGCTCCCTTCCCAAAGAGACTAGACAATTCTCTGACCTCCCCCGCATTAGAACTTTCTCATTTCCTTGAGGGACTCTGCTGTCTGTCTGCCCTCCCATCCGCTCCCTGGCTCTGTCCGTCCACTCCTACGCTCACACCCCACAGGGGGACTTCTCCCCACACTAAGAAGCGGTGTCATCCTAGAGCGTACTGACCTGAAGCCAGGAGCCGTCACTCTCCTGAACTGGCTGGTTCCACTCTGTGGCTGTTGATTTCATGGTGTGATCACATATATCACAGAATGCCTATACTTATTTATCTTTAAATGTATTTTATTTATTTGAGAGAGATAGAAAGAGAATGGGCACGCCAAGGCCTTCAGCCACTGTAAACAAACTCCAGATTCATGCACCCCCTTGTGCATCTGGCTTACATGGGTCCTGGAGAGTCGAACCAGGATCCTTTGGCTTTGCAGGCAAACACACCTTAACTGCCAAGCCATCTCTCCAGCCAGAATGCCTGTATTTAAATATAAAAGACAAATAAGCATTAAAAAATGAAGAAGGCATGGTGGCACATACCTTTAATCCCAGCACTTGGGAGGCAGAGATGGGAGGATTGCCATGAGTTCGAGGCCACCCTGACACTACCTAGTGAATTCTAGGTCAGCCGGGGCTACAGTGAGACCCTACCTAAAAAAAAAAATAAAAAATAAAAAAAAAACAGATGAACAAGGGTGCATCCCTTCATCCAATTCTTTTTTTAATCAGAACTTCCTATTTGTTGTAAAATCCTTTCCATTCACCAGATTAGGGAACCTTATCACATTACTTTTGAAGGTATCTCTTTTTCTGTCATGGATTGAGGAACTTGTGGGTGTTCACTCCTGTTTCTTTTTCCAGGCAGGGGGTTTCAAAAACTTAAAGAACAGGTATGTCCCCTTCCACATGTTTTTCCTGTGTTCCCATAGAAACTTGATGGTTTGTGACCAAGGCAAGATATCTCTTTGACCCTCTAAAGCATGCAATGAGGGGAGTTTAAGGGCTGCAGATGCCTCATTGCCATGTTACTTAGCAAATCTTGGAATAAAATTAGCCTCTGCCTACCCAGAGTTGGTGGCCTTATGCTGAGCAACATTCTGTCAGCTGGTCGACACAGAAGCTATGCCCACTGCCATCAAAGGTGCCCAGAGTGTGTGGGAAACCTGTCCACTTCCATGCTTAGGGAGAGTCTGCACATTCCCTTGAAGACAGCCACTGGGGCTCGGGGTGACAGGGCAGATGGCTCTCGGGGGTGAGGGGTCAAGCCCCATCCATTCCCCGCAGCTCCTCAAGGCAGCCCCCACACACACCGCAGTGCACACACGGAGCAGCAGGCACGCCCTGCAAGCTTAGGGCTGGAAGAAGGCAGGACAGGATCAAAGCCTTCTGTAACCCAGGAATTCCTCAGCACCTCTAGCCCCTTCATAATTATGGTCTGGAGATCTGCCAGCAAGCAGGTCTACTTTGCATACCCTGTTTAACAATGACCACCCTTCAGTGTTCATTATGGTCCCTGTGCAGAGCAGATAGGCACCTTGAACAAAAGGTAGGATACTTATGTGTATGTAAAATAACCTACACCCTACGTTCAAACCTCAGCCTGCTTTCAGGGAGGATGTGGCACTGCCCTCTGCTCAGTACCTGTCTTATGAGTAACTGGAGAAAAGCCACATTCCTTGCTTCCTTCTCCTTGGTGCATGCCTTTAATCCCAGCACTCAGCAGGCAGAGGTAGGAGGATCGCCATGAGTTCAAGGCCACCCTGAGACTACCTAGTGAATTCCAGGTCAGCCTGAGCTAGAGTGAGACCCTACCTCCAAATTAAAAAAAAAAGGTGATTTTATAAAACCTCAAAATTTAATAGCCAAAGAGACTTCCCCTTTTGGTTAATTTTTGGATTTGAACCTTTTCATTTTTAAAAAATATTTATTTGATAGCGACAGAGAGAGAGAGAGAATGGGTACACCAGGGCCTCCAGCTACTGCAAACGAACTCCAGATGCATGCGCCACATTGTGCATCTGGCTTACGTGGGTCCTGGGGAATCGAGCCTCGAACCGGGGTCTTTAGGCTTCATAGGCAAGCGCTTAACCGCTAAGCCATCTCTTCAGTCCCCGAACCTTTCCATTTTGTCTTACATATCTGCCATTATTCTAAACAGCCAGTGTTGCAAGGAACACCATTTGGGAAATGATGCTACTGGTGGGAAGAAGAGCAAGTGGGAAGACAGTGAAAACAAGGTCCAAGTCCCAAGGGATGAGCGTGTGCGGGAGCTCCTGGCCTCGGCATCACGTGAGACCTGGGATCCTGGTTCTCCGGTCAATGTGGGTTTAGTTTGCAGGACAAACCTTTGTCAAGGAGGTAGTCAAAGAATAGCTGTTCGTGGTAAAGTTCATTAGACCTAAAAGGAGGAAGAACATCGAAGGGGGCAGCAATGGGAAAGACAGGACATGCCAGAAAGACAGGGGCGGGAAAGTGGGAGACATTCAGGAAAGAAAGAAGGTAGCGCTGGCCAGCCTGGGTGGGGGCGCCGCTGAGGCTGGGGTCAGATGGAGGGAGACCTTTGAGCTGAGGGTGATTCTGTCCAGGAAATGAAAGAAAGGCACGGCACGGAGGGGAAGCAGGGTCAGAGGTAATGTCAACTTAAGTCATGGCAAGGGTCCCGCAAGAGTCCAAGGATCTGGTTTCTTGCCACTTCTCCCCTCAGCTCCTGGGTTGCTTTGTCAGAGAAGTTCCCTTAGTGTCCACATGGCTGCCGCAGCACGGCCCTTCCATCCTCATCGAGACAAGCCTCGTGTCAGGAAGGCGCCATCTCATGTCCTTAGTTCTAGTTGAGTTCCAAGCTCGTGCCTTGAACTAATCTGAGACGGGAGATGGCAATGCCCCGATTGGCACAGACCTGCAGTGTGGGATAGGGTTAACCTCACCCAAAATAAGCTCTACCTCTCTAGGGTGTGAAAATGGGGGTCCCTCCATCCAAAGAAAGGCCGAGGGAAGCTGAGCAGTAAAGCCACAGATGTCCACTAAGAACTGGAATGCCACGCCAGCGTCTGAATAATGTGTGCATTACAGAAAGCGTAAAGATTTTTAAACAAATGAGTAACCTGATCAGAGCTGTGCCTTAACATTAATTCAACCACAGTTTAATAGCTACCATATGTTTGGTGCATGGTAGAGACTTTAATAATATACTGAATAAGCGAGTGAATTAAGAGACGTGAATGGACTGGGGGAGGGAAAGAGATGGAGACACACTTGGGAGGCCAGTGGAGTAGTTAAAATGGGGAGCTAGCAAGACCGGTCAAGAAAACCAGATCCAAGCCAGGCATGGTGGCGCACGCCTTTAATCCCCGCATTCAGGAGGCAGAGGCAGAGGCAGGATCACCGTGAGCTCAAGGCAACTCTAAGACTACACAGTGAATTCCAGGTCAGCCTGGGCTAGAGCCAGACCCTACCTTGAATAACCAAAAAAAAAAAAAGAAAGAAAGAAAGAAAAGAAAACCAGATCCTGCTGTTCTGAAACCCGCAGAAGAAAAACTAGTCGGCCACTGCTGTGGGAAGGCCGGGTGGCAGAGAATGGAGATGAGAAAGAGTGAATGGAGAGGGAAGGCTGAGGAGAGGCAGCGTGGAGGCCAACTTAAGCAAATCGACGTCTGCCCGTGAGCTGCACCAGCCGCCGGTGGCCTCGTCCTCCCCACTTCACGCTCAGCGGAAGAGACGCCCGTTGGCCTGCGCAAACCCTCGCGCCAGCCAGCCTCCCCTTGCCTTTGTTCAGCCACAGGTGCCTTTCTCTCCCGCGCTTCTCTCTCCCCCAGTTCGCACTGCCCCAATCCACGCGCTCTGGGGCGCGCTCTGCCTCCAAGCTACTGCCTCCAAAAGTCAGTGCACAGAGGTGAAGCCAGGGAGCACCGCGGGCTGAGCTCACGCCGGATGTCCTCGGTAGGCGCCCCGATGATACCTAAGAAAAGTGACTAGGGACGACGAGGGAGAGGCAGGGGGACAGGGAACCACTTGTGTGGAGGTTTGCTGAGGAGACCCCGGAGCAGGGGAGCAGCCTGCTGCGACAGTGAGAGTGCAGGCCGGCGCAGCACACTGCCTCCATTCCGCCCGAACGTGCGGCTCAAAGCGGAGCAGCTGGGGCCAGAGGGATGGCTTAGCGGTTAAGGCGTTTGCCTGCCAGGCCAAAGGACCCAGGTTCAATTCCCCAGGACCCACGTTAGCCAGATGCACAAGGGGGCGCATGCGTCTGGAGTTCGTTTGCAGTGGCTGGAGGCCCTGGTGCGCCCATTCTCTCTATCTCTCCCTCTTTCTCTGTGAAATAAATAAATAAATAAAAAGATTTAAAAAGGTGTGCACCACCAGGGGTGGTGGTGCATGCCTTAACAAAAGAAGTAGAGCAGTTGATTAGGCTGGAGAGAGGTAAGGACAGAGCACTGTTGAGCCTGGAAGTGCACTGGGCTGCCCAGGGACTGGGGACTGGAGAAGTAAGGCAGGGATGGGGTTGAGGTCAGGGTGTGGGGCAGAAGGTTAAGCAGTCCGATTGGGAATGCTAGACATTCCGTATGGTTAGGGAGCCATGGTGGATATACTGTGTGGCTTAAATCCCCAGTCCCGCCCATGTGTCTCTTATAAGTCAAGGCCCAGGAAGTCTCCATTGCAAGGTCACTGTAGCTACTCTCCACAAAGCCCTGAGCAGTGCTTCGCACGTGGACGCCCAGGAGACGTTACAGTCATGCTGAGGATGTTCATTTCAAAGTGATGACAAAATCGAGACTTTCAGATTTCGAGTTCAGGCAGTTCTAAGTAATGACACATTCTCAAATATCACATTGGTTGTCGGGGGCAGAGTGAAGTGGAGTGTGATCCCTGAGAAGGTAGAAAGATGGTGGAGCCAAATGCAATGTTTATGGGTGTTGAGGTCACTGGTGGGGGTCACAGGAAGGGCTAGTACGTAAGATGGACTTCAGAAGTGCGGGGAGCAGGGAGCGGGTCTAGAGACATCCAGAGAAAGAGTGCTGGCCTTCCAAAGCAGAGGCCCAGGGATTGAACCTGGGTCCTTTGGCTTTGCAGACAAGTGCCTTTAACTACTAAGCCATCCATCCCTCCAGCCCAAGAAGGAACTATTTTTACAATAGCTTTTTCCCACCTAGGGCTCAGACCCAGGGCCTCATGCTTGCTAAGGAAGTGCTGTGGTCCTGACCCTCATCCTAACGCTCCAACAGTAATTTTTGAGAAACGCTCTTCCCTGAGCCTGGGAACTTGACTGAAGAAGGCATGAGGGAGAGGAAGGACGTGGAAAGGCAATTTCAGGAGGGTTCCTGAGAAAGCCGATGGAGGGAGGCTGCATTCCCCTCACTGGAGGGAAGCTGGCTCAGGACTGTGGGCGGATCCAGTACACACACCTCCCCATATGGCCACCACATCTCCCTCTCTGGGGAGCACAGAGTTCTGCAGGATTTCCCAGATGAGGGCCACTTGGCAGCTAACGGAGAGGGACCTGGAGGGCTGGGATCAAGAGCAACAAATGTCTCTACAGGAGAGAAAACAGTACACCAGCCTGTTTGAGGCTGCCTGCTCTTCCAAGAGCTCTGCTCTGTAATGTGATTGTATTTGGACATTTTTTTTGCATGATGTCAGGGAACAGTCTCTCTTAAAAGCTCGGACAAAAAAAAGGCACAACTATAAAACAGACTCAAGCAATGAAATGGAAACCAGAAAACTGGGTCTGTGTAACAGGGGTAAAGAGATTTCTCTGTGCGATTTGTGACCTGATCTTTGCTCTGCACTCAACTCCACTTCACCGGTCCACTCACATCTGTTTTGCCACGCAGGTGGTTTTAGATGTAAAACGTCTTGTTTATGACTGAGGGAGATGAAGTGCCAGAAAGCAGCAATTCCTCCCTGGGGCTGCACCGAACACCCTCCCAGGCTGCAGGTTCTAATCCTCCTTCCCCCACTTTGTCCTTTTGTAAGCCATGGTGCTGGCTAGCTTGGAGGAGGGTTAGCTCCTCTTTACCCATGTCTTTTTTTTTTTTCTTTTTGGTATTTTGGAGGATGGATCTCGGGATACCTTGGCATCTACACTCTACCACCGAGTTCCACTATCTGCCCTCACTCTTTTTTGGCCCCTCCATATTTCCTCTATGCTCTGTCTTGGGGTCATGCTTTAAGAGACTATGTCTCGAGGGACAGCAGCCATTGAAGACGCACCTACACGTGTGTGCACACGCACACGGGAGTGCACGCCTAGACATGTTTTCTTATGTGTATGGGCACACACATATGCATCCATGTAGAGTGGACATCAGGTATCTTCCTGTATCGCTCTCCACCTGACTTTGAGACAGGGTCCCTCGCTGAACCTAGGACTCACCCTGTGGGTCCTGCCTCGTCCTCCCCAGTGCTGGGATTCCAGGCACGCACGGCAACACCTGGCGTTTATGTGGGTCCTGGGGAGCCATACTCAGGTCCCGTGTTGAGCAGCAAGCATTTTACCAACTGAGCCATCTCCCCAGCCCCAACAAAGCTTTTTATTTATTTATTACAGTCAGAGAGAGAGAGATCGGGCCCACCAGGGTTTCCAGCCACTGCAGACGGACTCCAGACGCATGCACCACTATGAGCCTCTGGCTGACGTAGGATCTGGAGGAGAAACCTGGGTCCTTAGGCTTCCCAGGCATGCGCCTTAACCGTTAAGCCATCTCTCCAGCCCTCGACTCTTTTCAATTGAGGTGAAATTAACGTAACATTAAGCACTCTACAGTGTACAGCTCGTTGGCATTTACTACACTGTCAACGTGACCATCGCCGCTGTCTAGTTCCAAAACATCTTCTTTACCTCTCTAGAAACAAGTCCTCACTCTGACTCCTCAGCCACCGACCCCGCTGTCTGCTCTCTGTCTCCGGGAACTTCCTTCTCCCGGCACTGCAGGTTAAGTCATATAAGGTCTGCCGTGGTGCCTGGCGTCTTCATGATGGTGACGGGATAAACCAGCCCTGCCTTTTATGTCATAGATATACCCGCTGCATAGACATGTCATGTTTGCTGATCTTTTCGTCTGCCGATGGTTGGACATTGGGTGTTTCACCTTGCCAGTAAGCACTGTGGAGTGTGGCTATGAACGTTCATGTACAGATTATTGCTGGTGTTCCAATTCTTTGGAGTGTGTACCTGGGAGTAGAGCTGTAAGTCACGTGGTGGTTGTATGCCTGGCTCTGGAAGAACTGGAGGGTCTTTCTTCCTGGATATTCTCCCCAGGTCTACTCCAACAAGGAACAACAGGCATGGACCCAGCCCCGCCCCCCAGACCCTGAGCTTGGCACACTGCCCTCATTCTGCTACATCTGGGGAGAAGCTGAAGGGATGAGGCAGAGGTGCCATGAGTCTCTGTCCAGAGAGATGACAGCAGCCTGGATGGACTTCGGAGAGGCTGGGATGTGTAGAGTTTTCACGGTCCCTAGAGATTTGATGAGCAAGGGAGGAACGTGGTGACAGAGAGGCTCAGCAAGCCAGAGTAAAGGTGGCGCACGCCTTTAACTACAGCACTCGGGAGGCAGAGGCAGGAGGGTCGCCATGAGTTCAAGGCCACCCTGAGACTCCATAGTGAATTCCAGGTCAGCCTGGCCTAGAGTGAGACCCTACCTCGGAAAAACAAAAAATTAAATAAACAAATAAATAAGTAAACACCTGTGTTGGTATAGCCAATCCAGTAGTGATGGGGGAGGGATGCCAGAGAACTGTACCTGTACTTAACTTCCCTAACAAAAAGACTAAAAAACTAAGCCGGAAGAAAATTTGCCTGCCAAAGAGGCTGAAAATTTAGACTTTGTGGAGGACTTTCCGTCAGATCAGGATTGCTTTGTTTGGGGAATTGTTTTGGTTTGGTTTGAGGGTTTTTGTTTGTTTGGTTTTATTTGGCTTTTTGTTTGTTTGTTTGGTTGGTTGGTTGGTTGGTTGGTTGGTTTATCTAGGTAGGGTCTCACTCTAGCCCAGGCTGACCTGGAATTCACTCTGTAGTCTCAGGGTGGCCTCGAACTCACGGTGATCCTCCTACCTCTGCCTCCCGAGTGCTGAGATTAAAGGCGTGCGCCACCATGACTGGCAACACAGATCCTTATTACCATTCAGATGAGAAAACCAAGGCTTAGAGCTTGAGTTTGAATAGCCACCTCGCACGTAGCTGGACTCCAGTGACACGGGGTGTGGCTCCACCTGACCACCACCCCATCCTGCCTCCTTCGTTTCTCACACTCTCTTATTTTCTTTTTTGTTGTTGTTGTTTTTTGTTTTTGTTGTTTTTGTTTTTGGAGGTAGGGTCTCACTCTAGCCCAGGCTGACCTGGAATTCATTATGTAGTCTCAGGATGGCCTCGAACTCACGGTGATCCTCCTACCTCTGCCTCCCGAGTGCTGGGATTAAAGGTGTGCGCCACTACGCCTGGCTACACTCTTATTTTCCTAAGTAGCAATTCGTTCATGTGTAAATTCATTATGTACTCTTCGGTCGTACTTCAGGACCATCCACGCCTACCCCCTTCCTTACCCCACCGTTGCGTTTGGGAGGCGTCCCCCACCCCTGAGCCCTGCGCTCTCTGTGGTCTGGGACCAGCCGGACCAGCCGCTGGCACAGAGCCTGGTGCTCGTGACAGCGTTGTTGCAGAGAGCCAGTCATCAGGTCTCTTCTGAACCCTAAACAAGCTCAAGTGTTAAGGGTAGAAGTCAGGGCCAGGCAGTGACACTGGCGACTAGAGAAGCTTCACAAAGAATTCACAAGAGACGGTCAGTCTTAAGAGTTCAGGCTGAGAAGAAATTCCTTGTGAGAGAAAGAATTCCAGCTGCGAACCCAGCTAAGGGAAACTGAAATGACTTGTGGAAAGGGAAAAGAGACTTCTCAAGGCTTCTGGTCAGTGAGGAATGTGTCTACAGAGCCACTGAACTCCACTCTGCCACCCCACCCCACCCCCAGGGAAAAGGAGGCCAGTGGGAGAGGTGCCCCAGGAGAGCTTCCCAGCCTGCAGGCCTCAGCTTGCAGGGCACATGTCAGGAGTAGAGTTGTTCTTTCCAGGAAGATCGCTCTGGGTCATGCACCATCCCAAGGACTGCAGGGGTGAGATTCCCCAGGGGAACCCTCAGCCACCACGGGACAGGTGGAAGAAGGGGATGGCGTGGCTCCCCTTGAGGAGAGGTGTCTGACTTGGCTTAAGCCAGAGGAAACTGCCCCTTTCGGAACACCAAGCTCGAGGCACCTCGCAACAAGCAAGGTAGATGTACAGCGACCCTCTCCACGGCCAGAGGGAGAGCGCTGGGGCTGGGGAGGACCGCTGGAGCTGAGCCACGGCCACAACTTGACGGTGTGCACGGAAGAAGCAGGAGGAAATACCTCTAACTTCTCTTTCTCCGTCTCCTCCAGCATTCCCAGTGGATGAATCTAACTAGGGTTCCATGGGCAGGGAAACCTAGTAATGTGGTCATAGAGATGGGGATCCTGGAACATCAGGCCGGGTGCAGAAGGACAGACTGTGGGTCTGGGGGCAAAAAGAAATAACTGATATAATCACACCTTCATCCAGTGCGCAGAGGCAGGCTCTGGAATCCGACAAGCCTGCTGGCTCTGGCCTGACCAAGTTCCTTATGTGGACTTGACCCGTTTGCTTCTCTCAACCTCAGCAACCCTTAACGTAAAATGGAAATGACAGTTCTTTTCGTTGTTGTTTTGTTCTCTTTTTCTCAAGGTAGGGTCTCACTCTAACCCAGGCTGATCTGCAGCTCACTCCGTAGAACCAGGCTGGCCTCAGACTCACGGTGACCCTCCTGCTTCTGCCTCCCGAGGGCTGGCTTAAAGGTGTGCACCAACATACCCGGCCTGGTAACAACAGTTCTATCTCTGTTAGCTTGTTCTTGCAATCTGGGATTTCTCCCATTAGAGAGACACACACAGAGCAAGCAAAGTGTCAGTAGTGTAAGATGTGCCCCCCCCCTTTCTCTCTCTCTTTCTTTCTCAACAAATAAAATAAAATTGTAATCAAAAGCCAAAAACAAAACAAAATTTTGTTGAAAGCAGGAGGAACAGTAATCCACCCGGGCCGTCCAGGCTTCATAGCATGGCCAGGTGTGGGGCGGGTCACAGGCTAGGGTCGCCGGTGGCCGCTGTCCCAGGGCAGCGCTTGCATGCTAGGACTGGGACTGCCCTCAAGAGCTCCGCCTGACGTACTTGGTTCTTCTTGGATGACATCGTTTAAATAGTCCCATAAGAACAGACACTCAGGCTGTGGAGACTGGTTAGTGCTTAGTGCTTGCCAGCAAAGCAAAGGACCCAGGTTCAATTCCCCAGTGCCCACATGAAGCCGGATGTACAAGGTGGTACATGTATCTGGGGTTGGTTTGCAGTAGCTAGGAGGCCCTGGCAGATTCACTCTCTGTCTCTAATAAACAAAATTTAAAAAGAGAGCCTGAACAAAGGTGCAGGGCAAGGTAAGGCAGGGCCAGAGAGGCTCCCAGCATCCCTCAGAAGAGTTCAGCAGGCGAACCAGGCTTAGTCCCACGCACGCTTCTCATGACTCATGAAAATACCTGTCCTCTACCTGCTGGGTGAGGTGAACAAGTCTGTGAGACAGACAGGATCCAAAATGGCCTGCTGAAACCTGAAAATACCCTGCTGGGTTGGGGGCAGCCTTTTCCTCTTCCAGGGATAGTGTTTAGAGGCATTTGAAATGGTTTGACATTGGACATATTGCCATAGGCTCTAGCAAAACTAGGCTGTCCTATCATAAGAGGAGGAAAAGATCATGACATCAAATTAAAAGAGAGACTGGGGCTGGAGAGATGGCTTAGCGGTTAAGCGCTTGCCTGTGAAGCCTAAGGACCCCGGTTCAAGGCTCGGTTCCCCAGGACCCACGTTAGCCAGATGCACAAGGGGGCACACGCGTCTGGAGTTCGTTTGCAGAGGCTGGAAGCCCTGGCGCGCCCATTCTCTCTCTCCCTCTATCTGTCTTTCTCTCTGTGTCTGTCACTCTCAAATAAATAAATAAATAATTTAAAAAAAAAACAATAAAAGAGAGACTGATTGGGATGGATAGGGGATATGATGGAGAATGGAGTTTCAAAGGGGAAAGTGGAGGGAGGGAGGGTATTACCATGGGATAATTTTTATAATTATGGAATATGTTAATAAAAATTGAGGGAAAAAAAAAGCTAGGCTGTCCTGAACCCCTTGTAATGGAATTGCTTTTCTGTACACCAAGAAGGTCAGGACAACACCAAAATCAGTATGCAGTGTGTGCCTGGGCAGACTTGGGTGGGTTCGTGCCGTGAGACCCAGAATCCCTGTGAGATTATCCAAAACAGAAAACACGTCAGCAGGGCCTACGGTGGTTCCATGTGTGCCGAATGTGTCTGTGACAGGATCAAGTGTGCTTTCTTTTACCGAGAGCATAAAATCGTCATGAAGGTGTGGAAGGCACAAGCAGAGTCAAAAAGCTAAGTGAGTATGAAGCTCTGCCAGCCCGTCTGCCGTTGGCCTCCCAGATGCTCCTCGTGACAGGCCGGCCCGGCCCCTTGCTGCTCAGAGCCTCGCGCCTCACTCTGGCCCCGGCTGTCCTGAGCCGCTGTCACCCCTGCGGACAAACTTCCTTCCAAGGACCTCCCTCCTTCCACTCCCCGCGTGCTTTCCTCCATCCCGTCCTTCCATTGCCGCAAGTGCTGCTGTGATCCGTCCCTGCCTGACTGAACTGCTCGCTGTGATCCCTCCCAGCAAGTGGTCAGCGAGCATCCCCGGGAAGAAGCCGACCAGGACTGCTGGGTAGAAAGGGGGCGAGTGCATGAATGCAGAGTTGTCTGGCTGCCGCGCCCCCCAACACCCTGGAGGTGAGAGATTCTCCCACAGATGCCGAAAACAGGGCTGTCCAGACTTAGAGAGGGAACCCAGCTCATGGCCCCTCGCTCAGCACGTGCCCCCACTTGACCTCTCAGGAAGGCCAGCCTGACCAGAAGGCATCTCCCCCGTGCGTCTTCAGAACCCGAATCTGCCACCTGAAAGTGTTTTCAGATGAGGGGGAAATGTGAACATAACCGTATCTCATCAGTTGGCAGACAATGTGGAAAAAATCCACAGTGACTCATTTCAATCAGTATGTTTTAAAGAGAACTCAGAGCTGTGTGGAAACAATCTACCTGCCTACAAATTAACCGTCATCTCCCTCAGTGTGAGGTACATGGAATGGGACCAGCCCTGATGTGGGCTTCTTGGTGCAAATGGGAAGGACGCCATGCCAGAGCATTGGCAAGGCCCGCTGTCTGACAGCGAGGGGACCCTGAGGGATCTGCTCTGCAGCGGCCCTGAACTTGCACCGTGCCTTCCTCCTTGGCAGCCCATTGACAGCAATGGAAGGCACTGGGTTAGCTAAATGGGTTTTTGGTTTTTTGTTCCTTTGTTTTGTTTTTTTTGAAGTAGGGACTCACTCCCGGAATTCACTCTGTAGTCTCAGGGTGACCTCGAACTCACAGCGACCCTCCTACCTCTTCCTCCCAAGTGCCAGAATTAAAGGCATGTGCCACCACGCCCCGCTGGGTTAACTAATTCTAAATGTTAATTTATTGTGTGCCCAACCTGATTTCATATGAGTGGATGTTAATCCCCCCCCGTGTAGAACCGCCTCAGACAAGAACAGACCATCCACCTGGAGCATTCTGGGGGGCTCCAAGGCTTTTCTCTTCACTCAGAAGATGGTTTCGTCCACTGCTGGCCTCTTCCCTCCCCAGCAACTCTGGCCGCTGGGATCTGAACCACTCCACTGAGTTCCTTGTGCCAGCTTCCTCCTTTCTGGTTGTGCTTTACTGGTGGACACTGTGTGGACACACCACCTTTGTTTACCCACTGACCAACTGGGCCACTTCTTCACATACAAGAGTTTTTTGCATGTGTGTGTGCATGTGTATATGCATACATGTGGCCGTACTCTGGAGAAATATGTATTCAGGACACATATGTGTGTGAGAGACAGAGAGAGAGAGAAACAGGCCTCATATAACCTACACTGGCCTCAAACTCTGTGAGCTGAGACTGACCTTTAATTTTTTTTTTTTTTTTTACTGTTTTCAAGGTAGGGTTTTGCTCTTGCCCAGGATGACCTGGAATTCACTGTAGTCCCAGGCTGGTCTAGAACTCACAGAGATCCTCCTTCCTCTGCCTCCCCAGTGCTTGTATTAAAGGCATGCGCCACCACTTCCGGCCTCTGACCTTGAATTTTTAATCTTCCTGATTCTACCTCCTAAATTCTGAGTTGTGTGCTACCATGCCCGGTTCATGCAGTGCTGGGGTTTGAACCCAGGGCTTCATGCACGCTGGGCAAGCACTCTACCAACTGATTCCCGTCCCTAGCCCCACGGTTTCTGCTCTTCGTTGCCTCGCTCCATACACATGCCTGTCTTCTTGTCGGCAGCACGCTGCCTTGCTGGAGAGGTAGTTCAGTGCACTGAGGGCTTAAGGTGTGCGAAGGCTGGGTTCACTCCCCAGCAGCAGCACATGCCGCCGCCGCCGCCGCACCGCACTCCCTTGGGTCCCATTGTTTTGAAAGGTGAATCTGCCTATTGTGTGTTTGGTGAGATATTTTTTAAGTTTTTATTTATTTATTTATTAGAGACAGGGATAGGTAGTGAGAATGGGCATGCCAGAGCCTCTAGCCATGGCAAACAAACTCCAGATGCATGCGCCACCATGTACATCTGGCTTTACATGGGACCTGGAGAATCGAACCTGGGTCCTGAGGCTTTGCAAGCATGTGCCTTAACCTCTAAGCCATCTCTCCAGCTTACTGTTGTAGTCCAGTTCGCATTGCTGGTAGAAATCACCCAACCAAGAGCAGCTTGTGGGAAAAAGGTTTATTTTGGTTTACAGGCTCGAGGGGAAGCTCCACGATGGCAGGGGGAAATGATGACATGAGCAGAGGGTGGACATCACCCCCTGGCTAACATCAGGTGGACCACAGCAACAGGAGAGTGTGCCAAACACTGGCAAGGGGACACTGGCTATAACACCCATAAGCCCGCCCCCAACAATATACTCCCTCCAGGGCTGGAGAGATGGCTTAGCGGTTAAGCACTTGCTTGTGAAGCCTAAGGACCCTGGTTCGAGGCTCGGTTCCCCAGGTCCCACGTTAGCCAGATGCACAAGGGGGCGCACACGTCTGGAGTTCGTTTGCAGAGGCTGGAAACCCTGGCGCACCCATTCTCTCTCTCTCCCTCTATCTGTCTTTCTCTCTGTGTCTGTCGCTCTCAAATAAATAAATAAATAAATAAATTTAAAATATATATATACTCCCTCCAGGAGGCATTAGTTCCCAAATCTCCATCAGCTGGGAACCTAGCATTCAGGACACCTGTTTATGGGGAACACCTGAATCAAACCAGCACATCGGGACTTTTTTTTTTTTTTTTTCCTCAAGACTGGACTGGAGATTCTGTCTACACAGCAGATTCCTAACCACAATTGTTGCTTGGTTGCATTCTCGTGTCCTTGATGGACTGTTTAGCCTGTATGCTAAGTGAAAATGCCCTTGCCCGCCTTTCATTCTCCCTTTGAAGGCAGTGACCACTAGAGATCCAGGCTGTTCTGGCTGAGCTCAGTCCAGGGCCCCGTGGCCAGCTGGGATCATGTGGGCTGCACCCGGCCCTTCAAGCAGGAGACGCAAATCCATCTAATCCCTGCGTCGAGCCTCCCCTCCCCCTTCCTCATCCTGCAGGGTTGATCCTCTCCAGATCCATTTCTGGCCTCCTCACACCAGCTCTTTTTGTGCCTGTCACCCCAGCATTTGCTGCCCCTTCCTAAGCATGACTCGGGACAATGGCACAAGGGGAGGCTGGCTATCCTGTCGGGTGGTGCCAGTGCAGCTGCCTGGCCTGGCTGATAGCATGGCTGGTCAGCGCCATGTGTTCTTTATGGACCCAGCAAGAGTGCCTCCTGAGCTGTAGACACACTGGTTCTACTGGTAGGCAAGATCTTCTTTCCTGAGGGCTTTCAGTCTTCAATTTGAGAGACAAGGAACATGGGAGAAAGGATAAGCGAGACGATAGATTTTTCTGGAAGGTTTCAAAATCAGCTGAGCTCTTGCTGGTTCCACAATGCTGAGTACTTACAGCTGGGTCCCTGTTTTCAGAACACAGCCTTCAGATGGAAGTTTGGTTTAAAAAAAAAAACAACAAGACTGAAAGTGGTAGAGTTCAGTGTGCGTTCTTCATGTCCGTGGGTTAAGCACCGCACACTGCCACCAGCACGGAGCTGAGCTGCAGCGCCCGGCTGCACAGGGAGCCACGTGAAGCACAGGTCACTGCAGGCTCTGCAGGTGGAGGGCATGTCTCATGCTCCTGCGCACACCTCGGCCCTGCCGTGTTGCCTCCGAGGAGCGCCACCAACCTCCTTATCTCCGTCAGAAGCTGTGTCTCTGAACTGTTGGTGCTGATCTCCTGGTCTGTGGCTCCTGTTTCCAGGCCAGAGAGATAGCTCAGAGGTCAGAGGGGCTTGCTTGCAAAGCCTGGCAGCCCAGGTTGGATTCCCCAGGTCCCACGTAAAGCCGGATGCACAAACTCTAGATGCCTGCACCACCTTGTGCATCTGGCTTATGTAGGACCTGGAGAATCAGATTTGGGTCCTTAGGCTTTGCAGGCAAGCACCTTAACCGCTAAATCATCTCTCCTGCCACTCTCTTTGAGAAGCCTACTCTCCTGCTCTCCAGTGTGCTATCTTCCCTCCTCAATGACTTTTTCTCTCTTAATTCTACTGGTTAATATATCTTCATTAGCCCCCAGCTCTGCTTCATTTGAAAAAGAAAAGGTGGACTGGAGAAATGGCTTAGTGGCTAAAGATACTTGCCTGCAAAGCCAAAGGATTCCCCAGGACCCATGTAAGCCAGATGCACAACGTGGTGCATGCACCTGGAATCCATTTGCAATGGCTGGAGGCCCTGGTGCACCCATGCTGTTGGGAGGCTGGCAATCAGCACTTGACTGGCACATCATGGAACTCCATGGTGCCACCCTCGTAAACCTGGTTGCTAATCCGTACTTTTGGAGTCAGACAGTCCAGAGACATTCAGTGAGCTAAAGCTGAAGGTGTAGATTTGCAAGAACTGAGCACTCAACAGAAGTGTGGCATTCAATGGTGCATGCTGGGGCAGCAAAATTCAGAGGCCCACTGAGTGGAGGGATTTCAGGACACCCACCGGTTGACGTGGGAAGGGCACAGTTTGTGAAAGTGCCCATACCCTGAGCTTGCTTGCAACCCAGTATTATTTAGGACTAAGGCCAAAGAATGAAGCAAATAAGCAGTGGTTCCCCTAAGGTACCTACTTCTTCCTCTTTTTATTTCTTTTTTCTTTTTTGTTTTTGTTTTTGTTTTTTCCAGGTAGGGTCTCGCTGTAGCCCAGGCTGACCTGGAATTCACTAGGTAGTCTCAGGGTGGACTCAAACTCACAGCCATCCTCCTACCTATGCCTCCCGAGTGCTGGGACTAAAGGCGTGCACCACCACACCAGGCCCTGCTTCCTTTTCTATTTCCCTTTCACAGTTTCAGCACCCTACCCGCAGCCAGCCAGGAAATCAAGGGTCTGTAATGGGAATTCACTCTCAAGGCCGCAAAAGGCCAATGAAATCCTGGGGTAGGGTGGAGCTCAGTGATGGAGCACGTAGCTATCGTGCCAAAAAGGTGAGTGAAAACCAGCCCACCCACTGCTCTTGACTCTGAGCCCCGTGCTCCTCCACCTGTGAGTGGCCGAGGCTGGCGATGTAACCCAGCTGGTGCTGGAGTGTCCACCTAGCCCAAAACCCCGGGTTCAGTCCTCAGCACCACATAAGCCGGACGTGGTGGCACACGCCTTTCATCCCAGCACTCGGGAGGCAGAGGTAGGAGGATCGCCGTGACTTCCAGGCCACCCTGAGTCTCCATAGTGAATTCCAGGTCAGCCTGAGCTAAAGTGACACCCAAGCTTGGGAAAAACAAACAAAAAACATTCAGGCTACATTGTGAAATGGAGGCTAGCCTGAGCTATATATAAGACCTTGTCTCAATTAAGAGGAGGGGGTCTTGGATAGACGGTTCAATGGTTAAGGCACTTAGCCGTAAAACCTAACAACCCGAGCTTCATTTCCCAGTACCCATGTAAAGCCAGATGCACAAAGTACCACATGTGTCTAGTAGTGACTAGAAGCCCTGGTGCACCCATATTCATATTCTCTGTCTATCTCTTTCTTTCGCCCCTCTCTGGTGGCTGTGGTGTTGCACGCCTTTAATCCCAGCACTCAGGAGTCAGAGGTAGGGGATCACTGTGAGTTTGAGGCCAGCCTCAGACTATATAGTGAATTCCAGGTCAGCCTGGGCCATAGCAAGACCCTACCTCAAAACAAACAACAAAAAAAAAAATGGTTGGAAGAATCAAACAAATAATACTTTATGACACATGAAATTCAGATGACAGCATGCATGAAGAAAGTTTTATTGGCACACAGCCACAACCATCTCTACACGTGGTCTATGACTGCCTAGACAGAGCAGCTGCAGCTGACCTTCGAGTCTGCAGTGTGAACCAGGCGCTCTCTGTCCATGAGGAAGTGTGCTGCCACCTGCTCTGAGGTGACAGTTTCCTGATCCCGCTGTTTGCCCCAGAGGGCCTGAGGGAAGAAGTGTGCTTAGTCCTGCAGGTGGGACTCTCCTGCCATGCTGGGGTAGGGCACGGACAGGTGGTAAATGACACACTGACCGCTCACCTCGCCCGTCTCTCTGCAGAGTTCGCCTTCTGCCAGGTGGATGCCTCCATTGCTCTGGTCCTGGCCTTGGATGTCCTGTGTGATTTGCTCCAGCAGTGGGACCAGCTGACGCCAGCACTGCCCATCCTCCTGGGATGGCTGCTGAGGGAGGATGACGGCCTTGAGGACTTGCTCCACAGCACACATCAGGTAACCTGGGACCCAGCCACAGTGTCACCTCTGGATGTACCACTGACGGTCCCGAGAGGCTGGAAGTGGGCCTCTGGGTGAGGGAATGCAGAGCAGGGACTTGCATGCCTCTGGGGCCCACTTTGGGGGTCTCCGTGGCAAGGCTTCAGATAGTAGAAGAGGGACCATTGCAAGCAGCACTTGCATACCGAGAGTGTGATTATGAAGAACGATTATGAGTCGGTCAGCCTTGCTATTAGGGTGAGTGTCGTGAAGCACTTCCAGAGAACAAGGGTCTGCTGCGTGGCACCTCCTCAGTGGGGCAGGCGACAGGAGCCCCTGGCCACCTCCCTCTGCCTCTACCGGCCGTCCCGGCATCCCCAACAGACCAGGAGTTCAAAGCCAGTGTGTTTACAGGAAATGTGGAGACATGGTAACGAGTCTATGATAAAATAACCTTGAAACTCCATCGTAGTGTAGAAGTTTGAGTCTTGTGCTGGGTTAAGCCTCGCTCTGATACTGAAATGCCCTGACTCCTCCTCTGGCTTCTTTCTCAAGAAATACTCCTTAAAACCTAGGGCCCACTCCCTTGTTGCAGTTCCGTTTTTGGCATCAGGTCCCCAAAATATGTTGACTTTGAACTATACATACATTTTTATAACAAGTAACTATTAAGTTGGGGGAAGAGGATTTCTCTCTGTAAGGGAAGCACAAGGAGTAAGATAGACGGTGACCTTCACGCTGCAAGCGGTGTGGTTGAGTGTTGACAGGCAAGAGTGGGCCCTCTGTCAGCTGGGGGAGGGACCCGCGCCTCCCATCTAGCGGGGCCCTTCATGGGGTGTCTGGGACTTGTCAGCACCCCGTTGACTTCGGGTCTCCTTTGATGTAGGGGGAAGACGACTATGTATTTGAAAAATCAGAAGTCAATTTCTGGGCTGAAACCCTGACCTTTGTGAAGCACCTCTCCAGGCACCTCTTCCAGCTCTTCGGAGAGAGCGGCTGGCGGCCCTCTCACCCCGGGGCGCTCAGCCCCCTGCAGAGGACCGCATCCGAGCAGCGCCGGCTCCTCTCGCAGCTCTCCAGCGAGCTCCCGCTCTCCGCAGAGTTTGTGAAAACGGCCGAGTACACGCGACTGCGCATTCAGGAGCAAAGGACCGAGGCCGGCCTGCGGCTGCTCGCCCTGCTGGATGCAAAGGCCAGCGCCCAGGACCCAGTCTCCTAACCGCCCCAAGAATCCAAGCGGCCTGTTGACCAGAGAAGGCTGCAGCAGTTCCCCACCAAACAAACACGTTGGACATGCATGGAAACCTCACACTTGTTGGGAGTGTAGGCCTCTATCACTCCCTGCGGAGGGCCTTTTCTTCATTCATTCATTCAAGGCAGGCGGGCTTGGGGCTTACTGCAGCTACTGTAGGAAGTGAGGCCAGCCGCGGTGAATATTTACTCTGTCCCCAGGTGCAGGCCACCTGCAGGCTTGAGTTAGCCTTGGCAGCCCCAGAGCCCGGTTCTGGAGTGCCCTCGTGCTCTGGTGATCTGGGGGCCGCACATAGGAGCCAGAGTTGGCAGACAGCCCATTTGTTCAGATTTCTAAATTTCATTCCATTTAGCAAAGCAGAAATATGTCCCAAAAGTTGGATTGTTGGAGAACTAAATAAGAATCAACCTCATGCAAATATTTCGGTTTAATTCATGTGTCCGTAACTTCAGAGTAGAGTACATCCTACCAGCCCAGCGTGGTGGTGCACGCTTTTAATCCCAGCACTTGGGAGGCAGAGGTAGGAGGATCGCAGTGAGTTCAAGGCCACCCTGAGACCACACAGTTAACTCCAGATCAGTGTGGGCTAGAGAGAGAGAGAGAGAGACCTCAGAAAAACCAAAACAAAACAAGAGTACCTCCTGTCTCTCTAAGAAACACTTTGTAAGTCTAGGAAACCTGATTTTGCCACCCAGCATATACCCTGGCTACTGGAAGGAGCCTGGAGAAAGCAAGCCAGAAAAAAAACGCCTGATTCATTTGATATCTACACCATTTGCCATCCTGTGCTTGGCAGAAGTAACAAGCAGATTCACATTTAATGTGCCAGTAAACACATTTATTCATTTCAGTGACTGATACCATCTAAAACCCTAAGTGCTGATTCTCCCAACCGAGCCGGACTGTTGCTCAAATATCCAGCAGGTGGCGCTCTTGCACACAGTTTGCATTTGAATTTAATTAGTTTACCATTGTGCATGTATACTTTTCAGAGTTAAGTGTCGCCCATAGATAGTTACATGAACATTCATAGCTTGGATGGGTCATAGCTTTGTCCACAGTCATATTTCATCCAGCTTATCTGAAAGGTCTGTATCAGGCGAAGCAGTGCAAACTTGCAGGGCCTGTAAATGTTTAAATTCTACTCAGGTGAGGACGTGGTCACTTAGAATTACTGGTTGGGGGGGGGCGGAGACAGGTTAGAGATGAGAGTTCAACATGATAGTTCCTTCCACAGAGAAGCTTAAGATTTCAAATGTAGCTGGTCTTTGAGAGAAGAACCACCCGACGCTGTAAAGACGGGGCCGTAAGGGAAATATACAGAAGGCACCGCAGGAAGAGGAGGAAAGAAATCAACTTGGTGTCCAAAGCGACATCTGAAAGAGAACGGGAAAGTCCCTGGGTAGTTTTTGCAGCAATTCAGCCCCAAATGTGGTTTGTGTGATCTTGAATCAACTATCTAGTTAGGCATCTTAGTAGCCCACACCTGATAGGAAAGTGCCACCCTAACACTTTTTTGGTTTGTTTTGGTTTTGTTGAGACAAAGCTTAACTATGTAGATTTGGCTAGTCGGAAACCAGACTGCTCTCCAGCGATCCCCCCTTCTGCTCCTGAGGCATCTGCCTTCCTGTAGTAAACCAGCACAGCCAGAGTGCCTGCTCTAGCCCAGGCCGCCCTCCGACTCACAGCAGTCCTACTTCGCCCCCCAAGTGCTGGGATTAAAGGTGTGCACCACTATAGCTGGCTTTTTCTTTTTTTCTTGTTGTTTTTGAGACACCAACCCAAGCTGACTTCAAACTTTCAGTGATCCTCCTGCCTGGCATCGCCATGCCTGGCATAACACTTCTCTTTTGTTTTACGACTTAGCCAGCGAGAAGTTGGGAATTGATGGTATAATGTGATAATAACCATAGGAGACTAATTCTGAACCGGGCCCAGCAAAGCACAGCTCAGTGAAAAGACCAGCACTTCCCCACCCCCTTTAAAATGAAATCACAACACTTCTGCAACAGTGAAAATTTTTACACTAGCAGGCACCCTACACCAAAGCATGTACCAGAAGGTGTTTACATGTTATCTTCAGAATCCTACCAAGTGGGTGTTCTCAATGCTGTTGACTGGGAATTACCCCAGGGAGGGCAGGAGGGACCCATGTTTCTACAGGTTGGTATCTGAAGTCTTGTTACTAACCTGATAGCAGTGAGGAGAGAAATGGCAGTTTCATGGTCTCCTGATGCATCCAAGACCTTACTCTTGGGGGCTTCAGCCCCTGTCTGGGATCATTCCAACAAAGAAACCGTCAGCCAGTTTGTGCGGCCCTGTCTAGGGGCCAGGGCAGGATGGCGGGAAGAGTGAAGCGGTCACCTTTGCTGAAGTTAATACTTTTGGCTCCAAGCTTCAGGGTCCCCTGGCTCCGTGCCTTCCACCCCTGTCCCAAGCCCCGAGCCTGACTACTTCTTGCTTGTCCTGCACTGTCAATGTCTTAGGACGTCTGTACTCGTTTCCTTTTTGAACACCTTCATGGATATCTCTTTTACACCTAGATAAAGGTGAGGAAAAGAGTAAAGCAAGAATTTTATCTTTGTTATCTTTGCTTTACAAGAATACCCAAGTCCTACACAAGATTATGTGCTTTGTCCCAGACCACGTGACTTCCCAGGGCAAAGCCTGAACTCCAGCCTTGTATTTCTTTTGGTTTTTCATTTGAGACAGGGGTCTCACTCTTTAGCCCAGGCTGGCCTCAAACTCACACCAGTCCTCCTGCCTCAGCCTCCTGAGCATTGGGATTATAGGCATGAGCCACCAGACCAACTCAACCCCACACTTCTCATGTTAAAGCCCCTCCTGACCTGCCCTGAGCTCTACCCTGGGCAGTATGGCATTGGGAAACGCACCCTGGACTCAGGAGCCTGTCCTGTGAATGACAGGCGACCGCCTTCCCTACCAGGCTAACTGACAGCTGAGCCAGGAACGACTGAGTGCAGACAGACAGGAAGAGCAACGTGGGAAGGGGCGTGGGTCAAGCGTCCTTCCCCAGCAGTTCCCGGGCCTTCCACCTTGTGCGGCCAGGGCTGCCAGCTGGTGAAATCATGGGCGCAGCTCCAGCTTTCCAGCAGCCTAGTATGGACTCCGCAGAGACCTGACTCCCGATCCGCCCGAGTAAGGCTATCAGCGGCTTTAAGCCTCTCCGGGCGCTAGGTGGGGGTATCCGCCCCGTCTCGGCGACGGAGCGGGGCGCCTTCGGGGAGCGCGCGCTTCCCAGCGGAAGTTGGTGGAGAGTGCGGCCGAAAAGTAACTGAAAGGGAACCCCCCCCCACAATCAGGGCGGCGGCCGGGCCTCGGCCTGATCCTGCAGCCCGGCGCCCCCCCCCCACACACACACACCCCCGAGCCACGGCGCACGGCGGCGCGCCCCACGGCCGGAGGAGGGAAGAGCTGCCGGAACGCTGCGCCTCCGCCAGGCGGGAAACCTTGGCGGGCAGCTGCACCCCAGCCCCCCGCCCCCCGGGAGGGTCGACCAGCAGGCGGAAGAGGTGGAGGAAGTCGCCTCCACGCCTGCACGGCTCTAGCCGGCTTCCCTCCAGTCCTCCCAGTCGGCTCGCTCGCTCTCTCTCTCTCTCTCCCCCGCCCCGGACGCCCCGCGCCTTTGGCCCAGGCTCAAGGTCTTGTGATGTGATTAGCAAAGCCAGCGCCTTGTCCTCAGACACTCAGCCCTGCCCGGCAGGCCCCGGCGCTCAAGTCCTGTTTACCGAGCTGGGGCGGGGAGAGGAGAGGGGCGGGGAAACGGGCCCCAGCTCCTCGGGGCCAGACCTCGACCGCCGCCCGCGTGGCCACCCCCCACTCCACCCCCCACCGCCTCACCACGTGCTGCACCCGGGGCTGGAACTGCCACTTAGGGGGACAGATCAGGAGCCCCGGCCGCCACCACCACTCCTCCCACACCCCTGGCGCACACACACACACACACACACACTCTACGGCCCCCTTTGCCACGCGGGCGGTTGCAAAGTTGCTGCATTTTGCAATTCCCGCGCCCAGTACAGAACGGAGGGTGGGACATGAAAGCTGCGCCCGTCGACCTAGCAGGATCGGGGCGGAGAGGGACAGACAGACACGTCCAGGGGTGCAGAACCCACCCCCGCTGACACTGAACGTGCCGGGGCTTTTCCAACGCCACCAGCACCGGACACGGAGGAGAACGCGATCTTCCCGCCGCCGCCACCACCACCACCACCCAACAGCACCCGACTGGGCCGAGCTCTCCACGCCGCCAGGGCGCCCCGCCCCACCCCGCCCCCTTCCCCCGAAGGAGGAAAAAAAAAAATTTGGCGGCGACCAATAGGAGCCCGGGAAGGCGCCTGACGTCCGCGAGCCGGCGGGCGACGTTGCCTGGAGACCCCGGCGGGGTCAACGTTCTGTCCCCTCCCCCCGGCGCGCCCGGCCCGTCGCGGCCGCGCTCCGGGGCTCTATATAGAGCGCGCGCTCGGCCGCCTCTGAGTTCCAGCAGTCCGCGAGCTGCCGTCGGCTCCGCGCGGCGGCGGGGGGCGGGCGGGCGGGCGGGGGGCGCGGCGGGCCGGGCACCCCGGAGCGCCGTGCCGCGCTCTTCGCTTCTCCTCTTTTCCCCTCCACGCCGCCCCCTCTTTCTCCTTCTCGCAGTCCTTCCCCCCCACTATCCTCTCCCTCTCCTTTCCCTTCCCCACCCCACCCCCCGAAAGAAAAAAAGAAACCACAAAAACTTTTCGGTCCTTCCCCCGCCCCTCGCCCGTTATTCGTCGTGGCTCGAGCCCGGCCGCGCCGCCCCGAGGGCGCCTCCCCACCACCCGGCTTGGGCTTGCTACTGCTGCTGCTGCTGCTGCTCTTGCAACTCCGACCATCGCGGGACCCAGAAAAATGTCGACCACACTTCTGTCGGCCTTCTACGACATCGACTTCTTGTGCAAGGTAAGCCAGCAGCAACAGCAGCAGCGGCGCGGTTTGGAAACCGGAGGACGGCGGGCAGGCCTCTTCTCGGTGCGCCCCCCCCACACACTCCTTTGCCTTGGGATCCCGGCTCTCGTGGGGCGGGGGGGAAGGGGGGGAACCCCCCTTTTGGTTGGACTTTTTCGGGACCGGGACAGTCCTGGAGTTCCGCCGGAGTGTGTGTGTGCGTGTGCGCTCGCGCCTTGTGGGCGGGGAAGGAGGGAGCGGCTGGGGCTTGTTTGGTTTCTCCCGGAGGCCGAGCGCGGCCACGCTGCCCCGGGACTTCCCGGACAGGGTTTGCGCCCGCCCATCCTGCTGCCCACGGGCCGTGGAATCACATGGCTAAAAACGCAGCGCGGTCCGGGTGGAGACTTAAGAGTTGAAATCTGCAAAAAGTGCAAAGACGGGAGTTGGAGGAGGAGCTGGAGGGGAGGGAGGGAGGGGGCAGTGGTGGTGGTGGTAATGGGCTTGTGAGTTGGCTGCAGGTCACCCCAACTTTCTTCCCCTTACGGTTCTCAAACCTTCTCCGCTCCCCTCCCTCCCTCCCTCCCTCCCTCCCTTCCTCCGGGCAGACGGAGAAATCCCTGGCCAATCTCAATCTGAACAACATGCTAGACAAGAAGGCCGTGGGGACGCCCGTGGCCGCCGCCCCCAGCTCCAGCTTCACTCCGGGCTTCCTCCGACGGCACTCGGCCAGCAACCTGCACGCGCTCGCCCACCCTGCCCCCAGCCCCGGCAGCTGTTCGCCCAAGTTCCCGGGCTCCGCTAACGTGGGCGGCGGCGGCGGCGGGGGCTGCAGCAGCAGCAGCAGCGTGGGCGTGGGCGGCCCGGCTTCTTACGGACCCCTGAAGGAGCCGTCGGGGGCCATGGGCACGGCGCTGCTCAACAAGGAGAACAAATTCCGGGACCGCTCGTTCAGCGAGAACGGCGAGCGCAGCCAGCAACTCCTGCACCTGCAGCAGCAGCAGAAGGGCGGCGGCGGCGGCGGCGGCTCGCAGATCAACTCCACGCGCTACAAGACGGAGCTGTGCCGCCCGTTCGAGGAGAGCGGCACGTGCAAGTACGGCGAGAAGTGCCAGTTCGCGCACGGCTTCCACGAGCTGCGCAGCCTCACGCGGCACCCCAAGTACAAGACGGAGCTGTGCCGCACCTTCCACACCATCGGCTTCTGCCCGTACGGGCCCCGCTGCCACTTCATCCACAACGCGGACGAGCGGAGGCCGGCGCCGCCGCCCTCGTCCTCGTCGTCGGGGGCCGCCGCCGTGGCCGGGGACCTGCGCGCCTTCGCCGCCGGCGGCGCCCGCGACGCGCTGCACCTGGGCTTCGCCCGGGAGCCCCGACCCAAGCTGCATCACAGCCTCAGCTTCTCGGGCTTCCCGTCGGGTCATCACCACGCACCGCCACCCCCGGGCGCCCTCGAGTCGTCGTCGTCGCCGCTGCTGCTCGCCAGCCCCACGTCGCGCACGCCGCCCCCGCCGCCGCCGCCGCCTCCTCCTCCTTCCTCCTGCTCGTCGGCCTCCTCCTGCTCGTCGTCCTCCACGTCGTCCTGCTCGGCGGCCTCCGCGCCCTCGGGAGGAGCCCCGACGTGCTGCGCCTCGACGGCGGCGGCGGCTGCAGCGGCGGCGGCCGCCCTGCTCTACGGCACCGGGGGCGGCGGCGCGGAAGACCTGCTGCCTCCCGGGGCGCCGTGCACCGCCTGCTCCGCCGCCGCCGCCTCGTCCCCGGGCGCCAACAACGCCTTCGCCTTCGGTCCCGAGCTGAGCAGCCTCATCACGCCGCTGGCCATCCAGACGCACAGCTTCGCCGCGGCCGCCGCCGCCGCCGCCTACTACCGCAGCCAGCAGCAGCCGCCGCCGCCGCCGGTCCCCGCGCAGCCGCCCTCGCCGCCCTTCGGCTTCCAGCTGCCGCCCCGACGCCTGTCCGAGTCGCCCGTGTTCGACGCGCCCCCCAGCCCCCCGGACTCGCTGTCCGATCGCGACAGCTACCTGAGCTCCGGCAGCCTCAGTGGCTCCGAATCGCCCAGCCTCGACCCTGGCCGCCGCCTGCCCATCTTCAGCCGCCTGTCCATCTCCGACGATTGAGGCAAGAGGGCGCCAGTGAGATGGAGGAGGAGGAGGGAAAGGCCGCCCTGGGTTGTTTGCAGGGAGCCCCCCCCCCCCCTTCTTAACCCCCATCTGCTAGCTCGCCCTTGCAAGAAGGCATGGGGAAGGGAGAGAGGATGGGGGGGTGTAAGTGGGGTGACAAAGCCACAGGAGGACTTTGGCAGCTCCCACCCACCACCACCACCCCCATCCCCACCGAGCACTTGGACTCGAACTCTGTGCCAGGAGGAGCGCCCCACCACTCCTCCACTTCTTTCGGTTTTTTTCTCGTTTGGGTTTTTTTTTTTTTTTCTATTATTATTTTTATTACAAAGTTTCATTCTTGAGAGAGAGAGAGAAAAAAAAAAAGCCAACGAACTCTTTGTATTGATGAACAAAATATTCACAACAGGGCAGTTGTGATGCGAATAGAACAAAAGGAAGAAAAAAAAAAGAGACAAAAACCAAACACTTTAAGGTGTCAAGATTTCCTGAGTTTTGAGACTCTAGGGGAAAAAGAAAAGTCATCCCAGCACCAGCAGCTACCAACCACCATTCCATCTCTTCACTTGAAAAGCCTTAGTTACAGTCCAGATGTGGGGACTCTTACCTTGAAAGAGGTTCCTACTGTTTGTCTCAGACCATTGTAAGCAAACTTAGCAGGCCACCACCTTGCTGAACTGTAAGCTTTTAGAATCCCATGTTCTGCCAAGAATATGCCTTGATAGTAAACCCCCCCCCAATTTCCGGTCCCGCCGGTTTTTATTTCTTTTGCCTTTTTTTTTTTTTTTTTTTTAAAGCATACTTCTATGTCTGGGGAGGGGAAAACCCTTGCATTCCAAAGTTTGATACTGGTTTCATTGCCACCACTTAGTGGGTGTTTGGCTTAGAACCATTTCGTCTGCTCTCTGGAAGCTTTGGGCAGAGCTTAGTTCATAATTGTTGGGGAAATAACTGCTGAATTTTTAGCTGTTTTGAGTTGATTCGCACCACTGCACCACAACTCAATATGAAAAAAAAAAACTATTTAACTTATTTATTATCTTGTGAAAAAGTATACATTGAGAATTTTGTTCATACTGTATTTATCGAGTATGATGAAAAGCAATAGATATATATTCTTTTATTATGTTAAATTATGATTGCCATTATTAATCGGCAAAATGTGGAGTGTATGTTCTTTTCACAGTAATATATGCCTTTTGTAACTACACTTGGTTATTTTATTGTAAATGAGTAAAAAAAATCTTAATTTAAGAGATTGTATGTAATATTTATTTCATTAATTTCTTTCCTTGTTTACGTAAATTTCAAAAGATTGCATGGTTTCTTTACAGAAATCTATCTTGATGCTGTGGAAGTAGTTTGAGGAATATTTTATAAGTTAGAATGTATCATGGTTGTAGCCCATCAGCTTTAAAGAGGAAAAAGAGAACCAACCGCCACGTACTTTGCAATCAGGCTCACATGTGGCATGCTTTCTTAGAACTCCACCTTTATAAACTAGCAGAAGCGAGTGTTTCTGATTCACCACTTCTACTGTGACGTTGACTCTACAGACATGTAGCAATAATGGGGCGGTAGTCTCACAGTGCCTTCAGAAGGGCCCGAACTTGCCTTAAATCTTCCTTAACCAAATAAGTATTTTATTAGTGCTTGAAAGAATCTGAATGTAGGATGGGTTCAACTGCACAAAAGGAAAAAGATTTTCTTACCACTTTTTTTATATAGCTATAAAGTGAAGAGACCACCTCTTAGAGCTGAAATGGTAATGTAGTACACGAATATACCTTGTTTAATGACAGAAAATTCCAAAACTTGTACTATTATTATTTTTTTTTTTTCCATGTAAAAAGGCAGGAAAAAGTCCAGTGTTCCTGGGCAGCGGCTGGATGAGCAGTAGCTTACTTGGAGCACTATGTGTATACTCTGGACTACTTTGACAGAAGTAGGTTTTGAATGTAACAAGATAAGTCAACTTGAGTTGTAATATATTTTGGGGAATCAGCTCACTACAAATTGTGACTGTAAACATTGTACTGTAAATGTTTTGTAGTTTTTTTCCCCCCAATAAAATTTTTGGGAAAAAAAAAAAGATACTGAGTTTTAAGTGTTTTAAGTAGCTTTCTTTTCTATTAAGAAAAAAAAAAGTCCAGCTTCCTGACTTCCCATGGCCGAGGCAGGTCTGGCAAGGGCAGGGCGGAGATGTGGGGAGAGCTGGCAGAGTTCAGCCTGCATCCACTTGCACCTGTATTTATTTTATAGCAAGTTCTTTTAGCTGAAAGAAAGTAATTATTTGGCTGTCAAGGGCATTTGTTAGCTCTCCCCTTGGGTAATAAGATGCATCCCTGTGTTGGCTGGCGGGAGACCTCGAGGGGTGTGGCCCGTCTGTGAGTCACCCACTGGGTCACGTGGCTGCTGTGGCCGCTGAAAGTCTTGGTTCTGGAGGCCTGTGGGGCCCTTGAGTGGAGGGCTGGAGATGGACTGCACGCTTGGTCCAGAGAGGGGTTTTGCCCATGTGGTGGCGCGCACCTTTAATGCTAGCCCTTGAGAGGCAGAGAGAAGATAGCCATGAGTTCGAAGCCAGCCTGAGACTAGAATGAATTCCAGGTCAGCCTGGGCTAGGGCAAGACTTCACCCCCCCCCCCAAAAAAAAAAATGTTTAAAGAAAATGGGGTTTTGCCTGGTCTTTGTAAAGCCCTGCTATGTCCTTGTTCAGAAAGGGAGGAAGGCAGACTAAGCCGGTTAAACTTCTGTCTGGGTGATACTTGTTTACTCATAGAACTTCCTCTGGGAATGAGCACATACAAGCTATTTATGCAAAAGGAATTAACTGTCTGGGCATTAGAAGACTGTAGAGGCCTGGAAACAAATTCAACCCAGGCCTCTAGAAAAAAGGAAAGAAAAAAAACTTGATTTACCTGTTATGGAGCAAACTTAACTATAGTCATTGGAGTTCCTTTTTTTTTTCTGCTAACTACAATCACTTCAGAAAACAAAATCAAGTTCATAAGTCAATGTGTTTTCTTCACCTGAGGCTCATACATACACACATAGCTCAGGCACTGTTTAATATTTTCACTTGCTTAAAACAGAACGGGTGCGCCACTGCAAATGAACTCCAGGTACAAGTGCTGCTTGGTGCATTTGACTTTACGTGGGTAACGGGGACTCGAACCTGGGCTTCGAGGCTTTGCAAGCAAGCACCTTTAACTGCTGAGTCATCTCTCTAGCCCTCGGACACCTTTTCTAAAGTAGGTAAAAAAGCTTAGCTTTCTTAACAGCTGGACTCTATCAACAAATACTACTTTCACCAGGGTCTCCTGTGACTCACAGCTGAGCCAGAGAGATTGGGGGCCAGGGGGGGGGCGGGAGATGTTAGTGGAATACAACAGGCCTGGGCAGCTGTTTCCAGTTAAAAAGGATGGTATTCACTGGAGATTTTATTTTTTATTTTAATTTTTAATTTATTTTTTTTTTTGTACTTGGCACATGCTGCCAAACTGGGAAGGAGTTTCAGAGTTCCAGATGTTGGGCCCCAGGGAGTGGAGGGGAAGCCAGGAGGCCTGGGGCTAGGCGAAGCCATGCAGTCTCTTCACCATAAAGAATGTACAATGGGGAGGAAACAGGCTCAACCGTGGAGCTATTTAGGCCAAGTTGCATTTCAAAGGCCTTGTTTCCACTTCACTCCCAAAACTTATTTTTCTAAACAAGTACTTTTGCTCCTTTGGAATGCTGAACATCTTTAATGGGGTAAGCCGTATTCTTTTTTTTCTTTTTTTTTTTTTTTTTTGTTGTTGTTGTTTTAAACTGGTCTGTTTGAAAGCCCAACTGCTAGGCTCTGAGGTTTGCTGTTTGGGATGCAGCAAGGCGCAGAGAGCTCCAGAGATCATTCAGAAGTTTCCTCTCGCCGCGCATCCAGGGAGTCTCTGGCCGACTGTCCCTCTGCAGCCGCTGGAGTGGACAGCAGACACACAGCCAGTACTTGACGGCCCTCGGGCCAGATTTCTTGTCAATTCAGGAAGCAGAAGTAAAACTGGCAAGAAAGGACAAAGTTTAGCCACCACCCTGGGCTTCGATATGGAACTAAAACTGCCTGTGGCTCCACGGCTGAGTCAAGATCGGATTTTTTCGTGGTCAGACGTGACGGTCCCTGAGTGCTGTGTTCCACGGGCTGCTTGGGGTTTTGTAGTGTGCTCAACTGGAGTGCATCGCCCTCTGAATTCCTTCCAGAAAGCGTGTGCCCCAAGGTAACCCGAGGACCGCTCCACGGGGGGAGTTCATGCTTGGTACTGAAAACCTAGTCCAAAGCCTATGACTGTGAAGGGCATAGGCCCCTGGGGGGTGGGGGATACTCCTGCTTTTTGGCTGAATGGGCATATTGTGCCCCATCAAATTGCCCTCTAGAGATTTGGGTTTTTTTCGAGGTAGGGTCTCACTTCAGCCCAGGCTGACCTGGAACTCACCATCCCTCACGCTGTCCAATCTACTGCTAGGTATGTGTTGGTGCATGCCTTTAATCCCAGCACGGGGCAGAGGTAGGATCGCGGTCATGAGTTCGAGGCCACCCTGAGACTACATGGTGAATTCCAGGTCAGCCTGGGCTAGAGTGAGACCTTACTTTGAAAAACCAAACAAAAAAAGAAAGAAAAGCACAAATACACACACACACAAAACTGACTGACAAGGAAGTTCTAGAACAAAGATCTGTGAGCTCAGATCTGGTGCCCCCCCCCACCCTCAGGAAAGAGCACAGGTCTGGCTCTGGGCTGTCAGGTTTCACCCTGCAGGAAGATGCTTGGATTTTGTTTGCTTGTTTGTGGGGGGAGGATTGTTTTGTTTTTCAGTGTAGGGTCTCACTCTAGCCCAGGCTGACATGGAACAGACTCTAGTCCTAGGCTGGCCTTGAACGCACAGTGATCCTACCTCTGCCTCCCGAGTGCTGGGATTAAAGGCGTGTGCCACCACACCTGACCAACTGAATGCTTGGCTTTAAAACCTGCCTGGCCAGGCATGATGGCACATGCCTTGAGTTCGAGGCCACCCTGAGATGACTCACTACATAGTGAATTCTAGGTCAGCCTGGGCTAGAGTGAGACCATAGCTCAAAAAAAAAAAAGAAAAGAAAAGAAAAGAAAAGAAAAGAAAATTAAAAATAAAGTTTTAAGAATAAAATGTCTTAAAAAAAAAAAAAAAAAAACAAGCTGGGCGCCTTTAATCCCAGCACTCGGGAGGCAGAGGTAGAAGGATCGCCATGAGTTCGAGGCCACCCTGAGACTACATAGTGAATTCCAGGTCAGCCTGGGCTAGAGTCAGACCCTACCTCAAAAAACCAAAACCAAAGTGAACAGATGAGGAAACCTGAAAACAGACCCTCAAAGTCCCGTGTTGTCCTCCAGCTTGGTTTGTGATAATAGGTGAAGGAATATGAGGCTGCCACCCAGTTTTCCTGAACCCATCTCCCAGTTAGAGACTGGCCCACTGTTGGAAAGAGGCCGGTCAGTGTAGCCATCCCGCATCCTGTCACCTGGTTGGTTGGTTTGTGAGACAGGAGCTGGGCACCCTGGGCTGGCCTAGAACTGCAGATCCTCCTTCCTCAGCCTCCTTAAGTGCTGTGAGTGACCATGCCCAACTGCAGCCTCGTTATAGTACGTGGATTATTTAGTGTCTCCTCTCTCTCTCTCCCTCTCCCTCTCTCTTTCTCTCTCTGTCTCTCCCTCCTTCCCTCCCTCCCTCTCCCTCTCTCTCTCTCTCTGGACAAAGATCACTGTAGACCTCTGGGGCAGTTCCAGAGAGGGAGGGAAGGAGGGGACAGCAAGACCAGACAGACCTTTACCAGGCAGAAGTAGGAGACAGCCCCTACACCCCTGTTCCAACGCTCCTGACTGAAGGCTGGGATTGGTGGGTTGATTTTTTTTTTTTTAATATTTATTTATTTACTGGTTTTTAAAGTAGGTTCTAACACTAGCTCAAGCTGACCCGAAATTCACTATGTGGTCTCAGGGTGGCCTCGAACTCACAGTGATCCTCCTACCTCTGCCTCACGAGTGCTGGGATTAAAGGCGTGCGCCACCACACCCGACTGGTTTTTATTTTATTTTATTTTTATCTATTTGTTAGAGACAGAGAAAGAGAGAGGAGAGGGAGAGAATGGGCACACCAGGGCCTCTAGCCACTGTAAACGAACTCCAAAAACATGCGCCACCGTGTGCGTCTGGCTTACGTGGGATCTAGAGAATCAAACCTGGGTCCTTAGGCTTTGCAGGCCAGCACCTTAACCTCCAAGCCATCCCTTCAAGCCCTTGTTTTGATTTTTATTTATTTATTTATTTGAGACAGAGAGAGAGAATGGGCAGGGCCTCCAGCCACTGCAAACTCCAGACACATGCGCCCCCTTGTGCATCTGGCTTACAGAGATCCTGGGGAGTCAAACCTGGGTCCTTTGGCTTTGCAGGCAAGCACCTTAGCCACTAAGCCATCTCTCCAGCCCTTTTTGGTTTTTCAAGGTAGGATCTTACCCTAGCCAAGGCTGACCTAGAATTCACCACGTAGTCTCCAAGTGGCCTCGAACTCACGGCTGTCCTCCTACCTCGGCCTCCCGAGTGCTGGGATTTTAGGGGAGATGGGTTTTTATACGTAAGGCCTTCGTGTCTGGGTGTACAAGTAAATGTTCGCGGGTGTTCTGTGTGAAGGTGTTCACGGATCCGTCTGTCACGCCCAGTGGACGCAGGACAAGGTAGCTGGATTTACTTATGTTGACATGGGGGTTAGGGATATTTGCGGAGTATGGGGTGTGAGGGTGTATGGGTGCCCCTGAGTATGTGAGTGTCTTGTGACATAGAGGTTGTGTCTATGTGAGGGTGTGTAAATTCCACACGTGAACGTGCGTCCTTTGCTGTGGAGATAGGAGCTCAACAGAATGGCGATGGGAGGTCTGTGGGTGTTCCTGGGTATTTTGAGGGCTGGATGTGGGTGTATCTGGATGTCATGTGAGGATTGAGTGAGTGTGTGTGCGTGTGCGCTGCGGTGATGGGTGTGTCCATGTGCACTCTGGGGGTGCCTGTTGCAGTGGGGCCAGGCAGTGTGCGCCTGTGTGCAAGGGGTGAGGAGCTCTTTAGGTGCGAGTGTGTGTGTTTGGGTGTGCAAGTGGGGGTGTGTCTGCACAGGAGGGTTAAGCAACAGCTTCAGAGGAAAAAGCAGCCCTTCTTAGCAGGCCTCTTTCAAGTTTAAAAACTGCTTTCAAAACCCGGAAACGACTGCCAGGCTGCCCTCCGCTTCCTGCTGGGCGGGGACAGGACAGGCAGGGACTGTTGTGGGTGACTTTCAGTCCCCAGCCCTGTGGGGACCCCCAGAGCCGCCACCTTCACGCCTAGACACACCTGCCAAGGATAGCCTCCCCCCGCCCATGGGCCCTTACTATCAACAGGGACATTTTTAGAAGCAATTCATTCTCTGATGGCGGGGCAAGGGGCCCTTTTATTTTCATCTGGGCATAAATAGCTGTGCCAGAGAGAGGGTTCTTGTGCCAGGAGAGACAACTCCAAAACAGAAAGAAAGATATTAAGGACAGACAAGAAAACCCCTGAGCTCACTGAAACCAAGTTCAAAATATTTTTCTAAAAATAAGCTTTGTTTTCCTTGTGGGTTCCTCCTGTCCCGGGTACTTAGCTGGCCTGGGAAGCTGAGCAAAAGGAAAAAAAAAAAAAAAAAAATTAAGCGAGTGTTTCCCAGCTGTAGCCTTGGAAAGGTCCCTGTTTCCTATTTACTAAACTCTCAGTTTCCGGCTAATTAAAATTATTTTCAAGGGCTGAAGAGATGGCTCAGCGGTTAAGGTGTTTGTCTGCAATGCCAAGGACCCAGGTTTGATTCCCCAATACCCATGTAAAGCCAGATGCACAAGATGGCACATGCATCTGGAGTTCATTTACAGTGTCTAGAGGCCCTGGCATACCCATTCTCTATCTCTCTCTCAAATTTAAAAAAAAAAAAAAAAATTGTTTTGTTTTGTTTTTTGAGGTAGGGTCTCACTCTAGCCCCAGCTGGCCTGAATTCATTAGGTAGTCTCCGGGTGGCCTTGAACTCAAGGTGATCCTCCCACCTCTGCCTCCCAAGTGGTGGGATTAAAGGTGTGTACCACCATGCCCAGCTGAATTTTAAAAAAAATTTTTTTTTTAATTTGTTTTTTGTTTTTTCAAAGTAGGGTCTCACCCTGGCCCAGGCTGACCTGGAATTCACTATGGAGTCTCAGGGTGGCCTCGAACTCACAGTGATCCTCCTACCTCTGCCTCCGGAGTACTGGAATTAAAGGCGTAAGCCACCACACCCGGCTCAAAAAAAGAAATTTTTTTTAAAAATTATTTTCAAATAAAACTCTGTGGCCCAGCAATATTTGATGAAACACAGAATTCCCAGTGACAGGCATCCAGAGCAGCTGTGGGGTAGATTCTATCCCCTTCACTGGGGCTCAACACTGGTTTTATGGGGAAAAGAACTGGGCTTTGGAAAGGCAGGCCCAAGGCCTTGTCTGACTGAACCCCAGCAGCCATTGTGGGGTGAGCATCCTGTAAGGCCCAAAACAGGAGTTCAAAGTAATGGACAGCTCCACCCCTCCCAGTATGGGGGAGGTCAAACCCTGGGCCTGGCGAATATTAATCAAGAGCTCACCTCTGAGGCAACCATTAAGGCTCTGTAGAGTAACTGGAAACCTGCTGATTCCCCCCTCTACCCTCTCCCCACATACACACACACGATATTCTAGGCAGACTCCACCATGTCAGGGGAGATGCTTGGCTAGCTGGTATCCCTCTCCTGGGTTAGAAACTTCCAGCTCAGCGAGGCCAATGTGCCAAGACTTTCTTGAGGACCTACCTGCAGGATGCCCAGACCTGCATCCAGTCCCAGAGGTGGGGGAGACGTGGCAGACATCCAAATCCACGTGACGTGCAGATAGCATCAGAGACACTTGGCTGAGGCCAGGGCAAACGGGATTCTGACTTGCTGGCAGATGCCCCCATTGGGCCTACTGCGGAGGGACAGGCCCATTCCCTTATCCCACAAGACAGTTCTCATTGTCCAGTAAGAGAATACAAGCCCTACTTTCAAGGACGAGTGTACAAATGAGGTTTTCAAGGCCTGTTCTTGGAATAACTGGAATTTATTTATTTATTTATTTATTTATTTATTTATTTATTTATTTATTTTTGGTTTTCCGAGGTAGGGTCTCAGCGGGGCCTCGAACTCCCTGCAGTTCTCCTGCCTCTGCCTCCCAGTGCTGGGATTAAAGGCGTGCACCACCACTCCCAGTGGAATCTTCACTTTTGATAGTTGATGGCTGAAGTGTTCCCTCCATTGTATGGACATACCACAATCTCTTAATCTGGTCAGGACTTCAAGGACACTAGGCTGTTTCCACCCTTTAGCTATTTATTGTTGAATAGCAAGCTCTGCTATGAATATCCAGGTACAAGTTTGTTGGTCCCTTTCTTTCTTTCTTTAATTTTTTTTTTTTTTTTTTTTTTTTTTAAGTATTTTGAGGTAGGGTCTCACTCTAGCTCAAGCTGGCCTGGAATGCACTATGTAGTCTCAGGGTGGCCTTGAACTCAAGGCGATCCTCCTACTTCTGCCTCCCGAGTGCTGGGATTAAAGGCGTGCGCCACCACACCCAGCCAGGTACAAGTTTTTTTTTTTTTTTTTTTTGTTTTGGTTTATTTTTATTTATTTATTTGAAAGCAACAGACAGAGAAAGAGGTAGAGTGAGAGGGAGAGAATGGGCGCGCCAGGGCTTCCAGCCACTGCAGATGAATTTCAGATGCGTGCGCCCCCTTGTGCATCTGGCTAATGTGGGTCCTGGGGGGTGGAGCCTTGAACCGGGGTCCTTAGGCTTCACAGGCAAGCGCTTAACCGCTAAGCCATCTCTCCAGCCCCAGGTACAAGTTTTTGTGTGAACATATGCTTTCAGTTCTTTGAGAGTTCATCTACTGTGAAGTAGAATTGGTGGGTCACATGGTAACTTTGTGGGGTTTGATTTGTTTGCTGTTTCTTTCTGTTCAATATTTTTTTTTATTTTTGTCCAGACAGAATCTCATGTAATATAGACTGGCCTCACACTTGATATGTAGCCAAAACTAATCTTGAACATTTTTTAAATTTATTTTTAAAAATATTTTATATTTATTTATTTCACAGAGAGAGATTGAGAGAGAGAGAGAGAGAGAGAGAGAGAGAGAGAGAGCGCAAATGAGCATGCCAGGGCCTCCAGCTGCTACAAACTCCAGATGTGTGTGCCTGTGTATCTGGTTTACGTGGGTCCCGGGGAATCAGACCGTGGTCCTCTGGCTTTGCAGGAAAGTGTCTTAACTGCCAAGCCATTTTTCCAGCCTTTAATTTATTTTTTTATGGCCTTGAACTCAACAGTGCACCTACCTCTGCCTCCTAAGTGCTGGGATTAAAGGCATGAGCCAACACACGTGCTTTTCAATACTTTTTTTTTTTTTTTTTTTTCCGGGGTAGGGTCTTGCTCTAGCCCACGCAAACCTGGAATAATTCACTATGTAGTGTAGGGGGGCCTTGAACTCACAGCAGTCCTCCTACCTTTGCTTCCCAAGTGCTGAGATTAAAGGCATGCACCACCATGCCCAGCTGTAATTCCATTTTTTTAATGGGAGAGAGAGAGAGAGAGAATTGGTGCACCAGGGCCTCTAGCCACTGCAGTTGACTCCGGATGCATGTGCCACCTTGTACTTATGTATGCATTTCCTTGTATGTCTGGCTTTCATGGGCTCTGGGAGTCAAACTTGGGTCCTTGGGTTTCAAAGGCAAGTGCCTTAATTGCTAAGCCATCTATCTCTCCAGCTCTAATTTCATTTGTTTATTACTATTACTATCATGTTATTATTTCAGTTTTTTTATGAGGCAGGGTCTCACTCTAGCCCTGGCTGAACTTGAACTTACTCTGTAGCCCTAGACTGTCTTCGAACTCACAGTGGTGTTCCTAACACATCCTCCTAAGAGGTAGGACTAAAGATGTGTGCCACCACACTCAGCGATAATTCCATTCATATGAAATGTGCAGAATAGACAAATCCCAAGAGAGAGAGACAGAGAGAAATAGATTATTAGCACAGCCAGGTCTATAGGACATGAAGAACGTTAGCCAGGCATGTTGGCACACATCTTTAGTCCCAGCACTTGGGAGCAAGAGGTAGGAGGATCGCTGTGAATTCAAGGCCAGCCTGGAGCCACAGAGCTGTAGCTCAGCCTACACTAGAGTGAGACCCTACCTCAAAAATAAATAAATAAAATAGAGTGAATAATGGGAAATGACTGCTGAGAAAAGCAGGGTTTTTTTTTTGTTTTTTTGGTTTTTTTTTGTTTTGTTTTGTTTTTCGAGGTAGGGTCTCACTCTAGGCCAGGCTGACCTGGAATTCACTATGGAGTCTCAGGGTGGCCTCGAACTCACAGCAATCCTCCTACCTCTGCCTCCCAAGTGCTGGGATTAAAGGCGTGCGCCACTACGCCTGGCTCAAGCAGATTTTTTTTTTCTTTTCTTTTTATTTTTTGTTTTAGAAAGACAGAGAGAACTGACATGCCAGGGCCTCAGCCACTGCAATCAGACTCCAGAGACTCCCTCCGCCTAGTGGGCATGTGTGACCTTGCGCTTGCCTCACCTTTGTAC
Source organism: Jaculus jaculus (assembly GCF_020740685.1). Lineage (NCBI taxonomy): Eukaryota > Metazoa > Chordata > Mammalia > Rodentia > Dipodidae > Jaculus > Jaculus jaculus. Next base: position 50,067,838 of record NC_059119.1, read on the forward strand.
ATCTGGCTTACATGGGATCTGGAGAGTCAAAAATGGGTCCTTAGGCTTCGCAGGCAAGTTCCTCAGCCATTAAGCTATCTCTCCAGCCCCAGAATTTCTTTTTAAATTGATGAAAACACTTTGCTTTGGAATTAGATAGTAGTAATAGTTGTCTGACTATACTATTTTGTTGTTGTTGTTCTACATGCTTAAATTTGACAAAATTGATACACAGGGTAGCACATATGTCCGGAGTTTGTTTGTTTGCAGCAGCTGAAGGCCCTGGCATGCCCATTTTCTCTATCTACCTATTTTTCTCTCCTCTCTCTCAAATAAATAAAATAACATAAAAAGTTTGGGGGGAATATAAAACAGAGCCAAATATGGTGGCTCATGCCTTTTAATCCCAGCACTCAGGAGGCAGAGGAAGGAGGATCATGGTGAGTTCAAGTCCACCCTGAGACCATAAAGTGAATTTTAGGTCAGCCTGGGCTAGACTGAGACCCTACCTCAAGAAAAAAAAAAAAAAGTTTCAAAAACTTGAACTTTCCAGATGAGAAGTGCATCCAGGTGAAAGGTGCAGCTGGTACAAAGACCCTGGTATAGTGGTGAATGCATGGTTGGTAGGAAAGAAGGGTGGAAACTTCCAGGGGCAGAGAGCAGAGATGCCCTGGGCCCTGGGCACAGCCCCTAAGAGGTCATTGCATACCCCTTCCCAACACCTCCCTCAAGACTCCTATGTATTAGGGTTGAGAATTTCTACATTATTGTCTTCCTATATCATCCTTTGAACTACATATTTGAATTTCTATGTATTTTATTATTTTTCAAGGTTTTTTTTTTTTTTTTTAGTAATGGGTTAGATCCAGTGTCATGCGATCTTTATGTATATATAAAACTTTTGTTTTTTATTTTTATTTAAATATGAGAGAGACAGATAGAGAATGGGCGTGCCAGGGCCTTCAGTCACTGCAAACAAACTCCAGACGCATGTGCCACCTTGTGCATCTGGCTTATGTGGGTCCTGGGGAATTGAACCTAGATCCTTTGTCTTTATAAGCAAGTGCCTTAACCATTAAGCCATCTTTCCAGCCCTTATTTATTTGTTTTATTTTGAGACAGTGTTTCATATAGCCCAGTCAGGCCAGAGTTTGCCACCCAACTGCCTCCTCCTCCCAAGTGCTGGGGTTACAAGTGTGCTTCATTATGTCAGGATTAATTAAATGGTTTCAATTAATATTTTCGATTTAATTCATTCTTTTTTTTTTCGGAGGGTTAGGGTCTTACTCTAGCCTAGGCTGACCTGGAACTCTGTAGTTCCAGGCTGGCCTTGAACTTGATCCTCCTACCACACCCAGGCTTCATTCATTTTCCTTTTTTTTTTTGTTTGTTTTTTGAGGTAGGGTCTTGCTCTAGTGCAGGCTGATCTGGAATTCACTATGTAATCTCAGAGTGACCTTGAATTTATAGCGATCCTCCTATATCTGCCTCCCAATGCTGGAATTAAAGGTATGCGCCACCACGCCCGGCTCTTTTTTTTTTTTTTAATATTTATTTTTCTTTATTTATTAGAGACAGAGAGAAGGAAAGAAAGAGAGTGAGAACGGGCACTCCAGGGCCTCTAGCCATTGCAAACAAACTCCAGACACATGCACCACCATGTGCATCTGGCTTATGTGGGACCTGGAGAATTGAACCTGGGTTCTTAGTTAGGCTTTGCAGGCAAGTGCCTTAACTGCTAAGCTATTTCTCCAGTCCCTTTTTTTTAATTTAATTTTTTTTATTGACAACTTCCATAATTATAGACAATAAACCATGGTAATTCCCTTCATTACCCCCCACCTAATTTTCTTTTTAAGGCAGGGTCTCACTCTACTCCAGGCTGGTCTCAAATTCACTGTGATCTACCTGCCTCAACTTCTTGAGAGCTGGGACTAAACGTATGTACCACCACACTAATGGTTTCAATTTAAAAAATTGCTCAGTCTGGTGTGGTGGTACATACCTGTAGTCACGGCTATTTGAAAGGCTGAGGCAGGAGGATCACTGTAACCTAGGAAATCAAGACTAGCCCAGACTACATAGCAAACGCCCATTACAAAAATAAGTCAGGGCTGGAGAGCTGGCTTAGCGGTTAAGACGCTTGCTTACAAAGCCAAATAACCCCGGTTCGATTCCCCAGGACTCATGTAAACCAGATGCACAGGGTGGCACAAGCATCTGGAGTTCATTTGCAGTGGCTGGAGGCCCTGGCTTGCCCATTCTCTCTCCCTTTCTCAAATAATTAAAATATTTTTTAAAAGAAATAAAAATAAGTCAAGGGGCTGGAGAGATAGCTTAGGAGCTAAGGCATTTACCTGCAAAACCTACCCCGGTTCGATTCCCCGGTACCTACATAAAGCCAGATGCATAAAGTGGAGCAAGTGTCAGTGGCTAGAGGCCCTGGCATGCCCATTCTCTCTCTCTCCCTCTCTCTTTCTGTCAGGCATGGAGGCACATACCTTTAAAATCTCAGCACTTGGGAAGCAGAGGTAGGAGAATTGCTGTGAGTTCTAGGCTAACCTGAGACTACATAGTGAATTCCAGTTCAGCCTGGGCTAGAGTGAGACTGTACCCACCTCCAAAAAATTAAAACATTTTTTTAAAAAATCAATTATTGATCTGGGTGTGACAGTGCAAGCCTTTAGTCCCAGCATTCTGGAGGCAGAGGTAGGAGAATCAATCACCATGAGTTTGAGATAGAGATCTTGCCTCAAATTTAAAAAATAAAATAAAGATCAGGTGTAGTGGTGTAGGCCTATAATCCCAGAATTTGGGGAGGTGGAGGCAGGAGGGTCAAAGAAGTCGAGGCCAGCCTCGGCTACATAGCAAATTTGAGGCCAGCCTGGGCTCCGTCCGACTTGGTCTCAAACACAACAAAGCTGGGCGTGGTGGCGCACCCCTTTAATCCCAGCACTCGGGAGGCAGAGGTAGGAGGATCGCCGTGAGTTCGAGACTACAGAGCGAATTCCAGGTCAGCCTGGGCCAGAGTGAGACCCTACCTTGAAAAACCAAAATAAAGGAGAAAAAAAAAAAAAAAGCACAATAACACACACACAGTTGTCTTCAAACTGGCCCCCATCCAAATGCAAACACCCTTTTTTTTGGGGGGGGGACCTACTCCTTTACACCTTTTACTTTAGAGCCCAGGGGTCATCCATCACCAGTGGACTCATGGGAAGGGAAGGGCCCACAGATGTTGCTAGTGATTCGCAAGGTGACCTTGAGCAGTGTCTGCGGCCTGTTTAAACTTCAGCTTCTCCATTTGAAAAGGGGGCTAGTCCAATGTTGCTGTGAGGATTAAGTAAAACGGTAGGAGTTGGGAGAACTCTCGCCCGCTGCTCTCAGCCGGTAGCCTAAGCTTTCTCCCCACACCTCAAGCCCACAGGTCTACTGGAAAGACTTAAAAACTCTAACTCTATTTATAGAGCTCCTATTATGCATAAAAGCTTTGCATATGTTAATGACCCTAAACCTTAACACCCAAGCATGGGGCTTGATTACTATTCTCATTTCAAAGGTGAGAGGAAACAGATCTGGGAGAGGGCCCCTGGCTATGCAGCTGGGGAGGGGGGGCATTATACCACCATCCCTCCGAATTCCGTTTTCTCCTTCAAATCTTCCCACCTGCCACTTCTCTGTAAGGACTCCAAGAAGCCCTCCTGGGTGTCATTCAAGTACCATCGGCTGAGGATGTGGCTCCGTGGGTAGTGTTTTGCCCCGCATGCACACAGCCCTGGGCGCCCGGGCGTGGTGGCGCACGCCTTTAATCCCACCACTAGGGAGGCAGAGGTAGGAGCATCGCCATGAGTTCGAGGCCACCCTGAGACTACATAGTGAATTCCAGGTCAGCCTGGGTTAGAGTTAGACCCTACCTTGAAAAACCAAGAAAAAAAATTGGTGACACATGCTGGTAATCCCAGCACTCTGGAAACGGGGACAAAAGGACCAGAAATTATTCAAGGGAGCTGGAGAGATGGTTCAGTGGTTAAAGTGCTTGCCCACAAAACCAAAGGACGCAGGTCAGCTTCCTTAGTACCTATACAAAGCCAGATGCACAAAATGCACAAGGTGGCACATGTGTCTGGACTTCATTTACAGTGGCTAGAGGTTCTGGTGTGCCCATTCTCTCTCTCTTTCATAATAAATGAATGCAAAAAAAAATTTTTTTAATAAATTATTAAAGCGCATCCCTTTTTTGGGGGGGGGTGAGGCGGCAAGTTTCAAGGTAGGGTCTCACTCTATCCCAAGCTGACCTGGAACTCCACTATGTAATCTTAGGCTCGCCTTGGACTCACAGCGATCCTCCTACCTCTGCTTCCCAAACGCTGGGATCAAAGGAGTGTGCCACCACGCCCCCGCTAACGGCATCCTTGATTACATATCGAATCGGAGGCCAGCCTGGCCCAGGTCTCAAAACCAAACAAAATGTACTCAAGGAAGCCGGCACGTAGCTTGGAGCCGAGCACTGAATACCAGCGTCTCAAACCGAGGAATCAACGTAAACATCTGCAAGGCTCAGTCAATCCCACCCTTGAAGAATCATGCCAGCTTGCACCTTGGGACACAGCCACAAAGTCTCTGATAATTCTCTCACGGTCCAGGAGTTTAGAGAACTCAAAATATCCCCAGACCACTAATTCCTTTGGAAGGCTGTGCTTGCCAGTGGAGAAGGGACCAGACTACTCCACAGGTCGGTCCCCCAACCATATATGGGGCATGCAGCCCTGCCCAGCAGCCTGGGACCCCCCCCTCCCCTTCACCAGCCCCTCCAGTCACCCAGTCTCCAAAGGTATAATGCCCCATCTACCTAATCACCCTTGCCAACACCCCAAATTCTCCTCCAGCCTTTCTTCTCAGTTGCCTCCAGCCTCTTCGTCCCAAGCAGCCCAAACTGGACTTTTGTCATCACCTCCTCCTCTGTCCCTGGAAGGCAGCTTTCCCAAGGGTAGGACGAGGAATCACAGGCTTCCCCTCCTCTGGGCCAGTTTCTCTGGAGTAAGCTAAAATGACCGTCCGACCAGCTCTGAAGACTCCCCTCACCCACAATTCAAACCCAAGTCCTCAAGCCGGGCGTGGTGGCGCACGCCTTTAATCCCCGCACTTGGGAGGGCAGAGGTAGGAGGATCGCTGTGAGTTCGAGGCCAGCCTGAGTCTACACAGTGAATTCCAACCTACCTCGAAAAACAAAACAAAACATATAAATGCAAGGCCTCAATTCACTCCTGAAAGCAAGCCTTCCGCCCACCCACACGCCCCTCTCCTTCCCTGCCCTGCCGGTGAGTACCAGACCTCAGGGCCTCTCGTGGGGTACATCCCAGAGATGTGGTGATAAGGCCATCACTAAATGTTTATGCGCACACACGTGTACTTTAGTCCACAAGGTGAGTTCATCTGGTACCTGTCTACCAGATCTCTTCCCTTGTCATTGTCCAGTAATGGCTACACCAGGTTTCCTAGGGTCCAGTGACGGACACAAACACACACGTACACACTTTTGCTTTTGCTTATTTTTCTTTTTCTTTTTCTTTCTTTTTGTTTTTTTTTTTTTATCAAGGTAGGGTCTTGCTCTAACCCAGGCTGACCTGGAATTCACTATGTAGTCTCAAGTTGGCCTCTAACTCATGGCGATCCTCCTGCCTGCCTTTGTCTCCCAAGTGCTGGGATTAAAGGTGTGCCTTATTTATTTACTTATTTGAGAGAGAGATACAAATAGAGGGGGGGAGGGGAGGAAGAAAACAGGCATTCCAGGGCCTCCAGCTGCTGCAAACGAGCTCCAGACACATGCCACCTTGTGCATCTGACTTACATGGGTCCTGGGGAATCGAACCTGGGTCCTTTGACTTTGCACATATACCCCTTAACTGCTAAGTCATCTCTCCAGCCCTGTTTTGCTTTTTTAGGGCTGGAGAGATGGCTTAGCAGTTAAGGGGCTTGCCTGCAAAGCCTGAGGACCCGTGTTTGACTCTCCAGGTCCCACATAAGCCAGGCACACAAGGGTATGCAAGCATGCAAGGTCACACGTGCACATAAGGTGGCACATGCATCTAGAGTTCAACTGCAGCGGCTAGAGGCCCTGGGGTGTCAATTCTCTCTCTTTTGCATAAAAAAAAAAATTACAAAAGAGCCAGGTGTCTTTAATCTCAGTACTTGGGAGGCAAAGGTAGGAGGATTGCTATGAGTTCAAGGCCACTCTGAGACTACATAGTGAATTCCAAGTTAACCTATCTTGAAAAACCAAAAATTTAAAATATATATACTTTATTTATTTATTTGTTTGAAGGAGAGAATGGCACACCAGCTACTGCAAGTGAACTCTAGACAGCTGCACCATCTTGTGCATCTGGCTTTATATGGGTACTAGGGAATCAAACCTGGGTCATTAGGTTTTGCAGGCAAGCGCCTTAACCACTGAGCTATCTCTCTAGCCCTTATTTCGCTTTTTGCAAGCAGTTGTGGCATGAACAGCTGTCTACTCAGGCCCTTTTATTAGCACTTATATCACTTGAATCCCTGGAAGTATATTGCTGAGTCTCAGGGTGGTCTTATGGGTTATTTTATTCTTTTTATTTATCTGTTAGTTTAGTTTAGTCTAGATTAGTTCTAGAACTCACGGCATAATCTTAGGGTGGCCTCAAACTCACAATGATCCTCCTACCTCTGTCTCCCGAGTGATGGTATTAAAGGTCTGTGCCACCATGCCCGGCCTGGTGGTCTTATATTTTCTGTGGGGTAAAACATGAATGAGGGCTGGAGAGATGGCTTAGCGGTTAAGCGCTTGCCTGTGAAGCCTAAGGACCCCGGTTCGAGGCTCGATTCCCCAGGTCCCACGTTAGCCAGATGCACAAGGGGCGCACGCGTCTGGAGTTCGTTTGCAGAGGCTGGAAGCCCTGGCGCGCTCGTTCTCTCTCTCTCCCTCTATCTATCTGTCTTTCTCTCTGTGTCTGTCGCTCTCAAATAAATAAATAAATAAATAAAATTAAAAAAAAAAAACATGAATGAAAAGGCCTAGAATCTGGGCTGGAGAGATGGCTTAGCGGTTAAGGCACTTGCCTGCAAAGTCTAATGGCCCAGGTTCCATTCCCCAGGACCCACGTAAGCCAGATGGACATGGTGGCACATGCATCTGGAGTTTGTTTTCAGTGGCTAAAGACCCTGGTGAGTCCATTCTCTCTCCCTCTATCTGCCTTTCTCTCTCTCAAACAAATATAATAAAGTGTAAAAAAATATTTTAGCCAGGCGTAGTAGTGCACGCCTTTAATCCCAGCACTCGGGAGGCAGAGGTAGGAGGATCGCCGTGAGTTCAAGACCACCCTGAGGTGACAGAGTTAATTCCAGGTCAGCCTGGACCAGAGTGAGACCCTACCTCAAAAAACCAAAACAAAACAAAACTTTTTTTTTAAAGGCCTAGAATCTGTCATGATAGCAGCCTGCTAAAAAGGCGACATCAAATCCCTCCCACATGTATGCCTCAGAAGCAGTGTCCACTCATTTGTCCCTCTGCTGGCCGTGACAGGGGCTCTCTGCCCCCATTCTCCCCCATTTTGTTCTCACAGCCTCCTGTAGCTGCCTTCCCCCACCCCCCAACCTCCGTAGCTCTTTATTACTGCTGTACAACATCTGAGGCTGTCACTCAGGTCCTCAGGACAGGACTGGCTCAGTCCCACTGGGCTCAGGGCTCCCGGAGTTTGAGGAGCAAGCGTAGGAAGACACCTCACTGACCCACCCATTTGACCCAGAGACACAGTGCTGGTGGAGAGAGTGCATGGACGTGTGTGTGTGTGTGTGTGTGTGTGTGTGTGTGTGTGTGTGTGTGGTCATTTGTGGGTGTGAGTGTGGGACTAAGCCAGTCATCTGCCGTGGTGAGAATGCGCTTCTGTCTTAAGGTCAGGTGTGACAATCGTTATGTAATCAGACACTCCCTGGGGCCAAGAAACCACAGTGGTGTAACTGCCAGGACTCTGGGCCACAGGGAGGAAAAGGAGGGAAAAAAAAGTAAATAAATGCCTTTCTTCCCCTGTTGCAGGCGCTCCTGCAGGCTCTAGACCACCAGACTCTGCCCTTCCTTCATTCCTACAGCCTGAGGGTCTGTAGGTTGGCCTGGGCACTCAGGGCCAGGCCAAGGGTCACAGGAACTCTGTACAGAGTGATCCACTGACCACTGCTCTTGATCCTGGCCCAAGGGTTAAGCCCAAGGGAAAGGGCCAGCCAGAGTCCCTCTGGGCTTCTCTTGGTCTGCTGTGGCCTCCGTACCAGCCCCCCTCCAACTCCGTCCACATACAGGTGTTGCCTTCTTCACCCCAAAGTGGTCTTCTCTAAATGCCTCCGGGGCTCTGGTGCCCCAGAGGCCATTTCCCAGCCTCGGATGGCCGCCACCATCACCGTGCTGAACCAACACCTCACAGCTCACCTGTTTGCACCTGTGCAGTGGCCTCAGGGCCAGCTCTTCCTGTCTCTCTCACACCTAACTCACAGGTGGACTTCTCCCCTGACCCCTACTGTCCCCAGCCTGGCGCCGTCCTTCCAGCTAGCTCTAAACATCTGTACCCTACAGCTGTGGATCCCAGGCTCCCTCTCTCAGGAACCCTCCCTATTGGATCCAGTGGGGCGGGGGGTGGCCCCCTGCTCTGCACTGAGGTGTCTCTGCGTGCCCAGCTACACGTGTGGCCATGCGCCATTGCCCCTTGCCCTCCCGGCTGCGCGTCGTAGTAATGGTGGCCACAGTTTCCAGAGGGTACTCTGCTATCTCCAACCGCCTGAGCTGCCCTCGTTAGGTCATCACCAACCCTCATAATGTGCTGCTGAGTATTAGGTGTCAGAACCCCCAGAGGGGGTTTGAAGTGAATACCCCTGCTCATAGAGCGGGGCTGTACAAGTGACTGGCTTGTGTTCTCTGCGCCTCGCTTCTCCCCACCTCCATACTTAGGAGACAGGAACCGCTCCCGGATCCACTGGCCTATCTTCTCCAACACAGAGCCAATGGACAGCCTCTAGATGCCCAGAGACTGGCTGACTGGGTGGCTGTCTGGTAGCTAGGGCCTTAACAGAATTGGCTGGAATTATAAGTATATGTATATATATGTATATATACATATATATGTAATATATGTAAAAATATATATATTGTTTTGTTTTTGTTTTTTCGAAGTAGGGTCTCTCTCCAGCCCAGCCTGACCTGGAATTCACTATGTAGTCTCAGGGTGGCCTGGAACTCATGGCGATCCTCCTACCTCTGCCTCCCCAGTGCTGGGATTAAAGGCATGTGCCACCACACCCTGCTTTTAAAAAAATATTTTTATTTATTTGCAAGAAGAAGGAGAAAGAAAAGAGAGAGAATGAGCACACCAGGGCTTCTAGACCCTGCAAACAAACTCCAGATGCATGTGCCATATTGTGGCTTTATGGGTACTGGGGAATTGAACCAGGGTCGTTAGGCCTTGCAGGCAAGCACATTAACTTTAACAGCTGAGCCATCTCTCCAGCCCTTGACTGGAATCTTTTTTTTTTTTTTTTTTTTTTTTCCGGTTTTTTGAGGTAGGGTTTTACTCTAGCCCAAACTGACCTGGAACTCACTATATAGTCTCAGGGTGGCCTCGAACTCACGGTGATCCTCCTACCTCTGCCTTCCAAGTGCTGGGATTAAAGGTGAGCACCACCACGCCTGGCTGGAATATTTATTCACAACAACAAAGAGGAAGCTGGGGATGGGCTGGATAATGGCTTAGCAGTTAAGACGCTTGCCTGCGCAGCCTAAGGACCCATATTCAATTCTCCAGGTCCCACATAAGCCAGACGCACAAGGTCGCACATGTGCACAAGATGGCGCATGCGCCTGGAGTTCAACTGCAATAGCTGGAGGACCTGGTGTGCCAGTTCTCCCTCCCTCCCTCTGTCATAAAATTTAAAGGAAGAAGAAGAAGAAAGCTGCAAATGTAGTTGTGATACAGTGTTTGCCTACCATGTGCAGGGTGCTGACTTTGAGGCTTGGTACCCGAGCTGGGGGGACCAGAGCAATATGTAAAGAACACGGTCTGGAGTCACATAGCTGTCTGACGTTGAGGTAACTCATGGGCCTGCCCGAGCCTGTTTGCTCATGTGCCATAGGAGACTAGCCACCAGGTCTTCCTCCTAAAGTTTCTGAGGATCACACGCATCTCCTGTATGTGATAAGCTTGGTTCAGGGCCTGGCACCCACTTAGTGGTCAACAAATGCCAGCTGCAGTGCTGGAAAGTTCTATACAGCCTGCTGGGGGAGAAAAGTCATCAACAGTCTTAACCAGCAGTGGACCCTGCAAGCTGTGGAACTGGCCAGCCAGGTACTGGTATGTTATGAGAGTAACCAACTGCTCTCTGATTTGATTTGAGGCCCATCCCACACAAAGGAATTCATGCCTGGGACTGAAAAAAATGTAGACTGAAGTCTATAGTTGCTGGGCATGGTGGTGCACACCTTTAATCCCAGCACTTGGGAGGCAGAGGTGGGAAGATTGCTTGAGTTCCAGGTCACCCTGAATTGCATAGTGAATGATGGCGCATGCATCTGGAGTTCCTTTGCAGTGGCTAGAGGCCCTGGTGTGCCCATTCTCTCTCCTTCTCTGTCTCTCTCTAATAAATAAATAAATATTTAAAAAATAAAAATAAATGCTGGCTGCTGCTATACCCCTTTCAGAGCCTGGCCAGAGCTAACATTTCTCCCCATTTTATAGACGAGGAAACTGAGTCTGGTGGTTTCTTCAAGGTCTTCCCGAGACTGCACTACCATTGCAGTTTGCTGATTCTTAGGCCACGGCTCTTACCCAACAGGCCGGCATAATTCACCCAGGTCAGTGTGGGTGGAGGCTGTGAAATCAGTTGAAGTAGAAAAATCTTTCTAGACTAAGAAAAACTTTCTGAGCTGGGCGTGGTAACCCATAGCATTTGGGAAGTTGAGAGGGTCATTAGTTTGAGGTGAGCCTGATGTACACGGTGAGACTCTGACACAAATGTAAACCAAAAAAAAAAAAAAAAAAGCCAAACTTGGGCTACCCCACCTCAGAAAAACCAAACAACAGCAAAAAAAAAAAAGCAAATTTGGGCTGGGCGTGATGGTGCATGCCTTTAATTCCAGCAGCAGAGGTAGGAGGATCGCTGTGAGTTCAAGGCTACCCTGAGACTACAGCGTGAATCCAGGTCAGCCTGAGACCCTACCTCAAAAAAAAAAAAAAAAAAAAAAAAAAGTACAAGCAAACCAAAAACTTCCACTAGGGCTGGAGAGATGGCTTAGCTGTTAAGGTGCTTTTGCCTGTCAAGCCTAAGGACCCAGGTTTGATTCCCCAGTACCCAGGTAAGCCAGATGCACAAAGGGGCACATGTGCCTGGACTTCAATTCGCAGTGGCTAGAGGCTCTGGTGTGCCCATTCTCTCTCTCTCTCTTTCTCTCATCTGCCTCTTTCTCTCTCAAATAAAATAGAACAGACTTTCTGGGAAGCTCTAGGGTGGTGTCCTTTCAGAAAGATGGGCACCCTCATCTTCCCCACTCCAGTGAGGGAAAGGGGTTAACTGGGAAGGCTTCCAGTCTGCATCAGGACAGCACTGTGGGCCAGGTCCAAAGCACTTGGTGGCAGGTGTAGCTTGAGCCCTCACGTTCCCTCTAAACTGGCTTTCGCTGTCACCAGAGACAGAGCCACAGGCCCAACTCTCACAGGGTGAGGGGGCCACTGGGGAGCAGACCTCCCCTCCTATCCTGACCCTGCTGGGACGCTGAGTCTACCCAGTTAGAGTGACCTGCCTGGCCATCAGCCTACCCTGGACAGGACCAGGGCTTGTAGGATGCTCCTAACCCCACTTTTTTTTTTTTAATTTTTTTTATTATTATTTATTTATTTGAGAGTAACAGAGACAGAGAGAAAGACAGATAGAGGGAGAGAGAGAGAATGGGCGAGCCAGGGCTTCCAGCCTCTGCAAACGAACTCCAGAAGCGTGCACCCCCTTGTGCATCTGGCTAACGTGGGACCTGGGGAACCGAGCCTCGAACCAAGGTCCTTAGGCTTCACAGGCAAGCGCTTAACCGCTAAGCCATCTCTCCAGCCCCTAACCCCACTTTTTATTTTTCGAAGTAGGGTCTCACTCTAGCCCAGGCTGGCCTGGAGTTCATTATGAGCCATCTCTCCAGCCCTTGACTGGAATCTTTTTTTTTTTCAGTTTTTTGAGGTAAGGTTTTTCTCTAGCCCAGGCTGACCTGGAACTCACTATATACTCTCAGGGTGGCCTTGAACTCACAGCGATCCTCCTATCTCTACCTCCTGAGTACTGGGATTAAAGGTGTGTGCCACCACACCTGGCCCAAGTGCTTTTTAATATTTTTATTTATTTATTTAACAGAGAGAAAGGCAATGGGGGCACCAGGGCCTCCGGCCACTATAAACAAACTGCAGACACATGCGCCACCTTATGCAGCTGGCTTACGCGGGTCCCTGGGAATCAAACCTTGGTCCTTTGGCTTTGCAGGCAAGTGCCTTAAACGCTAAGTCATCCCCCAAGTGCTTTTATTTTTATTTTATTTTATTTTATTTTATTTTATTTTATTTTATTTTATTTTATTTTATTTTATTTTATTTTATTTTATTTATTTTTGCTCTGTCTTGCCATGCTGGTGGTAGAACCCAGGACCCTGCTCATGCCAGGCAAGCTCTCTACCACATAGCCCTCACCCCCAGCCCTCAAGTACATTTAACAGCCTGGCACAGAGCACATACTTCACAAGCACTTGAAAGAAGGATCGTATTTTCTCTGCCCACTGCATTCACACCACTTGTCTCCACTCTTGCCCCCCTTTTTTGTTTTGTTTTATGTTGTTTTTTCAAGGTAAGGTCTCGCTGTAGCCCAGGCTGACCTGGAATTCACTCTGTGGTCTCCGGGTGGCCTCGAACTCACGGCAATCCTCCTACCTCTGCTTCCTGAGTGCTGGGATTAAAGGCGTGCGCCACCACGCCCGGCTTGCCTGGCTTTTCCATAACAGCAGTGCCTTGTCAACCTTTTGAATCATGATGCTTCTTGCTGAAAGACTTCTGGGATTTTACCTGCCATGCCACAGCGTCTCGTTTCTGAGCTTCTCACGAGGCAGATGATACCCAGTCCTATCCCTCCCTTTTCAAGGCTTGGGCCAATTCCAGAGGAAGAGAAGGGTGCGGCGTGCCAGCTTTCAGGGCTGGGCAGGGACCAAACATAGACAATCTACCACTGGGTTAGCCAAGGATTCTCTTTTCCACCAGCTTGACCTAAGAGCAGGAGAAAAGATCTATGCTTTCCTATTTTATTTTTAAATTTTATTTGCAAGGAGAGAGAGAGAGAGAGGTGGGGGTGGATAAGTGCCGCCAGGGCCTGTAGCCACTGTAAACAAACTCCAGACACACGCACCACTTTGTACATCTGGCTTACTTGGTGTGGTGATTTCATTCACTTGGAAGAATGCATTGCATTTTACATCACGTATGGTTATCAGTTTATGGGGGGCCAGGGGCGGAATGTGGTGGTTTAATTCAGGTGTGCCCCATAAATTTAGGTGTTATGACTGCTAGGTTCCCAGTTGATGGCAATTTGGGAATTGAAGCCTCCTGGAGGCAGTGTATGGTTAGGGGCAGACTTACAGGTGTTATAGCCATGGCTTCTCCATGCCAGTGTTTGGCACACTCTCCCGTTGCTGTGGTCTGCCTGATGTTGGCCAGGAGGTGATGTCCACCCTCTGCTCATGCCATCATTTTCTCCTGCCATCATGGAGCTTCCCCTCAAGTCTGTGGGCCAAAATAAACCTCTTTTCCCACAGCCTGTTCTCAGTTGGGCATTTTTCTTTTTATAAAATTTTTATTTATTTATTTATTTGACAGCAAGAGAGAGAGAGAATGGGCGTGCCAGGGCCTCCTGCCACTGGAAACGAACTCCAGACGCATGCGCTCCCTTGTGCATCTGGCTAACGTGGGTCCTGGGGAATTAAGCCTCCAACAGGGGTCCTTAGGCTTCACAGGCAAGCATTTAACTGCTAAGCCATCTGTCCAGCCCTTAGTTGGGCATTTTTCTACCTGCAATGCAAACCTGACTGCAACACATAGGTACTAGGGAATTGAACCTGGGTCCTTAGGCATTGCAGGCTAGCACCTTAACCACTAAGCTATCTCTCCCTCCCTGCTTTCCTCTTTTGACTACAAGGGCTTTCTGTTGTGAGCTCAACCCCAGCCGAGCCAGTGGCGTGGAGTTAAAGTGGGTGTTGGCATCTGTAACCCGCGTGGGCTTCTCAGCCCTAGGAAAGCCAGGCTCTGACCTGGGGCTTCAAATGGACTGGAGGTTCCCGGGACCCTTGACCTTGGGCTCCTTCCAGAAGAGGGCTTTGTTCAAGTTGTCACCAAGCAGGCTGTGGTGTCCTGTGCATGGGAGAAAAGGAGAAAGAACCCAAGCCTTGAGTGAAAACCAGAAATCTGGAAAATGACAATGAGTCAGGAGACAACTGTAGTCCCAGGGGACAGTGCAACGGGAAAGGGGAGTCTGGGGAATGGAGCCTCGGATTGACTGTGAGGTCCCAGGTCAAAGAAACATTCTCATGGAGTCTTTTATTTATATTTATTTATTTATTTATTTGAGAGAGAGAAAGAGGTCGATAGAGAGAATGGGTGCGTCAGAGTCTCCAGCCATTGCAAACGAGCTCCAGACGCATGGGCCATCTTGTGCATCCCGCTTATGTGGGTCGTGGGGGAGTCAAACCGGGGTCCTTAGGCTTCACAGGCAAGCGCCTTAACCGCTAAGCCATCTCTCCAGCCCTGCACAGATCTTCTTAGGGTCACTTATCACATGCACATGGAGCCCACAGAGATGCTCTTGGCCCTGAAATCCATGGACGGGGAAGGATGCAGACAGCCATGACCCCTACATCCTGCCCGGGTTCCAAGGGGGCTCACGTGTCTCGTACCAGTTGGAAGAGCCCTTGGCTCCTACTTACTTCCTCTCCTTTCTCACCCAACTTCCTCTGGACACTCCTACTGGTTCCTGCCTTCCCTGTTCCACCGTCCACCCAACATTCCAGAACGTCGCCTTGGAGCCTGCCTGCCTGACTCCCTTCCATCCTGGGTTTCCCAACTGTCAGCGGTGTGACCTTGGGTAAATTCCTTCATCTCAGGGGACCCCTGCTTCCTCATTTAGCATCCCCCTGCCTTTGAGGTTCCCAGGTGAGCAAATATGATCTCATCAAATGGCCAGTGAGTTCCAGAAAACTCTAGCCAGCCCATTCATGAAACCATTCTGTTTGAAATCGCCACCTCCACCTTGGGAGAGCAAGCTCCCCTCAAGCTAAAGAGGTGGAAACTGAGGTTCCAAGAAAGCAAAAGCCTTGCCCAGGGCCACCAGGCCTCTCTGCCTTGGGGCCTCTGCGCGCCTGTCTCCCTTTAATTACACTCAGATTTCTGGGCTCTGAGGAAAGCTAACAGGATTCTGGCCCTCGGGGTTCCCAGGGGGTGATTAGGAAAGAGGAAGCAAGCATTTCAAATATTCTCTTAGCTAGGTCACCACCAAGCAGAGGCCTGTTGGTAAGGGCCCTGCCCTGTGAAATGGGCTCGTTGGCTGGAGCGTAGAGTGTGTTGCGTAAAGGGTGTCTAAGCCTCGAGACAGAGTTGAGAGAAAGGAGTCACCCACTCTAGCATGGTTCTGCTGCTGTGTCCTCTGAGCAGACACACATGTCACATACACAGGGTTGGACATGTATGTTCATCTGGTAGGTGACATCACAGCTTGAGGATGTAGAGGGAAAGTTTCCCTTGATCCTTTTTTTTTTTTTTTTTTTTTAAGAGTCTCACGCTAGTCCAGGCTGACCTAGCATTCACTCTGTATTCTCCGGGTGGCCTCAAACTCATGGCAATCCTTCTACCTTTCCCACTCCAGTGCTGGGATTAAAGGCATGTGCCACCATGCCTGGCTTCTCTTTTTCTTTTCTTTTCTTTTTTATATTTATTTACTTGCAAGCAGAGAGAGAAGAGAGACAGAGATACAGAGAGAGAATAGACATGCCAGGGTCTCTAGCCACTGTGGACGAATACCACACGCATGTGCCCCTTGTGCATCTGGTTTACATGGGTCCTGGGGACTTGAACCTGGGACCATAGGCAAGTGCTTTAACTGCTAAGCCACCTCTCTAGCCCTATCCATTTCTCTTGTTTAACTGTTTTACCATTTGTGTATATTATTACTGTTTTTAAACAGATGTTACAAAATATTTCATTTTAGGGCTGGAGAGTTGGCTTAGCAGTTAAGGCACTTGCCTCTGAAGCCTAAGGACCCAGGTTCAATTCCTCAGGACCTACATAAGCCAGATGAACAAGATGGCACATGCATCAGAAGTTTGTTTGCAGTGGCTAGAGGCCCTGGTGCACCCATTCTCTCTCTCTCTGTCTCCCTATTTATCTGCCTCCTTCTCAAATAAATAAATAAAACATTTAAAAATATTTTATAGAGTGAGACTACCTTGAAAAACAAAAATTAAAATAAAATACTTTTATTTATTTATTTATTTGGTTTTTCAAGGTAGGGTTTTATTTTAGGCCAGGCTGACCTGGAATTCACTATGTAGTCTCAGGGTGGCCTTGAACTCACAGCAATCCTCCTACCTCTGCTTCCTGAGTGCTGGGTAAATATTTTATTTATTTTACTTTTTGGGTTTTTGAGATAGGGTCTTGCTGTAGCCCAGGCTGACCTGTAATTCACTATGTAGTCTCAGAGTGGCCTTGAACTCATGGCAATCCTCCTAACTGTGCCTCCCGAGTGCTCAGATTAAAGGCATGCACCACCATGTCTGGCTAATATTTTATTCTTATTTATTTATTAGAGAGAGAGATTGAGAATGAAGCAGAGAGAAAGAGAGAGAGAGAGAGAGAATGGGCATGCCAGGGCCTCCAGCCTCTGCAAACAAACTCAAGATACATGCACCACCTTGTGCATCTGGCTTACGTGGGTCCTGGGGAATCAAACCTGGGTCCTTTGGCTTTGCAGGCAAGTGCCTTAATCACTGATGCATCTGTCCAGCTCCTTTTTTTTTTTTTAAAAAAATATTTTTACTAGAGAGACTAGAGACCTGTACAGAAATGATTATAGCAGCGTTACCCACAACTCCCCCAGCTTAGAAGCTATGAAGAACCTGCGGTACATCCCTCCAATGGAATATTATTAAGCAGTGATGGAAATGAGCTATCAAGTTATGAAAGGCCGTCGGGAATGACAGTGCATATTAGCAAGTGAAGGGCGTTGGTTTGAATGTTAATTAATGGTTGCCAGAGTTCATGGGCACAGGGGAGCAGATAGAACGAAGAGGGCTTTTTTAAGGGCAGGGAAGGTCGCCTATATGCTATTATAATGGTGGTACCGTCATGTCACGCGCGCAATGACTCCAGGCTCACAGAACGCACTGCACCACGTGTGTCCTGGTGTAAATAAACCTAAAACCTTGTCTATTTAATAATAACAACAATGACTCGTGAGTTCCAAGACTGCTTCTGGAATCCCCCCCCACCGCCACACACACACACACCCACCCACACTTCCACCCTACTGGACCCTTTTCTGGTTTCTGCCCACAGGGAGATGGGTTGGGGCCGCTAGGACGGATGGCTATGTCCTTCAAAGAGTGACAAAGTTCGGCTGGAGAGATGGCTTAGCGGTTAAACGCTTGCCCTTGAAGCCCAAGGACCCCAGTTTGAGGCTCGATTGCGCAGGACCCACGTTAGCCAGATGCACAAGGGGGTGCACGCCTCTGGAGTTCATTTGCAATGGCTGGAAGCCCTGGCGCACCCATTCTCTATCTATCTCTCCCTCCCTCTCTCCCGCCCTCCTTCTCCCTGTCTGTAGCTCTCAAATAAATAAATAAAAATTTTTTTAAAAAAAGAGTGACACAGTACAAAAGGTCTGGTGGGCTCCCAGCACGGAGACAACGGAGCGGCTGTCTTTGTCCCTCCCGTCTCCCACAGTTTCTTGGAGGAGGCTCAAAGATCCCCAACCGTTGACCCCCCCACTTCTCCCCAGCTTCCTGTTTGGTTCCAGAGAGACGTTGGGCCGTTTGTGCAGCTGAACAGAGAGCCTGGCTGGCTGGTGGCAGCGAGTGGACCAGGGGACTGCTGTGTTGGGACTTAGGCTTAGCTCACGCCCGGCCCTCCGTGCACACAGTGTCTTGGCCCTGTTACTGACGCTGGTCGGGGACAACATCTTGGCCATTGTAGTCTGTGTGTACGTGGGCTGAATTTGCTGCAGGCCTATGTGACTTGAACATACAAGGTCACTTAATGTAGCGTAGCCCCAGTTTCTCAGGCACCAGGTTCATAAGGAACAGTAGGTAAATCACACACTTCAGCCATGGCCCCCGCTCTTGCCTCTGCTCCAGCCTCAATGCCCCTTCCCTACCCACAGCTCCAGATATGCCAGGGGTACCAGTACCAGCCCCCGGGGAAGCCCAGAGTGGATGAGGCTAGAGGCAGAAGCTCTGAGCTACATACCCCCTGCAGGAGCGCTGAGTGTCCAGGAAGATTCCTAAAAGAGTTCCTAGGGTCAGCTTCTCAAAGGTGGGTGGAGCTAGCCTGGCAAAGAAATGGTGGCAGGGTGTTCCAATAGCAGAGGCCCAGGGGCAAGAGGCACCATATGTGGCCAGGGGTGTGGTTAAAAGAAGGTGCTAGATGGGCTGGAGAGATGGCTTAGTGGTTAAGCACTTGCCTATGAAACCTAAGGACCATGGTTTGAGGCTCATCTCCCCAGGACCCACGTTAGCCAGATGCACAAGGGGGCGCATGCGTCTGGAGTTCATTTGCAGTGGCTGAAGGCCCTGGCGTGCCCAATATCTCCCCCCACCTTCTCTCGCAAATAAATAAAATTAAATTAAGAGAAAAGAAGCTGAGCCTGGTGGCACATGTCCAGCAGTTGGGAGGCAGACGTAGGAGGATCGCCATGAGTTCGAGGCCATCCTGAGACTACATAGTGAATTCCAGGTCAGCCTGGGCTAGAGTGAGACCCTAACTCGAAAAACAAAAAGAACAAACAAACAAAACATAAAATCCTTTTTATAAAACTCATATGTACAAAACTATAAAATTCAGCGGAAGGTTTAGGGGGCAGAAAGTGCATGATAGGAAGAGTTAGAGGCTGTGCTCAAAAGTTTTAAAGTTCAGGGTTGAAGAGATGGCTTAGCGGTTAAGGCACTTACCTGTGAAGCCTAAGAACCCAGGTTCAACTCCCCAGAACCCATGTAAGCCAGATGCACATGGTGGGACATACATTTAGAGTTCATTTGCAGTGGCTAGAGGCCCTGTGGCATGCCTGTTCTCTCTCAATAAATAAAATGAAAAAAAAAATTTTTTTAAAGTTTTAAAGTTCAGAGGCCTGGGGAGATAGCTAAGCGGTTAAAGGACCTTGCTTGCAAAGCCTGCCAATCAGGGTTCAGTTTCCCAGCATTCAGATGCAAAAAGTGGCCACAAGCATTTGGTTCATTGACAGTGGCAAGAAACCCTGGTGCACGCCCCCCACCCTGTCCACACATGTGAAAAAAAAAATTTTTCTTTTTCAAGGTAGGGTCTTACTCTGGCCCAGGCTGACCTGGAACTCACTATGTAGTCTCAGGGTGGCCTCGAACTCACGGTGATCCTCCTACCTCTGCTTCCCGAGTGCTGGGATTAAAGGCGTGCGCCACCACAGCAGGTGCCTCATGTCTTTTGGGTCCCTTTCTCCAAGAGTCCGTCTGCTCTCACTGTACCTGCTTTCCATACGGAACCCCTAAGAGCTGGACCTCACCTTGCCATAGGCTTTTGAAAAATGTACGTTTCCTACCACCAACCTGGCTGGCTGGTGACCCTCTAGAGGAGGGGGTGCAGAGCAGGAGCCCAGGTAACAGGAAGGCAGACCAGGCTCCTGACCCCAGGCTAGGCATGCGCCTTCCTCCTTCCCCTCACCGGTCCCAGCTCCACTCCACGGTCTGTCCCCTTTCTGCTTCCGCTGCATGCTAGACCCAGCCAAGGCCTTGATGTCCTCCGGGCACCCACAAATCCGTTACTTCCCAGTGCACTTTGGGAAATGAAGAACGGGCACTTCCACAGCTGCTCATGCAAACGTATGCAAAAATAAAATCAAACCTCCCCAGTAAAATCCAACACAGCCAGGTCAGGTCGTGGTGGCTAATTGCTTTAATCCCAGCACTTGGGAGGCAGAGGAAGGAGGGTGGCTGTGAGTTCGAGGCCAGCATGGGCTAGAGTGGGACCCTGCCTTGAAAACAAACAAACAAATAAAACCCATCGCGTTGGGTATGGCATCCTGCTCGGCTCTGCCTGACTCGCCGCCTGAATTTGTGAGTTGATTTGATGTAGAGTGAGTGAATGAGTGAGGGAAGCCAGAACAGGATGACAGCCCTTCCTCCCATGTGCGATGGACATGGGAGATGGGAACACTGTTTACGGCAGAGAAACTGTAACCCCTGGCAAACCTTGGGGGTCACTGTCAAGGACGAGGGGGATGCAGTGCTGGGGAGCAGTGTCCAGGAGTCCCAGGACAGAGAGATGCAAACTGTGGTATAAGGATGAGCTGGCAAGTTTCCCCCCTCCAAAAAAAAAAAAAAAAAAAAAAAGACCTGGCATGGTGGCACATGCCTTTAATCCCAGCACTCGGAAGGCAGAGGTAGGAGGAACGCCATGAGTTCGAGGCCACCCTGAGACTACATAATTAATTCCAGGTTAGCCTAGAGTAGAGTAAGACCCTATCTAGAAAAAAAGAAAAGAAAAAGAAAAAGGCAAGATCCTCTATGCTGACTTGTCAGTGCCTACCAGAAGCCATCCTTTCTCACTCAGTTGCCACCACCGCCTGGCGGAACTTACGAATAAGCTAGACAGTTAGACCCTTGACCAACCAGTGGCTCCGTTTGCTCATCTGTAAACACTGGCCATGGGGCGAAAAGAGCGCTGTGCAGTATTGATTCTGGCCAGTCCTGTTCTGCCCGGCTGATTTACAATCTGCAGAGAGAAGAACAACAGGTCCTTCTAGATAGTCTCTTTTTGAGGCTTAACAAGGGCTGGAGAGATGGCTCAGTGGTTAAGGTACTTTGCTGCAAAAGCCTAATGACCAGGGTTCGAGTCCCCACGTAGGGCCAGATGCAGAAAGTGACGCATACATCTGGAGTTTAGTTTATTTGCAGTAGATAGATGCTCTGGTGCACCCATTCTCTCTCTCTCTCTCTCTGCTTGAAAATAAATAAATAAAATATATATGTGTGTGTGTGTGTGTGTGTGTGTGTGTGTGTATTTTAACAAAAGAAGCTTGCCGGCATGGTGGCGCACGCCTTTAATCCCAGTACTCAGGAGGCAGGGGTAGGAGGATCCCCAGAGTTCAAGGCCAGCCTGAGACTATTTCATAGTGAATTCCAGGTCAGCCTGGTCTAGAGTGAGACCTTACCATGAAAAAACAATAAATAAATAAACAAATAAAATAAAACGAAGCTTAACAGCTTTAAAAACAATCTGCCCCCAGTCAGGAAAGTCAAAGCCCCTGTCTACAGTCCTTGGTTCTCCTCACTGTCTCCTTGGGCCACCACGCACTTGATACTGAGATCATGCTGGGGTCATCGCCCCACCCCCAAGGGGGACTACTACCTGTTGAGGCATCCGTACAGGTCAAGAGTAGGAAGGTAGGCTGGAGAGATAGATGGCTTAGCGGTTAAGGCGTTTGCCTGCAAAGCCAAAGGGTCCTGGTTCGATTCTCCAGGACCCACGTGAGCCAGATGCACAAGGGGGTGCATGCATCTGGAGTTCACTTGCAGTGGCTAGAGGCCCTGGCGTGCCCATTCTTCCTCTCTGTCTTTCTCTCTCTCCCCTCTTTCTCTCTCTTAAGTAAATTATATATATAAAGTGTGGAAAGATAAAACAACTTGGAAACAAGAGCAAGGCCTAAGCCTGCGGTGGGTTTCTGTAAATTTTGTTTGGTGTTCTGGTCACATCAGCCAGCCTCTCCTACTTCCTAGCTCTGTTTTTTTATTTTATTTTATTTTATTTTATTTTATTTTATTTTATTTTATTTTATTTTATTTTATTTTATTTTATTTTTTTGAGGTAGGGTGTCTCTCTAGCCCAGGAATTCACTATGTAGTCTCAGGCTGGTCTTGAACTCACAGCAATCCTCTTACCTCTGCCCCCCAAGTGCTGGGATTATAAAGGCATGTGCCACCACACGTGGCTTACATTACTTCCTGGCTCTTTGAAACTGGCTAAATGTTGCAACTCAGCCAGCCTCTGTTCCCCTCGTCAGCAAAAGGGGGTTCTATCCACTGTTAGGAAGCTTCCGGGGCAGGGCAGTTCAGTGGGACAGTGGTCAGACCTGTGCTGGGCTCAGCTCTCTCGGGGCTTCCCTGGGAGCAGAAACGAGAGCAGATCCGTAGAGCTGTGATTTGAGTTAGGACTCAGTTCATCCAGAAAGAAACCATACACACCTTGTGTCACACCGCCTGTAGTTCCTGCTGCTGTGGGAGGCTGACCAATGCTCACAGACAGATAGGCCTCATGCATTTGGGATATCCCTGTCCCCAGGCTGTGGAGGGCTCTGGGGGGTTAGGTGGGGGGACACTGCACAGATGAACTTCAAAGGACCCTTCTAACATGCAGTTCCTTGCAGCTGCACGGCCCCTGAATCTTCAGGTTTAAGAGATTATGGAGATCTACAGAGGGTTCACGCTAAACTGATCTGAGAGGCTTCCTGGAGGGGTGGCCCCCCAGGTCCTGAATGCCAGAAGAAAGTCATGAACGGCTCCTCTGTGACTCCCAGTGCTCCCGAGTAGCTGGAAAGGTACAGGGAGAGTCCATTGGGTGTGTGCTGCGGGGGCCTTGGGAAGGGCATGGAATGGCCAGGGCCTTAGGTGGGTACTTAGGGAGGAGGCAGCCAGGAGCAGGGGCTTAGAGGCCCTGCTTGGAGCAGATATTTTTAGCTAGGGTCAGGTGCAGACAGAGACATTACGCCACAGCCCGACAGCTGGTTAATATTTAATCCCCTCCTTAATCATTAACTCTCTGGCTGACTGGGGAGGACAGGGCTGTTGTCAAATCAGTAACCACAGGATCAGGAACAATGTCCACAGATCTTTTGCTTCCTTGGGCTGGGCATGGGGTACTGGGCTGGGTGGGGTCACCCATGCCCCTTGGTGAGGGGGGGTGCGACTCTGGTGGAGTTCTTTCCCATGGTGATCTTAGGACATGGAGATAGTAGGAGATGCAGTTAGAATCTGCTTCTAATCCAGAGGAGTTTGTGGGTGGTCAGTGGCTGGGACTGGTATCCATCCAGATCGGGGGTCCCGATCCCTGCTCCCCGCTTCCAGGCCATACAGCCTTGGGCCAGTCATGAACCCTCCTTGAGCCTCAGTTTCCTCATCTGCCCAACGAGGACATTATTCGAGGGTTCGAAGGAGATGTGAGCGCACGAGGCAGTACTTTCGAGACTGGAGGCTGAGAGAGAGCAAGCTATTCAGAGACAGTGCCCAGAATAGAAATAAGCCTGGCGTGGTGGCGCGCGCCTTTAATCCCAGCACTCGGGAGGTAGAGGTGGGAGGATCACCGTGTGTTCGAGGCCACCCTGAGACTACACAGTGAATTCCAGGTCAGCCTGGGCTAGAGTGAGACTCTACCTTGGGAAAAGAACAAAAAAAAAACCCAGAAATACGCAGTCGCTGTAAAAGTGAACAGGAGGAGAAAGCCAGGGAAGTCTTGAAAGGTGCAAGCTCAAAGAAGAAAGCTAGCCCTCTTGGGCTTTCTTAGCGGTTAAGGCATTTCCCTGCAAGGCCAAAGGACCCAGGTTCAATTCCCCAGGACCCACGTAAGCCAGATGCACAAGGGGGCGCACGCATCTGGAGTTTGTCTGCAGTGGCTGGAGGCCCTGACGCGTCCATTCTCTCTCTCTCTGCCTATTTCTGTAACTCTCTCTCAAATAAATAAATAAAAATAATTTTTTTTTTTTTAAAGAAGAAAGCTAGCACTCTTGTCTACACTCACCGAGATGCCTTCTTTTGGGGCGGAGGTTTTTTTTTTTTTTTTTTTTTTTTTATTGTTTTTTTGTTTTTTTTTTTACGAGTTAGGGTGGTTTTGCTCTAGCCCAGGCTGACCTGGAATTCACTACGTAGTCTCAGGGTGGCCTCGAACTCACGGCAATCCTCCTACCTCTGCCTCCCCAAGTACTAGGATTAAAGGTGTTCACCACCACAGTGGGCTGGAGTTAGTTTGAATTCAGGCAATCCAGTGGTTATTAGTGAGCCTACTATCAGCCCATGTCCCAAACTGGGCTATGGGGCTAATGTGAAAAGAAGTCACCTTGCCCTCTGGGAGCAAGGGTGATCAGGCTCCAGGGCTGAGTCAGAACAAGAGAGGCAGTGTTTGAGAGAGAGGTCACCAGGTTAGGGCCACAGGGTCAGTGAGGTGGGGGTGGGGAGGAAGGACAGTGTGAAGTTGAGGATCAGAGCAGGCTTCAAGGAGAAGGTTCTGAGAGCTGCCAAGGAGTCAGTGAGGATGTGTGTGCCATGCAAGCATGCAAGCTAGTATATGCCATGGCGTTTGTACATACGAGAGAGGCGTGGGGGCGCACTTTAATCCCAGCATTCTGTGAGACTGTGAGTTCAAGGCTAGCCTGGCAGTTCAGAGTGAGAGCCAGGTCAGCCTGGGCCTGAGTGAAACCCTACCTCAAAAAAGGGGGGGGGGGGCCTGGAGAGATGGCTTAGTGGTTAAGGCACTTCTTGCAAAGCCAAAGGACCCAGGTTTGATTCCCAGGACCCACGTAAGCCAGATACACAAGGTGGCACATGTGTCTGAAGTTCATTTGCACTGGCTGGAGGCCCTAGCACGCCCAATCTCTCTCTCTCTCTCAAATAAACAAATAATTTTTTAAAATTTAGGGCTGGAGGAATGGCTTAGCCATTAAGGCATTTGCCTGAAAAGCCAAAGGGACCAGGTTTGATTCCCCAGGAACCCATGTTAGCCAGATGCACAAGGTGGCACATGTGTCTGGAGTTCATTTGCAGTGGCTGGAGGCCCTAGCGTGCCCATATTCTCTCTCTCTCCCTCTCCCTCTTCTTCTCCCTCCCTCCCTCCCTCCCTCCTCTTTCTCTCTGTCAAATAAATAAATAAATAAATATATATAATAATAAATAAATATATTTATTATTATAAAAATAAATATTTATTTTAATTTTTAATTATTTATTTGAGAGAGACAGACAGAGAGAGAAAGAGGCAGATAGCGAGAGAGAACGGGTATGCCAGGGTCTCCAGCCACTGCCAACGAACTCCAGACGCGTGCGCCCCTTGTGCATCTGGCTAACGTGGGTCCTGGGGAATTAAGCCTCGAACCAGGGTCCTAAGGTTTCACAGGCAAGCGCTTAACCGCTAAGCCATCTCTCCAGCCCAAAATAAAATATTTTTAAAAAAAATTAAAAAACTTAGTAAGCCGGGCGTGGTGGCGCACGCCTTTAATCCCAGCACTCGGGAGGCAGAGGTAGGAGGATCGCCGTGAGTTCGAGGCCACCCTGAGACCCCATAGTGAATTCCAGGTCAGCCTGGGCTAGAGCGAGACCCTACCTCATAAAACCAAAAAAAAAAAAAAAAAAATTAAAAAACTTAAAAAGTGAGGCACATCAACAAACTGTCCAGATGCAGAACCTGTGGCAGGGGCCCACATGACTCCCACTCACACACACTTCGACTACTCAACCGCGTTCTCACACGTGGGCACACCAGCATCCATTGGACACCTACGTCGCCTCTGTCAGCCCGGCCCTGGGACAACGCAGGATTCCTGTAGCATAAACTGTATCTTTCTAATCCAGTGCAGCGAAGACAGGGAACAAAAGACCCAGTGTGAGGGGCCCTAAACCAATTAAAGCACTTTCTCGGCATACTGTTGGTGGCTCAGAATTCCAACTCTGGTTTTCTTTTCTTTGTTTGGGTTTGGTTTTGTTGAGTCTCTTCTTTCTCTAGCCCAGGCTGACCTGGAACTCACTCTGTAGTCCCAGGCTGGTCTCAAACTTAATACGGTCCTCCGGCCTCTGCGTACCAAGTGCTGGGATCAGAGGTGGCTCAGAATTCCAGCTCTGGATCTTAAGTGCAGAGACCAAGTCTTGTTTTCGTACTTTTCTAACTGTGTGACTTGGAGCCCGCTACCTGACCTCTCTAAGCCTTGGTTTCTTTTTTATTTTTTAAGATTTTATTTTTATTTATTTATTTGACACGGCGGGGGGGGGGAGTGAGAATGGGCACTCCAGAGCCTCTAGCCACTGCAAACAAACTCCAGACACGTGCGCCACCATGTGCATCTGGCTTACGTGGGACCTGGAGAATCGAACCGGGGTCCTTAGGCTTTGCGGGCAAGTGCCTTAACCGCTAAGCCGTCTCTCTCCAGCCCATAAGCCTTCTTCCTTGTGTAAGGAGAGCAGAAGTGACAACAGTAAAACGTTAGCTTCCTGTCGTTGTTGTGAGGTTTAATGAAGCCCAGGACGCCAGCAGAAACCGTGGCACACGTTAAGTGCTGTGGTCCATTGCAGAACACATTCCTCAATTGCAGATTCCAAAGAAGCTTATTGGAAGAGTAACCCGATGGCCCTTAAAGGCCCAACAGTGTCACCACAGACTCTGGGGAAAGGAAGGCACCCCATCCTTAAAGAAGGGCAAGCAGAGCTGGAGAGATGGCTTAGCGGTTAAGGCGTTTGCCTGCAAAGCCAAAGGATCCCCGGTTCGACTCTCCAGGACCCGCGTTAGCCGGATGCACAAGGGGGCGCACGCGTCTGGAGTTCGTTTGCGGTCGCTGGAGACCCTGGCGCGCCCATTCTCCCCTCCCCCACCACCTCTTTCTCTCTCTCAAATAAATAAAATATATATTAAAAAGGAAAAGAAGGGCTGGAGAGATGGCTTAGCGGTTAAGCGCTTGCCTGTGAAGCCTAAGGACCCCGGTTCGAGGCTCGCTTCCCCAGGTCCCACGTTAGCCAGATGCACAAGGGGGCGCACGTGTCTGGAGTTCGTTGGCAGAGGCTGGAGGCCCTGGCGCGCCCATTCTCTCTCTCCCCCTCTATCTGTCTTTCTCTCTGTGTCTGTCGCTCTCAAATAAATAAATAAATAATTTAAAAAAATAAATAAATAAAATAAAAAGGAAAAGAAGGGCAAGCAGAGGACAATGACGTTGAGTGCTGTGTGATGGGAAGGGTAGTCCAACAACACTGAGAAGAGCAGACCTCGTGGGGGGGGGCACCCCAGATACAGTCTTCTGAGGGAGGAAGAGAAGGCCGGGAAGTGGGCTGAGGCCCAGCAGGGCTTACTTCTGTGGCTCTTCAAACTGGCGTCGAAAGTTTACCTTCCATGAAACTCCTCTGGACATGCCCTGTGAGGCCCTTTTCCACTGCCTCTTTCTTTCTTTCTTTCCTTCTTTCTTTCTTTCTTTCTTTCTTTCTTTCTTTCTTTCTTTCTTTCTTTCTTTCTTTCTTTCTTTCTTTCTTTTTCCGAGGTAGGGTCTCACTCTAGCCCAGGCTGACCCTGGAGTTCACTATGGGGTCTCAGGGTGGCCTCGAACTCACGGCGATCCTCCCACCTCTGCCTCCCGAGCGCTGGGATTAAAGGCGTGCGCCACCACGCCCGGCACCACTGCCCACTTTCTATGTCCTTGGGCCACTAATCTCTTGCTCACTGCCCTCTCATGTGCCATGTGGGCATAGGAATACCTGCCCACCATCTTTGCCCATGGTAGTGGGCAGTGGGCAGTGGTCAGAGACACCTTGCTGGTCCAGGATCAGGTGGCAGGGGCGGGCGGGACCCTGCCACAATGCTGCCTTTTTCTTCCACGTGCGTGCATGTGTGCGTGCGGACGTTGGTTTGATGCAGGTGTCCCCCATAAACTTAGAGGTGTTGGGAATGCTAGGCTCCCAGCTGATGGCAATTTGGGAATTGAAGCCTCCTGGAGGCAGTGTGTTGCTGGGGGCGGGCTTATGGGTGTTATAGCCAGCTTCTCCATGCCCGTGTTTGGCACACTCCCCTGTTGCTGTTGGCCAGGAGGTGATGTCCACCCTCTGCTCATACCATCATTTTCCCCTGCCATCACTCGAGTCTATAAGCCAGAATAAATCTTTTTATTTTTTTAACCCCGTAAGCTGCTCTTGATCAGGTGTTTTCTGCCAGCAATGCGAACCTGACTGCAACAATGTGTGTGTGTGTGTGTGTGTGTGAGAGAGAGAGAGAGAGAGAGAGAGAGAGAGAGAGAGAGAGAGAGAGAGAGAGAGACAGAGGGGCGGCAAACACTTGGCTTATCTGAGGCTAGACAGAGCTGGGGTGGGTAATGAGGGGAGTTGCTTCTCCAGCGACCAGATAGCAGGAAGGATGATAAAGGCTCAGTAACCGGCTTGGGAAGGGGGGACAGGGATGACAGGACAAGCGAGACGGGCCGGGGCTGGGTTTGCCCACACGGTTATTTTTTTGGCCATTTCCTACCCCCATCCCACTCCTCCGGGGCTGTTGGTCCATCCTTCGGCGCCGCCTCCCATAGGGCCAGAGGAAGCAGCAATGCCCGTTTCAGGGCGGCTAGCGGTGGCCTCTGGCCATGGCTTCAAGGAACCGAGAGGGCTGGAGGCCAGTCTGTGCGGTAATAGCAGGGTAACCAACTGGCCCTGCCTTGCCCGGGGCGTTCCCAGGTTTTTGTACTGAAAGTGATCCTGGGAAACCCCCACAGGCCTGAACAGGGGAGGATGGCTTGCCGGGGACTGGCCAGGTTTTAGAACTGAAAACCCCTCGTGTAGGGAATTCCCTTTGTCCTGGGCAACAGAGGAAAGGTGGTCGTTTGGGGGAAGTCAATGTAAGGTGGGCAAGCGAGGAAGCCGATGAGCAGGTTGGGCTATAAACAGGGCAGAGGAGCAGACAGCTCCTTCCTCTGACTCTCGGCCCTTCTATCTGGCCTAGTAGGCACCTTGCACCTGCAGGTGAGCAGCCTGCTCATATATTTATTTGCAGTAATCTTTAAAATTTATTTATTTGAAAGAGAGAGAGGCAGATGTGTGTGTATGTGGTGTGAGAGAGAGAGAGAGAGAATGGGCGCGCCAGAGCCTCCAGCCACTGCAAACGAACTCCAGACGCGTGTGCCCCCTTGTGCATCTGGCTAATGTGGGTCCTGGGGAATCGAGCCTCGAACCTGGGTCCTCAGGCTTCACAGGCAAGCGCTTAACCGCTAAGCCATCTCTCCAGCCTCTCTTAGTGCTTTCTGAGAGACGCTTGTGAGCAACCACATACCACAGAGCTATGAGATAAACAACTGCTCAAAATCAAAAGTCTGGGGACCCCCCCCCCCACACACACACACACCATACACTTTACAAACAGGTTGGCCCTCAGTGAGGAAGTCTGAGACCCTGCCTGGTTCCCAAAGCTCACGAGGAGACAATCGCAAGGCTCGCAGGGAGAAGTGTTGGATGCAGAGCAGCTGTTCAGACATGGAAAGTGCCAGTCCACAGAGAGACGCTCTAGACAAGGTGAAGATTCTTCATGTTTTTCCTCTCAGGGGTCCTGGGTAGATTGGGTGAGTCAAGTCTGTTCCCAAAGCTGTCATCTTTTTTTTTTTTACTTCGAGGCAGTGTCTTGTTCTAGCCCAGGCTCCAAAGCTGTAATCTTTTTTTTTTTTCCTTTGAGGCAGGGTCTTGTTCAAGCCCAGGCTCCAAAGCTGTAATCTTGCTCTTAGCATTAGCGTTGTCCTGTGGGCTAAGCAGAACAGGCCACATCCTAACACCACCAAGGTCTTTGTGTCTCCAGACTCATTCTCAGCCTCTCTGCTCAGACATTTTTATTTTTAAGAAAGCAATGTTTTCTCTCTCTCTCTTTTTTTTTTTGTTAATTAATTAATTATTTATTTGAAAGCAGCAGACACAGAGAGAAAGAGGCAGATAGAGAGAGAGAGAGAGAGGGAGAATGGGTGCATCAGGGCCTCCAGCCACTGCAAACGAACTCCAGACACGTGCGCCCCCTTGTGCATCAGGCTAACGTGGGTCCTGGGGAATCGAGCCTTGAACCTGGGTCCTTAGGCTTCACAGGCAAGCGCTTAACCACTAAGCCATATTTCCAGCCCTCTTACATTTTTTTAAATATTTTATTTATTTATTTGAGAGCGACAGAGACAGAAAGACAGATAGAGGGAGAGAGAGAGAGAATGGGCACGCCAGGGCTTCCAACCTCTGCAAACGAACTCCAGACGCGTGCGCCCCCTTGTGCATCTGGCTAACGTGGGTCCTGGGGAATCGAGCCTCGAACCTGGGTCCTCAGGCTTCACAGGCAAGCGCTTAACCACTAAGCCATCTCTCCAGCCCTCTTTACATATTTTGTTGTTATTGTTTTGTTTTGTTTTTTTGAGGTGGGGCCTCACTCTAGCCCAGGCTGACCTGGAATTCACTATGGAGTCTCAGGGTGGCCTCGAACTCACGGTGATCCTCCTACCTCTGCCTCCTGAGTGCTGGGATTAAAGGCGTGCACCGCCACGCCGGGCTTGCCTCTTTCATATTTCTTATCTCTCTTCTCACAGGCCTGTTCCCTGTTTTGTCACTTCTGAGTCACCAATGCCTCCCAGGTAGTGTGTGCTCCGGCAGATGTCTGGAAGGTGTCATTGTCGTTGGAGATGCAATACCCCCCCCACCAAAGCCCAGCGGTGACCATGAAGTCCCAGACAGGGGGGTGCTAAGGGCCAGAAACAGGAACAGAGAGGGGCCCCGGGGCCAGTCTGGGTGTCCCGAGGAGGGCTGGGGGAATGATAGCCACAGTGTTTTGAGGGGGGTGGGAAGACTTCTGTGTGAGTCTAGCTTGACCTTCCCCACGTCTGTCCTGGATTCAGTCACTGGGCCAAACTGTGAACAAATGGTACTGATGGTCCAGGGCCCAGGGGGGACAGAATCCCCCCCCAAACAGGCTGGCCAAAGGGCCTGTCCACCAACTTGCTAGGATGCCTTGGGGGGAGGGCCAGGCTAGGACAGGTCCAGCTCTAGGGGAGCGGGGGGCCTGAGGCAGAGGATCCAAGCCTGCCTGGCTTTTGAAGGGCTGGCCTTGCTGAGGAGGACACTTTAATCACCCCCCAATTAAACCATCCCCGGAAGCTTTAACAGCCCTATGGGCCTTTTAAGGACTGCCCTTTTGTTAGGCAGCCAAGCTGTTATGCAAAAAGAGAGTTGGCCAGGGCCTCTCACCACTTTCCCTAGGTCCCTAGGGCGGCCTCCAGCTCCACAAGCACCTTTCAATCCTGCTTGTTTGGGAATCAAAGGCCGGGGAGCCTGCTTTGATCTGGGCCAAGCCAGTCATTCCCTAACGCCTCAGTTCTAGCCCCACGCTCGTCCCAAGAGTCCTTAGAGACATCTTCTCCCCCTCTTTCCAGCGTGAACCTCTGTGGTCCAGGGAGGTGGTCCCTGCCTGTATTTCCAGAAGCAACCCTGGGATGGTCAGGGAAGGAGCTTCCACTGCTGTTCTTCTTGCCCCCTTGGGGCCAGCAGGACCAGCTTCCACCACACCAGCCTGTTCTAGGGTCTTCGAGGAGGCACTGTGACCCAGTTGTAATCCTCAGCTGGGCTTCATTTGGAAGTCCGCTGGAAACTCTCGGGCTCCAAGCCTCCCTTAGGAGCAAAACTTGCTTTCTGACATCTCCTAGGTAAGGCCTGGGTGATTCTGACTTTCCTTTTCCAAACCCTACCTCGCATCAAAGCAAAAGGACTCGTGATATGATTCTAGCTGAGACGAATTGTGGGTAGTACTCCCCTCTGTTTTCTTTTACTAAAAAAATTAATATTTTATTTATTTATGAGAGACAGAGAGGCAGAGAAAAGGGGAGAGAGAATGGGTGTGCCAGAGCCTCTAGCCACTGCAAAGGAACTCTAGATGCGTGCGCCACCTCTTGCATCTGGCTTATGTGGGAACTGGGGAATCGAACCTGGGTTCTTTGGCTTTGCAGGCAAGCACCTTAACTGCCAAACCATGTCCCCACGCCTCCCTTGTGCTTTCTGAGGCTTCTCCACCACTCACGTTATTTTAGAACGACGGCAGAGGACCTCTGTAAGTGGCAGCTCCTGGAAGACCCCCAAACGGTAGGCTTCCATTTGGTCACTTGGTTGACACCAAAACCCTTTCCATCCATTTTGTCCCAGGACAGCCTAAGGGACACTAATCAAGGCTCTCCACTGCACAGAGAAAATGGAAGCCCAGGAAGCCTCGCTGGACTGGTCTGCAGGTCACTGAGCACCTACTATGCACTGGTTTCGGGCTTGGTGCTACCCTAACTGGGTCCCCACAGAAACTCTCTCACTCCTCTTCTAGCTGAGATCTTTGCTTTCTGCTAAGTTCCTTGAAAAACCAAACAACTGGCTGTTGAGACAGAGGTCTCCAATGACACCTCCAGGACAGACCGACTGGCCAAAGGGAAGCCAAAAGGGGATGATTTGGGAGTAAATTCTGGATATTTTTGTGTCCACCTGGCTGCTCTGTAGCAACCCCTGGAGGCGTGTGTGTGCGTGTGTACTGGGGGGGGTAGGTTATAGACCCCAAGGGGCAGTGGCCTGGTCACATGGAAGGCGAGCTTGGTGGTAGGGCTTTGTAAAACATAACTGACAAGGTTGTTTTGTGAAGGGAACCTTCGAGATCATAGGTTCTGGGGGTGTTTACGGTCTCCAGTCCCTATCACAACTACCCAGCCTCACCATATTCAACGACTGGGATGGCTTATGTTCCAAGAAAGCTCCATTGCTGGCGTTGGGGCTGTAGCTCAGTTGGTAGGACACTCACTTATCAAGCATGCATGAAGCCCTGAGTTTGGCCCCCAACACTGGATAAAACTCAGCATGCTGGGACACACTTTTTTTTTTTTTTTTTTGAGGTATGGTCTCACTCTATTTTTTGAGGTAGGGTCTTGCTCTAGCCCAGGCTGACCTGGAATTCACTATGTAGTTTCAGGCTGGCCTCGAACTCACAGAGACCCACCTACCTCCACCTCCTGAGAACCAGGACTGAAGACATGCACCACCTTACCTGGCATCCTTTTTTGTCTTTTGAGACAAGGTCTCTTGTAGTCCAGTCTGGCCTTGAACTCTTGATCTTCCTGCCTCCGCCTTACCTTCCACAAATGCTGGGATTATAAGTGAGTGCCACCACACTCAGACATATGTTTTAATTTTTATTTGGGCTGGAGAGATGGCTCTGTATTTAAGGCACTTGCCTGCAAACCCTAAAGGACTTGGGTTCGATTGGCCAGTACCCACGTAAAGCCAGCTGCTCAGAGTAGCACATGTGTCTGGAGTTCATTTGCAGTGACTAGAGGCCCTGATGTACCTAGTCTCTCTTTCTGTCTCTCAAATAATAAATAAATAAAATTAAAAAAAAATATTTTGTTTTATTTTTATTTATTTATTTGAGAGCAACAGACAGAGAGAGAAAGAGGGAGAGAGAGAGAGAATGGACATGCCAGGACCTCCAGGCACTGCAGATGAACTCCAGAGGCGTGCGCCCCCTTGTGCATCTGGCTAATGTGGGTCCTGGGGAATCGAGCCTTGAACAAGGGTCCTTCGGCTTCACAGGCAAGCACTTAACCGCTAAGCCATTTCTCCAGCCCTAAATAAATAAATTTTATTTATTACTTATTTGCAAGCAGAGAGACAGAGAGAGGGAGAGAATGGGCATTGCAGGACCTCTTGCCGCTTGAAAGCGAACTCCAGAAGCACGTGCCGCTTTATGCACCTGGCTTTATATGAGTCCTGGGGAACGAATCCCGGGCTGTCAGGCGTTATAAGCAAGTGCCTTCACCCGCTGAGTCATCTCTCCAGCCCCGCCCCCCCCATTCTAACCCCCCAACCGCACGAAAAGCTTGTTAGTTTTTGCTGCGCAGAGGCAGCTGGTTGGCAACTCTTTGGCTGCAGTTTTCTGGCCCTGGAATGCAGCAGCAGGTTAGAGGTTGGCCATCAGTGTTGGAGTCGAGGCTGGTTATTTCACGAAGCAGCGGTGTGGTTTGGAGCATGCCAGTGAAACCTCTCCGGGCCTCCATGTCGACTCCGTTACACCGAGATGGTGGCGCCTGTGGCCCAGGGATCACGGCCCCTCCTGTGAAGCTAACGCCTCAGTGAATCGCGGTCATGGCCGCAGGCGTTGGGAGCTCAGCAGAGGAGACTCGGAGCCTGCAGAGGTCACGGGGCTCTTCCTGGAGGAGGTCGGGTGAGTCCACATGAGACGTACCAAGATGGAGGGACGATCGGGAAAGGTCAGACCAAGGACACTGGCTTCCGTCCTGGGATCTGGCCACTGAAGGTCCCCCCAGTGCATCAGGGCCGAGGGGAAGGGAGTTGGGAAAATGCCATGGCCTAGACACTTGGAGGGGTTATTGGTGAGGTGGGGCTGGTGTGTGTGTGTGGGGGGGGGCGGCACTGTAGGGTCCCAGGGGAATGACAGGAACAACAGAGAAAAGCAGAGCCAGGTGTTTCGCTTTCCTTGCACGCAGAGACCACTTAAGACCTTCCCCGTTCTGGGTACTGCACTTTAATAATTTGGGAGGATAGCCTATTTTTTTAAAAAAAATATTTATTTATTTAATTTATTTGAGAGCGAGACTTAAGAGGCAGATAGAGGGAGAGAGAGGGAGAGAGAATGGGTGCGCCGGGGCCTTCAGCCACTGTAAACAAACTCCAGACGCGAGCGCCCCCTTGTGCAGCTGGCTTATGTGGGTCCTGGGGAATCGAACCTGGGTCCTTCAGCTTCTCAGGCAAATGCCTTAACCGGTAAACCGTCTCTCCAGCTGTAGCCTATTGTTAGAATGACCTCCAAGCTGTCCTTCTGCCCCATGCTCATGCCCTTGTTGACATGTCCTTTCTTGTTCCTCCACACTGACTAGCCAATCAGAGACCATCCTTGAGAGACCGGGCTCCAGGGATCAGAGGCAGTGTGAGTGAGTCCTTCTCTGATAAGGAAGCATCACTGTGAAATGCTGGCATGGCCACATAGCTGTGTCCGTTGTCATTCATGAAAGAATGAAATTAGCTGAGGCCTTTAATCCCAACTCCAGCAATCGTGGAGGCCGAGGTAGGAGGATCGCTGTGAGTTTGAGGCCACACTGAGAGGACAGAGTGAATTCCAGGTCAGCCTGGGCTAGAGTGAGTCCCTACCTTGAAAAAAATTAAAAAGCCGGTTGCAGGCTAGGCATGGTGGTGGCGCACACCTTACATCCCCAGCCCTCGGGCCACCCGGAGACTACATAATGAATTCCAGGTCAGCCTGAACTACAGTGAGACCCTACCTCGAAAACAAAAAAAAAAAAAAAAAAAAAAAAAAAAGTTCCCAAAGGAAAGCAGAAAAGACTGTTAGTGAGGGTCTCAGAGGATTGTGTTCATGGCTCTCATGTTTTTTATTTTTAATTTTTTTTTCCTCTAATGTTTTATGTTCTGTGGCTTTGATGACTGGGTTCTTCCTCGGATGCAGGGAGCTGTAATACAAACTTTTTCCCTGAAACCAGTTTGAGTTTTCATCATTCGGTGTTGACCAAATGCCTTGTCACTGTTTCCTGCCCATTGCTCTGACAGTAACTGTTGGCCTTCCAGCTGTCATTTATTTACTGTAGCCCTTAGGAACGTCATGAGCTACAGGCTTCATGGTCTCCATTATATCAGTGACAAAACCGAGGCTGGTATTGTGCCTGAATCCACTTCGCCTGCATTGATTGATCTCTTTCCCAACCTTCCCATTTCCATGTTTTAAATTCCACCTGTATATTTCTAATTTTTTTAAAAGATTTTATTTTTATTTATTTATTACAGACAAGAGAGAGGGAGAGAGAATGGGCGCATCAGAGCCTCTAGCCACTGCAAACGAACTCCAGGCACATGTGCCACCATGTACATCTGGCTTATGTGGGACCTGGAGAATCGAACCTGGGTCCTTAAGCTTCACAGCCATGTGCCTTAACTGCTAAGCCATCTCTCCAGCCCAAATTTCTAATTTTCAATGTACGCCTCTCGGTTACATTCAAGACTGATGAATCTAGTTTCCTAATGCTTGACATAGTTATTTCAAACAGATCTGTAAAGCTAACTTTCTACTCCCCCAGTAACTCCCCACCATCTGTCGCTCCCCTGAGGTCTCCTCTCCTGGTAAGTGGCCCTCTGTCCCCATGGCAAGTTATATTTGGCACCTTTTCCGTGACTTCCATAACCGCCCTGCCACCATTTCCCATTGGACTTCCTCTGTAAGTATGTCTTGGTTTTGCCCCACTTAAAATGTTTTTTTTCTTTTCACAATTTTTATTAACATTTTCCATGATTATAAAAAATATCCCATGGTACTACCCCCCCCAACACTTTCCCCTTTGAAATTCCATTCTCCATCATATTACCTCCCCATCTCAATCATTGTACTTACATATATACAATACCAACCTATTAAGTACCCTCCTCCCTTACTTTCTCTCCCCTTTATGTCTCCTTTTTTTACTTACTGGCCTCTGCTACTAAGTATTTTCCTTCTCACACAGAAGCCCAATCATCTGTAGCTAGGATCCACATATGAGGGAGAACATGTGGCGCTTGGCTTTCTGGGCCTGTGTTACCTCACTTAGTATAATCCTTTCCAGGTCCATCCATTTTTCTGCAAATTTCATAACTTCATTAAAATTTTTTTAAAATTTATTTATTTATTTTGGTTTTTCGAGGTACGGTCTCACTCTAGCCGAGCTGACCTGGAATTCACTGTGGTGTCTCAGGCTGGCCTCGAACTCACAGCAATCCTCCTACCTCTCCCTCCCGAGTGCTGGAATTAAAGGCGTGTGCCACCACGCCTGGCTATTCTATTTTAATTAATTAATTTATTTCAGAGAGAGACAGAGAGAGGAAGAGGCAGAGAGAGAGAGGAAAGAGAGAGAGGGGGAGAGAATGGGCGCGCCAGGGCCTCCAGCCACTATAAACGAACTCCAGATGCATGTGCCATCTAATGCATCTGGCTGACGTGGGTCCTGGGGAATTGAACCTGGGTCCTTTGGCTTTGCAGGCAAGCACCTTAACCGCTAAGCCATCTCTCCAGCCCTTTGCTCCACTTCTTGTAGCTTCCATCCCCCTCTCCTGGAATGAACGTTACCAAACTCTTCTGACCTCGCTGCTTTTGTTAGTACTGTTTTCTGCTCTCCGGACAATATTTCTCTCCCACCTACTTCATTCCTAGAAAGCCTGGGGGTTCTGGCATCCCCTTCTGGGGTACTTCATCTTGAGCCCCACAGGAAATAGTCCCAGATCACTCTTCTTTCTCTGTAGCATCCAGGCTTTCTGAGTTTGGTATGGATTTAAGATGCGTCTCGTGACCATCTCTGTCCCTGTTCATGTCAATAACACCTAAGTACTCGGTATGGGCTAAGGTACAGAGCAGGTGCTTAGGAGCGTTTGTTGAATGAATGTGTGAGCGACAGAGGCTTGGGAATTACCTCGGACTTGTCTAGGGTCACACTTCTAGTGAATGGAGAGAGCTCCACACCACCCATTTCAGGTCCTCAAGTGGGCAGTTAACTTCTTTTTGTTTTGTTTTTTTGAGGTAGGGTCTTGCGCTAGCCCAGGCTGACCTGGAACTCACTCTGCAGTCTCAGGCAGGCCTCGAACTCTTGGTGATCCTCTTACCTCTGTCTCCCAAGTGCTAGGATTAAAGGTGTGTACCACCATGCCCAGCTTTATTTATATATATACACATTTTTGTTTATTTATTTGAAAGAGCTAGAGCAAGAAAGAGGCAGAGAGAGAAAGAAAGAGAATGGGTGTGCCAGGGCCTCCAGCCACTGCAAATGAACGCCAGATGCATGTGCCCCCTTGTGCATCTGACTTATGTGGGTTCTGGGTAATCAAACCTGAGTCTTCTGGCTTTGCAAGCAAGCACCTCACCTGCTAAGCTATCTCTCCAGCCCAGCGTTGTTAATTTTTGTCTAGTATGGCCACCTGTAAAGGGACTGAGGTTTAAAAAAAAGAAAAAAAGGCTGGGCTGGAGAGATGGCTTAGTGGTTCAGGCACATGCCTGCAAAGCCAAAGGACCCAGGTCTGATACCCAATACCCATGTGAGCCAGGTGCACAAGGGGACACGCGTCTGGCGTTCATTTGCAGCGGCTGGAGGCCCTGGTGCACCCATTCTCTATCTGCCTCTCTCTCCACAAACAAAATAAAACAATAATCTTCTTTAAAAAAGGCTGAGAAGCCAGGCCTCGGGCCCGAAACTCAGCAGACAGGACGTGGTAAGCCGGGCAAAGAGAGCGGGACTACATGGAGTCAGGCTAGAGATCCAGGGGTCCCCGGGTCATGGTTGGTTGGGGATGAACCGAGAGAAAGAGAGAGAGAGAGAGAGAGAGAGAGGGAGGGAGGGAGGGAGGGAGGGAGGGAGGGAGGGAGGGAGGGGAGCAATGGGCCTCCTAATGGAGTTTGGGCTTAAACATCCAGGCTTGGCCCCCAGTTTTGTCTGGGTTGCCCTGCTGCCCTGTGCTATGCAAGGCA
The DNA here is from genome assembly GCF_020740685.1 of Jaculus jaculus. NCBI lineage: Eukaryota > Metazoa > Chordata > Mammalia > Rodentia > Dipodidae > Jaculus > Jaculus jaculus. Next base: position 50,106,351 of record NC_059119.1, read on the forward strand.
GGAACCATCTCTTTTTACTGACCAGGAACTAGCCAATAGGGAGGTGACTTGTCAGAACCCTAAAAACCTGTAGTGGCAAAGGCCCACAGATTTTATAACTCAGATTCAAGAAATTCTCTCACCACTCTGGTGAAAATATAAACTAGGCCCCCCTGGGGGATGGGGTAGGGAGGTCGAGGTTTGCAACCCAGGCCCCCTTCTCACCTCCCCCACTCACACCCAAAGGGCCCATCTTTTTGAAATGTCGAAAGCTCTCAGCTGGCAGTCTGAAAGCGTCTCAGGCAATGGGCTCGGCCGGCTGGGGCAGACCCTCTGGGCTGGGGACTGGCGCCTACCTCCCTGGAGGACTGGCAGCAGCCGCTTCCATGAGAAAAGGGGCTCAGGGCCCTGCTGCTGATCCTGCTGGGGCCCGTCAATGCCCTCACCCAGGGGTGCCTAGGCTGAGCCCGTCTGGGACCTGGGGGAGGGGACCACTGGGTCGATATCTTCTGCAGCCTCGCCTCGGGTGGCACTTCTCCCACTTTTTATTTTATTTTATTTTTGAGGTAGGATTTCACTCTAGTCCAGGCTGACCTGGAACTCACCATGGAGTTTCAGGGTAGCCTTGAACTCATGGCGATCCTCCTACCTCTGCCTCCCGAGTGCTGGGATTAAAGGCGTGCGCCACCACGCCTGGCTCCACTTTTTTTTTTCCACATTAACAACACTGAGAGATGATTCTTTTAAGAATGAACATCACTGAGCCAGAGACAGCAGCAACACACACACACACACACACACACACACACACACACACATACACACACAATTTCAAGGTTTATAAAGATGAAGTTATGGATTCATAGATAGCCATGCAAGTTCTAATGTTTTTTAAAAAGTTTTTATTTATTTATTTATTTATTTATTAGAGAGAGGGAGGGAGAGAGAATGGGCATAGCAGGACTTGTAGCTACCTCAAACGAACTCCAGACACATGCTCCACCTTGTGCATCTGGATTATGTGGGTCCTGGGGAATTGAACCTGGGTCCTTTGGCTTTGCAGGCAAACACCTTAATCACTAAGCCAGCTCTCCATCCCACGGCACAAGTTCTATTATTCCAACATTTTACAGCTAGGGAGGCCGGGTCTTGCCCCACACTAGCGGCAGTAAGGACCAGAGCCTGAGGGTCTTCATGAGGGTGGTCCTGAGACCACACACCATTAGGAAAAGCCTTAGAGGGGGGGGGGGTCTCAGAAAGTGTCCCCACTCTCTTTGTCGGGAGAACGTCTTGCTCACACCTCTTTTCTTATACTTGCCCAGAGCTTGTGCCCTCCAGAGAGCAAGTGACAGCTCCTCACCAGGGGGATGTGGGCTGAGATAATGGAGCCTAGCCCTGCCATTGGATTGAATCCAGCCTGCTCTGGGGCTGAGCTTGAAGTAGGAACTGTGGCCAGTGGACTGTTGTTTGCAGCAAAACAATGAGTCAGCCCTTGGAGGGGGTGGTCTGGGTGGGGTGCAGCTCCCCCTGGGGCTCTTGCTTCAGGCTTTTCCCAAACTGGCTCTGCCCACCTCCCAGCTAATCACTCCCCCCTGCGCCCTGCCCCCCACCCCTCCCACATCCTCCCGGCCCCGGTCTTTTGGACACTCAACCAATTTCCTTTTTCTGTTGTTTGGCTGAGATAGGAAAAGTATTGAAAAATAGAAAGTGCCCTAGACAGGAAAACACTTTGAAAGCTGAAACCTGAAACCCAGCGGCCTGGGCCAACACCCCAGTTGGAGGTAGCTGGCCAAGCCAGGATTCCTCCTGGGCACAGCTCAGGGTGACATCTGAAACCTTGTCAGTGGAGGTGAGAACTTGAAGGGTCAGGGGAATGGCGGGACCCTCAAGGTCACATAGCTGGGAACATGGTAGGTAAGACAGATCCTGTGGGAAGGTCCCTGGCTCTAGGCCCCCTAAGGAAGAAGAGGCTGGACACACAGACTTCCTTTGCTATTTTATTTATTAGTTATTTTTCTGGTGCTGGGGATGGAGCTCATGGTTTCATGCATGCCAGGGAAGTGAGTGCTCTATCACAGAACTATCCAACCAACCTAGACTTTTCCTTCTTTTCTTTTCTTTTCTTTTCTTTTCTTTTCTTTTCTTTTCTTTTCTTTTCTTTTCTCTCTTTCCTTCTTTCTTTTTAATACATTTTATTTATTTGTTTGTTTATTTGAGAGAGAAAAAGAGGCAGAGAGAAAGGGGGGGGGGAAGCGAGAATGGGCACACCAGGGCCTCCAGCCACTGCAAAGGAACTCCATATGCATGCACCACCTTGTCCATCCAGCTTACCTGGGCCCTGGAGAGTTGAGCCAGTATCCTTTGGCTTTGCAGGCAAACGCCTTAACTGCTAAGCCATCTATCTCAACAGCCCCTCTTTAAAAAAATATTTTATTTTTATTTATATATTTATTTGGCAGAGAAATAGGGAGAGAAAAAGAGAAAGAGAGAATGAATGGGTGCACCAGGGCCTCCAGCCACTGCAAAGGAACTCCAGACACGTGTGCCCCATTGTGCATCTGGCTAATGTGGGCCCTGGGGAATCGCACCTGGGTCCTTCGGCTTTGCAGGCAAGAGCCTTAACTGCGAAGCCATCCCTCCAGCCCTGTTTTTTTTGTTTTGTTTTGTTTTGTTTTGTTTTTCAAGGTAGGGTCTCACTGTAGCTCAGGCTGACCTGGAATTCACTATGAAGTCTCAGGGTGGCCTCGAACTCACGGCGATTCTCGTACCTCTGCCTCCTGAGTGCTGGGATTAAAGGTGTGCACCACCATGCCCAGCTAAGATGGCATTATTAAAATGCCATCCATTTGCATTTCCTGGGTCCTCACCAGAGCTACATCAGGGTGGGGACCAGTTCTCACTAATTAACCAATGTGGCTGCTACTCCCGCTAGATCCCATTGGACCACATTGGGTTGTCAGAGCTGGTTCATTCAGTCCTTTGCCCTCTCTGCTTTAAGCCACTTTGCAGTTACCTTGCTAAGAAAAAGGCAGAGGAACTTTGATAGAAGTCACAGAGTGAATTCATTCATTCATCTGTCAAGGCCTTACTCCAGAGAGAATGAGGAGGGGAGAGCCCAGGCTTTTGAGGAGCCAGCTGCATGAACAGATAACTGGGCGACCATAGTCCACTGACGAGGGTTTATCTGTCTTGTGTCTGGGGGTGGTGGCGGGGGGGGGGGAGTCCTGGGGAACCTGGGCCAACTTGAGTTGGAGCTGGAGGTTTCTTAGAGGAGGCAGAAAGAGCTGGGTGTGTTAGCCATTCATGTGCTATCCAGGAGGTGGGGGCAGAGGTTTGTAAGGTGCAAGCCTGGGTAATTTAGTGAGACCCTGACTCAAAATAAGGAACGAGGGCTGGAGAGATGGCTTAGCAGTTAAGCGCTTGCCTGTGAAGCCTAAGGATCCCTGTTCGAGGCTCGGTTCCCCAGGTCCCACATTAGCCAGATGCACAAGGGGGCGCACGCGTCTGGAGTTCGTTTGCAGAGGCTGGAGGCCCTGGCGCGCCCATTCTCTCTCTCTCCCTCTATCTGTCTTTCTCTCTGTGTCTGTCGCTCTCAAATAAATTAAAAAAATAATAATAATAAGGAACGAGAGGGCTGAGAATAGGGCCCCAGCGGTGGGGTGCTCGCCCAGCATGCTTAATGCTCTGCGTTCACGTAAAGCTGAGTAGGGTGCAGCAGGGTCCAGGGTGGCAGCCTGGGTATTGGGTGCCCTGTCAGAACCTTCGGGGCCCACGGTGTTGCTAGTCCGGGTCTACAGAACAACTTAGCATTTCTGAGCTCTTCCATTGGCTCCACACCCTGCAGCAGGGCAAAACAACCCTTCCAGAGCCATCAGTACTAAGAAGCTTCCTGAGTTAGCGGGGAAGACCAAAAGAACAAGGATCCAAACTGGGTGTTGGTGGCACATGACTTCAATTCCAGCACTTGGCATGCAGAACTAAGAGGATCACCATGAGTTCAAGTCAACCTGGGCTAGAGCAAGACCCTACCTTGAACATCCAAAAGCCACCTCCACCACCACCAACAAAACAACCCCATCTCTATGGGGCTAGAGAGATGGCTTAGCAGTTAAGGTGTTTGCCTGCAAAGCCAAAGGATCCAGGTTCGATTCTCCAGGATGCACGGTTGCCAGCTGCCCAAGGGGGTGCACGCATCTGGAGTGCGTTTGCAGTGGCTAGAGGCTCCGGCGCGCCTGTTCTCTCTCTGCCTCTCTTTCTTAAAGAGGTGGCACTAGGGCTGGAGAGATGGTTTAGTGGTTAAGCGCTTGCCTGCGAAGCCTAAGGACCCCGGTTCGAGGCTCGGTTCCCCAGGTCCCACGTTAGCCAGATGCCCAAGGGGGCGAATACGTCTGGAGTTCGTTTGCAGAGGCTGGAAGCCCTGGCACGCCCATTCTCTCTCTCTCTCTCTCTCTATCTGCCTCTTTCTCTGTCACTCTCAAATAAATAAAATAAACAAAAAATATTAAAAAAAAAAAAAAGAGGTGGCACTAAGGATGCAGGAGCTCACAAGTGTCAGTCACTTGTCCTTGTCCCCCTGTCTCAGTTAAGGGGTGGTACCCCAATCTAAACCCCAGGACTTGGCTTGAAGCCTGAGCCTATTTTCTTTTGCATGTGTATGTTTGGGGTGACGTGTGGTGTATGAACAGGTCTGCACCCCCATGCACAGGCATGTGGAAACTAGAGAACTTCACGTCCCCTTCTCTATTGCTCAACTACGTATTTCCTTGAGATGGGGTTTCTTCTTCCTCCACCCCAAACTGCGGTAGGTCAGCGCGCCCCGGAATTGTCTAGTTTCTCCTCCCTGTTGCCCTCTATACTGGCGTTACAGACAGGCACGCTTGGGCAGCCATGCCCAGCTTTTTGGTTGCTTGTTTGTTTTTCTTTTTGGTTTTTCGAGGTGTAGGATCTCAGTCTGGCCCAGGCTGGCCTGGAATTCACCATGTAGTCACAGGGTGGCCTGGAACT